>NC_088797.1:125684322-125984322 GCF_011386835.1 Chrysemys picta bellii | reverse complement strand
GTTGCCCTGTGCCCTTAAGAACGGATTCCCTTATGAGCTGGCTGACTAAAAAGCTCTGCAGAGGATCTTTCAAACGTCATCGCTCCGGGGTGGGTGCTCCAGGCGTTGGAGTCTCAACCGGACCTCCCGGCCTGGGCCCGTGTGACTCAGAGCAGTGACACGCGGTGCCCAGCGCTGTAGGGAGTCCCGGGGTAAAATTCAGCCACCGCTTTAAATCTCTTCCCAGGGGAGATAGATCCCCTCACCCCGCTCGGGTCTGTGCCCACCCAGCTACCCACAAACCAGTCGCTGGGCGACACAGCACTGTGGGACCCTGGGTCCTGCCTCCCTGCCGGGCTAGGAGAGCATGGTTTGGGCTTGCACTGGGGAAGGCAGTGAGTAGGGTCTCTGGGAGGGATTGGAGTGTGAAGAGTGGTGCCTGATGACAGGGAAGATGGGCTCTCAGCACCCACCTGAGGCAGCCTCTGGTCCAACCCGGGATGATGGGCCTGCAGCTCCATACATGGGCGGATTGTCCCACTACGGACCCGTAGTTCTTCTCTTGCCAAGCCTGTCGCACTGCGGCCTGCGATGGGCCGGGCTGGGGAGCAGGAAAAGGGGTTAATTACAGGCTGCAGGATGCATCCCCCAGGGCTGTCCCACAGCCAGAGCAGCGGGAGTTCCTGGAAAGCCGGCCGGTTCCCGGCCAAGCCTGGCTGGCCCCCTCCGGAGTCCCTGAGCCCCTTCTGGGCTTGGCCAGGCCAAGGTCTGAAATCAGAGCTGAAATCAGCGACAGCTGTGAGGGGCCATCTCTGAGCGGGTCGACGGAGAGCCAGCTGCCCTGTTCCCTTCACCGAGCTGAACTACTCAGGGGTCCCTCTGCCTGGGCAAACTCCCCCACCCCCCACTGATCCACCAGCTCCTACTTCTTCCCCCAGCCCCCTTTCCAGGTCCCCCGGGCCACTCTCCTTCCCTCCCCATCCACCCCCACTCCATGAGGAGTTAATGCCGGAGCCCATTAGGTCACCCCCATTGTCCATCAGCTGAGATGACCCACTGCCCCCCACCAAATCCAAAGGTGAGCTTATGAAGCCAGCTGATGATGACCCCACAGGGGCAGGGCTGGGAAGCCTTCCAAGTCCTAGAATCATCCGTTCTTTTCCTCATGCTCCCCACACATACTCTGGAGCTGCCAGCACAATTGTATTAAAGCAGACGCCCCACAGGCCTGTGTCTAAGGCCCCTGCTCCTGGAGTCACATGGTGAGATCAGAATCTCAGCTGTCATTAACAGAATATTATGTATCCAGCTCTCCTGGCTGCAAGGAAAAGCTTGGAGATGTGATCTGTGTGTAACCGAAGCATTGACCGCCGCCTGCGTCTGCAGAGAGCCCGAGCCAATCTCTCTGGGAGGGGGGCCTGCCCTGATACTACCCGAGTCTGCAGGGAGCCTCAGACGATCACTCTGAGAGCAAGGAGGAGCTGCACTGAGTATAGCCACATCTGCCTGAATGTGCAGAGAGCCTGAACCCATCGCTGTGAGAGGGAGTAACTGACACAGTGACACTGCCCACGTCTGCAGAGAGCCTGAGCCCATTACTCCGAGAAGAGGAACTGCCCTGGGCAGTTCAATGGGGAATGCACCCCAAGACCTACCAAACTCCACCCTGAAGAGAGACACCGGCTGCTGGGCTTAGTACTGGGGATCCCCCAGTCCCTTATTCTGGACGGGCAAGGAGGACCCTTGTTACCCTGCTGCTCCTGAAGGGAAAGGACCCCTCAGTGCTGTTCCTGGGGTGAAAGGGGCCCCGATGCAGCTGCTTCTGTTTCTTTGGGATGGGACCTCCCTGCCACTCGAAGTGGTGATTGGGGCCACAGGCAGCACGGGGCTGGATTCCTCGCAAACCTCCCAGAGCCCAGGGGCCGCAGGCTGTTTGAATCCTGCCTGGAGGGGGGTGACTGGGAATCTCAGAGCCGTTGTGAGGCCCGTGAGGGGGGTCCTCTAGTCCCTGACGGTCGGCGGCATGGCCCGTCAGCCACCCCAGGGGTGGTCCCAGCAGGACTAAGTGAAGCTCCCCTCTTGCCCCTTGAAAGGAGGGTCCCTTCTGGGTCATGCAGAGAGGATGGAGTGGGAGAACCTGCTGGAGAGCATCCATCCAGGCAGCTGAGTGTTGTCATTGTAGGGGTCCTGACCCAAACAGGAGTCGTGGGGGGGCCGCAAGGTTATTGTGGTGGGGGCAGTTGTGGTACTGCCACCCTTACTTCTGTGCTGATGCTGGCGGTAGTGCTGCCTTCAGAGCTGGGCAGCTGGAGAGCAGCGGCTGCTGGCCGGGAGCCCAGCTCTGAAGGCCAAACCGCCACCAGCAGCAGCACAGAAGTGAGGATGGTCTGGTGTGGTATTGCCACCCTGACTTCTGCACTGCGGCCTGCAGAGCTGGGCCCTCAGTCCGCGGCTGCCACTCTCCAGCCGCCCAGCTCTGAAGGCAGCAGCACAGTAGTAAGGGTGGCATGGTATGGTATTGCCACCCCTTCTTCTGCACTGCTGCTGACGGCGGCGCTGCCTTCAGAGCTGGGTGCCCGGCCAACAGCCGCTGCTCTCTGGCCAGCCAGCTCTGAAGGCAGCGCAGAAGTAAGGGTGGCAATACCACGGTCTCTCCTAAAATAACCTTGCGGGCCCCCTGCAACTCCCTTTTGGGTCAGGACCCCCAATTTGAACAATGCTGGTCTCCCCCATGAAATCCGTATAGTATAAGGTAAAAGCACCCAAAAGACCAGATTTCACAGGGGGAGACCAGATTTCATGGTCCGTGATGAGTTTTTCATGGCTGTGAATTTGGTAGGAATAGGGCCCTACCTATGGGGTGTGAGAACAGACAAGGCGCTGCCCCCGCTGGAGAGGTCAGAGGGCCTTGGCTGGGACGGATGCCTTGTTCTCCGGCAGGTTGGGAAGGCGAAGGCTCAGCCCCCCACACAGCCGGGGGAGACAGTGGGCCTTGCCTCGGGCACACAGGGCAAAGTCCGATATGAAACAGCCAACAGGACGGGGCGAGTCTGGGTAACGGGGCTGAAAGTTCCTTCTTGCCCCATTTCTTGCCCACCGCAGTAGAGATGGGACCGAATCGGCCACCACCTTTGTAATACGGAGGTGACAGGAGGGGCCAAAACTGACCCCGCCCCTGTGTATTCATGGCTGGGTCAGGTCCCACACTGGAAACAGGGCTATTTTCCAGTACCAGTTTGGATGCAGCTGCCCCTGCGAGACTGTGGCCCCAGGTGGTGGAATTGTCAAGAGCTCAGCTGTTTTCGGGACATTTCTCCACCGTAGCGGACGGTGAGCTGGACGCATGCCGTGGGATTTCCTCCGCTCTGTGGCAAAGCCTTGAAAAAGAACTCAGGGAGTAGAGCGGGTCGGGGATTTCCCATCAGAACAGTTTTCCACGTGGAAATTTGGCCAAATGTCCGTTGGAGAAGATCGAAAGGACGGCTCCCTGGCTGGCAGGCAGAGGGAGAAATCAACAAGACACTGCAGGGGGCTACCAGAGGCTGAATTCCCGGGAGGCAGGGGGTCAGCCTCCAGCAGCCTGCCTGGTCCCCTCTTGTCAATTTCAGTGAAATTAACCAGAAAATTCTGTTTGGTTCTCCCCAAATGGAATGTTTCTTAGGATCCTTTTCTGTGAAAAATTTGGTGGTTGGGGGTTTTGTCCCAATTTGGGACTATCTCCCCCCGTCCCCAAATGTGAACTTTTTCCCAGGAAGGGACTTCCGTGCTTTAGACAGCTCCATTCAGGAGATTCCAGCAGTGCGGGGCACACACACCTGATCCAAACTAGAACACTGAACCTAGGGACACCCTGCTCTGACTCCAGTCTCAGCCCATCCCACTATTAAAGACGAACATTATTTATGCTTAAAAGACACTGGGGTTTTTTTAATAATAATTTGGTGCTCTGAGGTTTATAAGCAACTTCTTGGCCCCTAGGAAGTCAAATCAGTTTCCTTGCTGAAGAGTGCGCAGGTGCACCTTAGTGGGTTGTTTTTGTAGGGTCGTCGAGGAAGACTGGTTTATTACAGCCTTGTGCGTGAGCTCTGTGCTGCATACCCTGAATTGTTATTGTAGGGATGCGCATAAATCATGGCCCGGTGCATGTTTGCTTGTTATCAGCATGGCTGTGCCGGGCTGTGTAGCTGGGTTGTTATTGTAGGGTTGCTCAGAATAGCAGGGTGGGCGCGTTGCAAAAGGGCTTGTGTTATCAGGGTAGCTCATCAGTGCTGGAATTTGAGCTGGGGGAACAATTTGTGACCTAATATAATTTAGCCAGCCAATGTAGCAACCCTGCTTGCGAATGAAGCATGGACCAAACAGGACTGGATCTCAGGAGACCTGGTTCTATTTCTGGCTCTACCATTGGCCTGCTGGGTGACTTTTGGCAAGTCACACCCGCTCTCTGTGCCTCGGTTTCCCCATCTGTAAAATGGGGATAATGATACTGACTTCCTTTTTAAAGGGCTTGGGGATCTACAGAGGAACAAAGTCTATATACGAACTAGGTATTACGAGACTGCTCTCCTTTGCCAAGGGCTGTGAGATCCACTGCTGAGGAAGGCTCTAGGCGAGCTAGCCAGGTACTGTTTTCCCAGAGTCTCTCTGTTCAGAACTGTTGGGCCAATGTTTTCTGTGCTGCCGTCCCAGGCTCTGGGGGACCCAGGAGTATTCAGCCTCTGAGCTGCATGGCCAAGCCCAGACATTCAAAAATCGTGAGACTGGCTGAAAAATCATGAGATTTTTTTTAAATGTTGAGTTCTTTTCCTTTGCATTCTCGTTTTCAGCCCTTTACAGTGCCTTTGCTTCGTATTTCAGGCTTTTCTCTGCCACCGTGAGAGCTAGAAACTGGCTTTAATGGAAGCTGACGCTTTTATGCGATCTCCTGATTCCAGCAGCTGGGGCTTAAGAAAAACACCAACTATCCTGGGAGTCATGAGACAATTGCGAGAGATGGCAATGTGGGATTGGTCAGCTGAGTCACATGGCCTTGGTTCTGCTCCCTGATTGGAGGACCTCGCCTTTCTGAACGCCTGGTGCCCAAAACAAAGTTCAGCTCCACACAAAAGAGATTTTGTTTCTGAAGCTTCAGCGAGGGGCCCGGGATTCCCTCCACACCGACGCTTGTGCAAGCAAAACTTTGTTCATACAGATGCTTGTGACGAAGGGGGTGTGAGGGTCGGGTGGCCAGATGTCCCGATTTTATAGGGAGAGTCCTGATATTTGGGGCTTTTTCCTATATAGGCTCCTATTACCCCCCACCCGCTGTCCCAATTTTTCACACTTGCTGTCTGGTCACCCACCTTGTGCAGTGGTCTCTTGCTCTTCCCCCGGTTCCAGTCAGGCTGCAACATGCTAACTTATTCGTGTTGTTCATGCTAGTTTGTTATTGTAGGGTGCGTAGAAGAACTAGGCCGCACGCTTTGATTTATTTCGGGGCTCTCTTTCGGGGGCTAGGCAGCTGGTGCCAAAGACAGCTCCCGTCCCAGCCCTATCTCCCCACGGCTGCCCAGGGCAGTCAGGCGCGCTCCTCCATCAGCCCTGGGCAGAGGTGGAGGGAGCTCCTTGCAGCGCTCACCTGGCTCCATGGCCTTGCCCAAGACAGGGGCCAATGTCCCTCTGTGGATCAGCTGGCGACGGGCACCCACACTGCAGTTCCTGCTGCCCTTGTCCCCCAGCTGGTGGACTGATGATCCTCCCACCCACCCAATCAACAGTGGGTGTCCCCCCCCACCCCTTAAACAGCTTCCCAATCTCTGACCTCCCCCTGCGGCACCTTGGAGGACAGAGTCTGTGTGCAGGATGGAGGCCAGAGTGCAGGAGCCTGGAGCCCACCTCCCCAGGCCAGATGATGTGCTGTGGGGCCACGTCTTACAATGGGACTTAGCAATCCAAGGGTTTAACCCTCTGAGCACCACAGGCAACGCCCCTTGTCCTCAGTTAGTTGCGCTCACCTGCAGCTCCGGAGTTCTCCTCCTCCCCTCCCCACCCCCCACTCCTGAAGACTCCTGTTCCCCCGGGGAAATGACCCAGCCCACGCCTAGCTCTGCTGCAGCCCCGAGAGTGCCCTGCCCTGCCCAGTCCAGCTGTCCCGGCCTGCCTGCTAGCCCTACCCGGTCTCCCAGTCCCAGGTCCGGTTCCGGCTCCCTGTACCCACTCCCCAAATCCATCCCCCACCCTCTGATCTGCCAGGAATCCAGCATCCCCCCAGGACGCTCACTCGGCAGCGTCATTCCCCTGCACCAGGGCATGCCAGAAACCAGACTGCCAGCCCCCATCGTGCCCATTGCAGGCCAGCAATGGATTCCCTGCTCTGTTCATTCCCTCTGGGGCACCTGGCACCGGCCGCTGTCAGAAGACAGGATACTGGGCTAGATGGACCTTTGGTCTGACCCAGCCTGGCCGTTCTTATGTTCTTATGACCCAAGAGTAGGGTTGCCAACCCTCCAGGATTATCCTGGAGTCTCAAGGAATAAAAGATTAATCTTTCATTAAAGATTGTCATGTGCTGAAACCTTCAGGAATACGTCCAACCAAAACTGGGCACCCTACGAGGGATCAGGGCCCAGGGCTAATACCTGGGGACTGGTACAGCCCTGGAGTGACTGGTTAGGCTGCCATCTAGTGGTGACTTGCTGTATAGCCAGTTTGGGCTGGTGAGGGGGTGTGTGTGTGTGCGTGTGGCTCTGCCAACTGTGCAGGTGTACAATCCATTTTATTATCAGAACATACAAGGTCTCAGGGCGGGAAGACGAGAGGCAACAGATCAACAGGGAATCTGCGCTGATCCTTCTCCGCATTGTGCTCAGCGCTCCAGGCAGGGCTGTTCTGCCAGCCGGGTGGGGCGCCAGGACCCCTCTCTGTGGGCAGGCGGGTGGGATGGGGCAGGCAGGCGGGTCTGTGATTTGGGCAGGAGGCTTCCTCTGTAACTCTGAAAACCTGGGGCCCCTCCCGGGTCCTCGTGCAACGTACCAGCTACGCGGGAGCAGCGCCTGGCAACCAGGGCCCCCTGCTCGGCCTATGGGCCATCGGAGCTGGGTCCCAGTGCAGCCAGGTTCTTTGCTGTCACCCCAAGGGATGAATCTTTCGTTCCCACATAGACTGACAAGGCTGAGGCCTGACCCACCCCCCAGTGGCTGACCCTAGCCCAGCCGAGTTAGAGAAACACAGACACACACACCCCGGCGTGAAGGGAGACTGGGGTAAAGGTGGCGGACACCGGTGGCGGGGTTCCTGCCTGGACGGGGCTAGAAGCTAGACCAGTACAAAGCACCTTTCTCCAGAGGTATAACGCGGAGGGCAGAACCGGGCTATGGGTAAAGCATCGCCCACAATCCCGCAAACACTCTGCGTCCTCCCCCAGCCCTGCAGACTGGCTCCGCGAAGCTCAGAGACTTGTCCCCGCCACCAATAGAAGCGGGTCCAATAACAGCTCGTCACCCCCATGATGGACACGGTACAGACACCGTGTGCAGACTACAGCCAAGCGCCAAGCGGCACTCCGCCCGGCACTCAGCGCCTAGCAGAGAGGACCCTTGCTGGACGGACTTTTTAAAATGGCTGGGTGAGTTTAGTGGCAAAGGGAGCGGGGAAGTCATAGCATGAGACTAGCAAGTGGGGCTGCGGGTCCTGACTGAGGGGCGCCGGCAGAGCCACGTGGAGCCCAGGGATGGGCTAGCAGGGGGCTGTGTGTCAGGGATGAGGGGCTGGGGTGGGGGGAGCCCGGCACTGGAGCAGCCGGAAACACACTGGAAGAGTCCAGGAGAACCGCTGATCTCTGCCGTGTCCAACTCTCCAGTCGTGGGACGTTTAAAAAGTCTCACGCCAAAGGAAGCCAAGCGAGGAACCTGGTGCGCTGGCCGCTGGCAGATCGATGTCGATCGATGGCTGCCAGGCTGAAGAAAGCCCAGCCGCTGTGCTGACCGGGACTGATAAAGGGCAGGTGGGCGCAGGGTGAGAGGGGCATCGCTGGGACATGCTCCCAAGGACAAGCCACAGGGGCTAAGTCCACCCATTCCTGACCCACTACATCAAAATCCCTGCCCCACAATGGGCCCTAACTGCCCCCCACTGGCAGCCTCGGGGCGCCACGGGCCTCGGAGACAGAGATCCGTTCACACCCGTCCAAGAGATGGGCAGGGGCATAGGACGGGAAGGGAGCTGCTGGGTCATGGAGAGCTGCCCCTGGGGGGCTTGCCCAGCATCCCCTGCCTGCCCCTGCCTATGGTGGGCGCACCCCCGGCATCAGCACGTCGGTATCTCGGGCTCCCAGCAGGGCACCTTCTTTTGGCCTCGCCGGAAGAAAAGAACAAGGATTTCAAAGGTTCATGGGAAAGGGAAAGGCCACGGGGTGGGGGGTCCCCGATCGGGCTGCGGTGGCAGATTAATGAGCCTCGTTTAAGATAACGCATTAAGCCGCTGATCTGCCTGACGGATGGGCCCGTCTGTGCCGAGCACTTAGGGGGCGTGCCGCTCGCCAGCACTGGGGGTGGCACCATGCCAGCCGGTACCAGGTATCCAAGCAAAGTCAGGCCCTGCTCCCACCCCCAGCCTCTGCCTCCTCGGACAGTAAAACTGCCCTCCTCCCCCATATGATCTCAGGTGGGGAGGGGTGTGATATGCGGGAGGGGCAGGACTGTGCCATCCCCCGCGACGCCCGCCCCCCTCGCCACCACACAGGGGGCTGCCCATTATCTGGCGTCGTTAAAGAGCAATTAGATGGAAATTAAGCTGAGAACAAGTATTGATTAGCTCATTAAGGCTGGGGGAGCCGGCTCTGTCAATAGGCATTACCCGCCGCTCAGCCCATTATCTGCAAGGTTAAAGTCTGCGGTTGCGGCAGCTCATTAAAAATCCCAGGGCCGTATTGATCCCTCCCCACAAAAGGGCGCTCTTCTTTGGTGCTCGAAAGGGTCAGAGCTTCCCCGCCCCCTCTCAGCAGAGATCCAGGAGGGGAGGGGAAGAACCAGTCCCCGGGCACTCAGCATCCCCTCTAGGGACATGTCTGTCATTCTCCCCGCTTTACAGATGGCAAAACTGAGGCCAGGGCATTCCCCCGAGGGGAACAGAGCCCAGGTCTCGTGACTCCGCCCCCTGCGCTATCCACCGAGCCGCCATCCCACCTTTGCAACCTGGCTCTCCGAAGGTGGCGCCCCAGCTGGAGGTGGGCGGAGGATGGGCCCGGTTTGGTTCTGATTCTGGGATGGCTCTCGCCCAGATTTTTGCCCCAGGCGTGTGCCCCAAGTCCTGCCCTGCTCCCGCTCAAGTTGCCATGCTCCTAGAGACTTTGATGGCACCAGGATCAGGGCCGGTGATCCAGAGTACCTGGGACTTCCGGCCGCAGCAAGCCACGGCACCGCGGTCTCCAGGCACCCGAGATGAGCCAGCACCACCACATTTTGTCCACCAGCCCTGGCTGTGCATGTCCAGCTAGTGAATCTATTCAAAGCCTCCCCAGGCTATGGGAACAGCAGGGAACAATTAATAATGTAAGTGGCTCTAATGCGGCGGGGCCATCTAGGGACCAGAGAAATCACAGCTCAGCCTCTAATCCCAGCCTCTGGGGAGCGTTCACCGCTGGGCCTGCCCTCTGTGTGAGGTTCTCTCTCCATCCGTGGTCTCTGTGCTTCTCTCTAAGCATCACACCCAACCCACTGCTGCCTCCTGGGAAGGTTCATCTGCTCGTGGGACGCCCCACGGCCCCAGTGTAAATGCACTTGGAGAGAAAACCAGATTCCTGGGACCAAATCAGCGCAGCTGTCACCAGGCTGGCCAATAAGGGTCTGTCTACACTGCCCACTAAACCCGGGCCTAGCTCAGGGTTGAGCCCAAGCCCCGCTTCTGTCCACACACAAATCTGTCTGACTCAGGTCAGCAAGACCACGGGGCCCGGTCCTAGGCCCCTGGTAGGGTTACCATACGTCCGGATTTTCCCGGACATGTCCAGCTTTTTGGTCCTCAAATCCCTGTCCGGGAGGAAATTCCAAAAAGCCGGACACGTCTGGGAAAATAGGGAGGGGTCGTGGGATTTGGGTCTGGGCTGGAGCCGCTTGGGCCGGAGCCGTAACCGGAGCCGCTGGGACCAGGGCTGGGGGTGCTCGGCCGCCGGCCAGCGCTGCTCGCCCAGGGCTGGGGCCGGGCCAGAGCCACTCAGCCAGAACCGGGGCCTGAGCTGAGCCGGGCCGAAGCCGCTGGGACCGAGGCCGGCGCCACTCGGCTGGAACCGGAGCCCGAGCCAAGCTAGGCCGGGCCAGGCCGGAGCCGCTGGGACCGGGGCTGGGGGTGCTCGGCCGAGGCCAGTACCCCTGGGCCCGAACCAAGCCGGGTCAGAGACGCCAGGGCCAGAGCCTCTTGGCCGGGGCTGGCCACCGGAGGGAGCCGCTCGGCCTGGGGGGGCCAGAGTGGGCCGCGACCCCCCGCCCCTGCCCGAGCTTACCTGCTGCCTGCCTGCCTGTTTCAGGCTTCCTGCGAACATTTGATTCGCGGGAAGCAGGGGAGGGGGAGGAGCAGGGGGCGGAGCATTCAGGGGAGGGGGCAGAGTTGGGGTGGGGACTTTGGGGAAGGGGCGGAGCCGGGGCCCGTGGATTGTCCTTTTTTTGTTCTATTAAAATATGGTAACCCTATGCTGGGGGGGTGGGTCAGAACCCAAGCCCTGTCAGTTTGCAGTGTGGACGAGCCAGAAGGTCTGTGTGGTGCAGCGTCAGGCCTTGGCACGGTTGTGGGACCCAGGCCCAGCGGTTGTAAATGCAGTGTGAACGCCCAAGCGCAGGTTGGGGAACGCCGAGTGCACCAGCCCGGGGCCCACCGAGCCGGTTTACACGCAGTGTAGAGATACCCTGAGAGGCTGGTCCTAGGTAAGGCCAGCTGCTGCCGCCACCCCACAAGGGAGCCAGACTCCCACTCCCCAGGCCTGTCTGTGGCGGAGGGAGCCGGGCCTGGCAGACGCCGCTCACAATCGCTCTCAGCAGTGACTGGGCAGAGGCAAGGGTCACCACGGGGAGGAAGGAGAGCCCAGTGGTTAGGGCATGAGCCTCTGACTTGGGGAGACAGCAGGTCAGTTCCCAGCACTACCCCAGAGTTCCTGGGTGAGCGTGAGCCGCTCCGTGGCTCAGTACTGTGGGATAATAGTCTTGCCGCACGGGGTGCCTGATGAGAGACAAGGATTGCAACGTGTCACAGTCAGAGGGGCTGTGTAGGGAGCCACCGAAAGACGCCAGGGGGCAGTGTATTTATCTGAACGAATGCCCACAGTAAAGGGGTTTGCCATTTTATTCCCCAGCCCCATCTGCTGCCGGAAATTTCACTTTCCCGTCAAAGCCTCTAGACATCCCCAACTGGAGCCCTTCTGTGTTAGGCTAAGAGCCAGCTCTTTTGAGCTCAGTTCCTGGACTCTGATCTCAGCAGACGGAGCCACTTGCTCGACACCCAGGGCGCTCCGGGGCGCGAGACACACACTGGGGGACCCAGGAGCAGAACCCGGCTCAGCACAGTTAGGAGACACTGATGGAGCGACCAGGATGGCACAGCCTGTGGCGTTACCGTTTATCTGGCGCTGCGAGGGATGGCGGCATGGTGTGGGCCGCGCTAGCAGGAAGGCAGGCCCCTGCTGGCCTTAAAATCCACGAATGAAACCCAGGGAAAGATGTCCATTGAATTCGCTGGCTTGTGCATCTGGGTTTAAGCAAACAAGGCAAAATCCCACGTGCTAAAGAGCTTACAGTCCGGTCCATCAGCTTTGATTCATATCGCACGGGGGGGTGGATTCAAACTCATGAGCAAGAGGTGACAGGACCATGACAATCCCCGTCCCCTCCCCGATCGTCCTTTACATTAATGTAACAAACCCCACCGTGGGTCAGCAGCAAAGACGGAGCTCAGCAGCGCTGAAGGAGTATTTGGCCGGCGGCGGTAGTAGGCTGTTACCCTCCACAGGAACGGGCCATTAGCAGGGGCACAGGATCTAGCGTTTGAACTGGAGGGGGATTGCACGTTGCACTGCGGCTAGATCTGCCATCTAACTCCAGATGGCGGGAGCCAGCGGGAAGAGAACAGGCTCCTTCTTGTTTTTTTTCCCCGCCATGGTTTTTCCGTCACAAGGGAGCAGCGAGCGGGGTCAGCAGCAGCCGCCGGCCCCCTGCCAGCGCAGAAGCAGGCATTGGCAAACCTGAAGGCCCCGCCCAGCTTGGCTGGGAACTTCCAGTTCCAGCCTGCCTTCCGCAGCCCTCGTTTACCCTGCCCCAGAGCGGTGCAACTATTAATCTTGGCTGACGGTTTCCAAAGTGCTAATTGAGAGGAAAGGTAGAAGCGGCTCCAGCCCTAAAGGTAAAAGCACTTTCCACTTAATGGCCTGCTTAATCATAGCCAAGCGCCAGGGGCCCTGGGAGCAGGAGGAAAGGGGATTGCAGAGATTGCTGCAGGTGAGCCAGACCCGGGCACTAATGAAGCTAGGAAGAGAAAAACACACTCCGGTGCTTGACCTGCCGACGCTTCGGTATTCCTGGCAGGAGGCAGGAGAGGGAATTCTGGGAAATTCCCAGAGGCTCATGGGAGTTTGATGTCTCTCTTTTCAAAGTTCCCCTGGGCTCGGTGAGATTGCCACGGGAGCTGTGCTAGGAAACCGGGCCTAGCTACCCAGCAGGCACTGGGTGAGCAGAGCACCCGTGGGGGCCCGAAAGGACCAGGGATCTTCCCGGCCGGTGGGGCAATGCTGGGCCCTCGCGCTTCGGCTCTGCGAAGGGGGCAGTTTCCCACATCAGATGAGGCCGCAGTAGGTCTGAGGCCATCTGCTCCCCCACAACTCCGCAGCACCGCTGGGCTGGCAAAAGGCGAAATCCGGTCAGCCAGGGGGAGGTGACCTGGGTCTGTCAGGCCTGGAAATCCAGCGTCTCCTCCCCTCTCGATTTCTTTCACTGGGATTCTTTGGGCGGTTTGGCTTCTTTTCTCTCCACAATAAATGCTTTGATGCTCTTTTGGTGTAGAAGACATCAATATCTAGAGCATGAACAACCCTACAATAACAAAGCCGTGTGCTGAGCCCAACACCCACTAACAACCCTACAGTAACAAACCCAGCACTCCTGGGCAACCCTAGAATAACACACTAGCGTGTCCAGCCCAGAAAAGCCATGTGCTGAGGCCAACACCCACTAACAACCCTACAAAAATAAACCAGCACTCCTGGTCAACCCTACAATAACAAAGCCACGTGCTGAGGACAACACCCACTAACAGCCCTACAAAAACAAACCCAGCACTCCTGAGCAACCCTACAATAACAAACCAGTGTGTCCAGCCCGGACTCCTGGTCAACCCTACAATAACAAACTAGTGTGTCCAGCCCGGAAAAGCCGTGTGCTGAGGCCAACACCCACTAACAACCCTACAAAAACAAACCCAGCACTCCTGAGCAACCCTACAATAACAAACTATCACGTCCAGTTCAACTCTCTTGAGCAACCCTACAATAACAACGCACTGTGCTGAGCCCAACACCCACCACCACCAACAAACCAGTGTGTGTATGATGGGGAAAATGACAATTCAATGAGGCAACGTATCCCAGTGAGACATTTGTAAGGGTTATTGAACAAATAACTGCGAGTAAGAAGGAAATTAGTTTGAAGGAAGCTAGTTTGAAGGTGAGAACTCAAAGGCGGCTCCTCTGTTGGCTGAGATGTCCCCTGGGCAGCACAACGGGCATTCTCCTGGTCCCACCTCAGCTCTGGCACCGCTGGGGGTCAGGCCCTGGCTCAGACTCAGGGTGCTTCGGGGGTGGGGGGGTGCAACGGTGCTTTTCGTTTCTGGGCTCCCAGGCCACGCTGATCAAACTGCTGTCGTCTGGCGGCTGCTTGGTGGGTCCTGAGAGATGAGCTGGTCCTAGTGCGTCCAAATCGCCCTCCTGGTAGGCTCCAGTCCGCGTCCTTGCTGGGCGTCTCCGTGGCGAAGCGGGAACGGTCTGCAGTGTTTTTATGAGTGACGTGCATGGCAGTGACTTGCTCGGCTAGGGCTGGCTACCCAGCGGGTGCAGAAAGGTTAAATAGCTGCTCTTGGGGTTGACCAGGAGACAAGGGGAGGGAGGATCACGTACCTGTTGGGGGTGGTACGGCCAGGTCATCTGGCTGAAACCGACCCATAGCAATGGAGGAGGCAGAGAGACCATGGGAACCCCAGTGACAGGAGCACGAAGCCAAGAAGGAGAAGATCCCACCACCACCACTTCTCTGCAGGACAAGGCCCAAGCAGGAGAACAAAGGGGACAGGTGGGGACAGAGATTTAGGGCACCCACCCAGGGAACAAAAGACAAAGGGACAGAGCAAGGGAGAGAGACAAAGTGGATTGTGCAGCTGCGTGGCTGGGTGAAGCCCTGAGGCTGGCCAGTCTGAACGCTGCCTTCGCCTTTGCTAACGTAGGCCCTTCCCCGGGCCGTGCTCCAAGGCACTCACCAGCCCTGCTCGGCTTTGGGAAGGCGGCCTGGTGTCACCGCAAACACGGGCGGAGGGGCATTGAGCCCCGGCGGGTGGACACGTCTCTGTCCCGGAGCCCTCGCTGGGCAGAGCGCCCGGGGGAGAGCAGCACGCCGGCGCCCGGAGGCTCAGTCTCAAGGACGTTGAGGCCGTGTAGCCCCCCCTAGAGACAAGTGGGATCCCGGGGGGTGGGCGTCTGAACCAGGGCAGGGGTACCGCCGGGGGGCTGAGTAAGAGCTGGGGCATAGCGCAGACCCCATGGACCCGAGAGGCCCAGGATGGAACGGCCCATGGAGACTCTCCGGTCTGGAGCTGGCACAGGTGGCTTGTTGGCAGAGTCCCGAGGGGAAGTTTGTTCTGCCACTGCCTGCTCTGCCCCACCCAGGATATGAGTCGACAGTGGGCCCTTGTTGCCAAGAAGGCTAATGGCATTTTGGGCTGTATAAGTAGGAGCATTGCCAGCAGATGGAGGGACGTGATCGTTCCCCTTTATTCGACATTGGTGAGGCCTCATCTGGAGTACTGTGTCCAGTTTTGGGCCCCACACTACAAGAAGGATGTGGACAAATTGGAAAGAGTCCAGGGAAGGGCAATGAAAATGATTAGGGGGCTGGAGCACATGACTTATGAGGAGAGGCTGAGGGAACTGGGATTGTTTAGTCTGCAGAAGAGAAGAGTGAGGGTGGATTTGATAGCTGCTTTCAACTACCTGAAGGGGGGTTCCAAAGAGGATGGAGCTAGACTGTTCTCAGTGGTACCAGATGACAGAACAAGAAGCAATGGTCTCAAGTTGCAGTGGGGAAGGTCTAGGTTGGATATTTGGAAATGGAATGGGTTACCGAGGGAGGTGGTGGAATCTCCTTCCTTAGAGGTTTTTAAGGCCAGGCTTGACAAAGCCCTGGCTGGGATGATTTAGTTGGGGATTGGTCCTGCTTTGAGCAGGGGGTTGGACTAGATACCTCCTGAGGTCCCCTCCAACCCTGATCTTCTATGATACTAGGATTCTAGGATCCAACCCAACTCTGGGGCAGGCGTCTCCCCGTTGCTCCCTACGGCTGCATCTCGCTTCTCTACCAGCCTCCCTGCCCTGGGGTCTCATATAGGCCTTGATGGCCCCCATGGGCATTTCTCCTTCCTCACTGCTTGGACACGGTCCGCTCCTTCCTTGCGGGTGGGAATCCAGTGCTCATGCTCCTGGTGCCCACGTGGGATCACACGCGCGAGCGTCCTGGGGGATCAGTGAATTAAAGATCCAACTGCGTGACCCGGAACAACACCCCCGCGGCAGACGACGGAAGGCAGACAATCAGGGGCGTCATGTCCACCTGCAGAGCGGGCCGGTGAAATGCAGCGCTCACCCCAGAGCACGTGCAGGCCTGGCTTTCTGCAGCGTGTTGCTGGCTCCCTGGCAAACCCGCATCCTCCTTCCAGCAGCTCTGCAGGGCTGCCCGGGGGGGGAGGGGGGCAAGTGGGGCAATTTGCCCCAGGCCCCGGGTCCCACAGGGGCCCCCCCACGAATATAGTATTCTATAGTATTGCAACTGTTTTTAATGGAAGGGGCCCCTGAAATTGCTTTGCCCCAGGCCCCCTGAATCCTCTGGGCGGCCCTGCAGCTCTGCCGGTTAGCCTGACAGCCAGCACGAGAGAGACTGGCTCAGTGCCGGCACATAGCCCGGCCCATGCTCAGAAGGGGCTCCGGCTGCTTCACTCGCACTGTGCCCCGAGACCCCACTGGCTCCCCCCCTCCACCCGCTCCTCTCAGCCGGCCAGCCGAGGGCTCCTCTTCACCCCCTGGCCAGACCAACCAGCTCCTCTCCGCCCCCTGGCCGGACCCTAGTGCACCTCCGGCTCCGGGCAGTCTCTGCTTCCCACCCCCTGTGGGGCCCCACCTGTCCTCCCGCAGCTGAGCCGCCTGGGTGGTGCAGAAGCCTGGCCAGTCTCAGCCAGTTGTGGGGTGGGGGGGGCAGTGTGGGACGCTTGGCTGGGCCCCTCCAGGCATGTGGATCCTGAGGGAGCCCAGCCAGGGCTGGCCCTGGCCTGGCTGATCGCGCCATTCCCGAGGGGCCTACAAAAAGTTAACCCATCCCTGCCTGGAGTACTCCCTACACCACAGGACTCGGCCAGTTAGTCAGAGCTCCCAACACACAAGTCATCAGGCTATCATCTCTCCATCCCCATCCACCCCCTCTATCTATCCACCCCCTCTATCTATCCATCCCCATCCACCCCCTCTATCCACCCCCTCTATCTATCCATCCCCATCCACACCCTCTATCTATCCATCCCCATCTACCCCATCTATCTATCCACCCCCTCTATCTATCCATCCCCATCTACCCCATCTATCTATCCACCCCCTCTATCTATCCATCCCAATCCACCCCATCTGTCTATTCACCCCCTCTATCTATCCATCCCCATCTACCCCCCATCTATCCATCCCCATCCACCCCCTCTATCTATCCATCCCCATCTACCCCCCATCTATCCACCCGCTCTATCTATCCATCCCCATCCACCCCCTCTATCCACCCCCTCTATCTATCCATCCCCATCCACCCCCTATCTATCCATCCCTATCCACTCCCCATCTATCCATCCCCTCTCATCCCCATCCACCCCCCATCTATCCATCCCCATCCACTCCCTCACCTATCCATCCCCATCCACCCCCTCTATCTATCCATCCCTATCCACCCCCCTCTATCCACCCCCATCAACCCATGCACCCCCTCTATCTATCCATCCCAATCCATCCCATCTATCTATCCATCCCCTCTATCTATCCACCCCCATTCCCCCATCTATCCATCCCTATCCACCCCCTCTATCTATCCATCCTCATCTACTCTATCTATCCCCATTGCCTCCCACTCTCTCTCTGATGGTCCCTAGTAGCATCCGCCCCCTCTTCATCTTGCAATCGCTCTGGCTCCAGCCCCTCCCCTGCGAGTTGGAGAATTCGCTGGCACTGTCTCCCCCCCCTCCCCCCGCACGCCACACTTGTGGCCCTGCCGCCCGACAGACTCGGGGGCTGTTGTGTGTGTGTGTGTGTGGATTGGTTTTTTACCTTGAGCTGCGTTAGAAATATATTGTATTCTCAACTAATCCTGGTCAATTACAGCATAATAAGACACATAATAAAAACGTAATTCATTTTTCCCGAGCGTTCCCTCTCCCCGCGTCTTGGCAAGCTATTAAAAATTTGTCTTCATTTTTCTGGCAAGAGCCTTGTACCTTTTCATCTTTAATTTATGAGAGCAGAACAGCAATTGACAAGTCTTATCGCGCAGCAGACGCCTGCATTATTTATCAGCCCCCGATTGATGGCAGGGTATTGAGATATGCAATATGCCAAGGTGGGGCTGGGGGGGAGGGGAGGCGAGCGGTACCTGCCCCTCTCTCTGCTCCGGCCCCGAACCTGTTCCCATTGAAGTCAGGGGACGTTTTGCCGTGACATCAAGGAGAGGCGGAGTAAGCTAAGCCAAAGCCCATTGACATCAGTGGACAGATGATCTGTGTAGGCTTAGGAGTTGGCCTTCACAAGGAAGCATGTGGCTGGGCAGTTAGGGAGCTAGACTGGGAGTCAGGCTCCGTGGAGGTTAGGTGCAGCTCCGCCACTGAGTCACTTTTTAGCCTTGGGCAAGTCCCATCCTCTCTGTTTCGCCGCCTGTGAAAAGGTGAGGGTGATATTTAGGGGAGGCTGAACGGCGGTGGATCTCCCAGGCCGGGCCCGGTGAAAGACACCGGTATCAGGGCTACTTGAGTTGTTCCTTGTCGATAACGCTCCTTCTGAACGTAGCCACTTCCTGGGTCCCCAGTCTCCCCGGCCCGGCCCTTATGCAGCAGTGCCTGCCCGATAGTTTGAATGGCTGAATGACAGCGCGTCGGTCGCTTGCTGTGTGACGAACTGGGACTGTTCTTGCTGGGGTGTGGGAATGCTGACAGGGGAGTGTGACTAGGATGGTCTGCATCGGGGGATGGGAGCCGGCCCAAGGGAACATACCTGAGCTTGTAACATGAGAACCCAGGAGGGAGTTGGAGGTCAGATGACTCCGGGGCCCGGGAAACTGAACAAAGGCTGTGGGAGGGGTCGCTGAAGGCAGAGTGCTGGAAGCAGGCTGGAAGGAGGCTGGAGAGATGGCTGGGAGGCAGAGATGGCTCTGACCCCCAAGGGGGTGGGCTGGCATGCCCTGGGACCCCAAGCTGGACCTAACTGAGGGGGGCCCTGTTGTCTGTGCCTGCAAGACCTGTCTTGGACTGTATTCCTGTCATCCAAATAAACCTTCTGCTTTACTGGCTGGCTGAGAGTCATGGTGAATCGCAGGAAGCCGGGGGTGCAGGGCCCTGAGTTCCCCAATACTCCGTGACAACTGGTGGCAGCGGTGGGATCTACTGCACCCCGTGGACGGCGCTTCCTGCAGTAAGTGACTGGGGAGCAGTAAAACGAAGGGGGATTGACGGGGACCAGGCCTGCTGAAGAGTGGGAGAGAGACGGTTATTACCCCTGGGAGTGTGTGACCAGCGAGAAGGACTTTTGCAGTAACAGGGTCCCCCGTGGGATCGCAGCGAGTGGTCCCAGGGGCGGAGGAGTCTGCAGCTCGACCCTGGCAGAGAGGTGGTGACCCCGAGAAGGGCTGGCACACTAGGGGTCCCCCTGGGAACTGTGGGGAGCTGTGAGCACACAGGCCGGTGAGTGGCCAGCAGGAAGATGTATGCCAAGCGGCTTAAGAGCGACCTGGTGGAGCTGTGCAAGCAGAGGCGGCTGCGCATTGGGAGGCTCACCAAAGAACAGCTCATCGCCCAGCTGGAGGCGGAAGATCGCGCGAATGAACTGATCCCTGTGTCTCAGGGAAGCAGCCTGGCAAATGCAGCGCAGGCACCAGTGTCTGTCCCAGCTGGGAGTGGTCAGCCGGCTGCTGAGGGCTTCCCGAGACCCCTCCTTCCTATGCCTAGGGGAAGGGTGGGGAGGAGCCCAGCAAATACCGAAGGCGCCGTGATCCCCCCGGCCAGCAGGGGACCCTCCCGGCGAAGCTCGCCGGCCAACAGAGGAGCCTCCCGGCGACGTTCGGCATCCGGGGAGCGGAATTGGCTGGAATGGGAGAAAGAGCTAAAACTGAGGGAGCTGGAGGATCGTGAACAACAGAGACAGCATGAAGAGAGACAGCATCAGCGTGAAGAGAGACAGAGACAGCATGAACGGGAGGAGAATGAGAGACAGCATCAGCGTGAACGGGAGGAGAATGAGAGACAAAGACAGCATGAACTGGAACTGGCGAGACTGAGGGGCAGCGAACCCCCGGCTGCGGTGAGTGAGGGGGGACCCAGGACTGCACGGAGCTTTGATAAGTGCATCATGGCCCCATACAAGGAGGGGGAGGACATGGATGACTTCCTGGAGGCCTTTGAGACGGCCTGCGAGCTGCACCGGGTGGATCCCGCGGACAGACTCCAGGTCCTTACCCCCTTACTGGACCCCAAATCCGTGGCATTGTACCGCCAACTGGGAGAGGCAGAGAAAGGGGACTACGAACTATTCAAAAAGGCCCTGCTACGAGAGTTTGGGCTGACTCCTGAGATGTACCGGGAAAGGTTCCGGAGTCAAGATAAAGCCCCTGAGATCTCATATCTGCAACTAGCCGTCCGCATGGAAAGATACGCCAGCAAGTGGGCTGGTGGGGCCCAGACGAAGGAGGACCTGATTAAACTGCTGGTACTGGAGCAACTGTATGAGCGGTGCCCATCCGACCTGAGGCTGTGGTTGGTGGACAGAAAGCCAGAGAACCCGCGACACGCCGGGCAGCTGGCTGATGAGTTTGTAAAGAGCCGGTCAGGGGGTGGCAGGGAGGAGCCCCAAAGGAACAGGCCCGCCGCGATGCAGAGAGAGAGTCACCCTGGGACCTCCCAAAGGGGGAATATTGGGAATCCCCTCCCCCGGGAAATGCCCAGCATCAGGGACAACCGACCGGCTCGAGGGGACCCACGGGACCTGAGCTGCTATTACTGCGGCCGAAGAGGCCACGTTCGGGCCCAGTGCCCCAAGCTCAAGGACAGACTGAGCAGACCGAACCCGCACCGGGTTAACTTGGTAGAGGCCCAGACGGACGAGGGGCAGGCTTCTCACGCAAGAGGGGCTGGCAGCTTATCAACTGCTCAAGAAAGAGAAGGGCCCCAGGCCAGCTTCTCTGGGGGGCCAGATGCTCCGGATTCAAAGTTCTCCGTTTACAGGGTTGGCGCGGGGCTGTCCCTGCGGAGCGAGTGCCTTGTTCCCCTGGAGGTGGATGGGAAGAAAGTTTATGGATACTGGGACACGGGCGCAGAGGTGACACTGGCCCGGCCCGAGGTGGTGGCCCCAGATCGGGTGGTGCCCAACACCTTCCTGACCCTGACCGGGGTGGGCGGGACCCCATTCAAGGTTCCCGTAGCGAGGGTACACCTGAAATGGGGGGCCAAGGAGGGCCCCAAGGACGTGGGAGTGCACCACCATTTGCCCACTGAGGTGTTGATGGGGGGGGACCTAGAGGACTGGCCAAGCAGCCCCCAGACCGCCTTAGTTGTGACCCGCAGTCAGAGCCGGCGAGGGGCACTGCGCCCTGGCCTTGAGGGGGGTGCCTTGCCTGAGGCGCAGGACCCTAACCTGGTGGGGAGGGAACGCCCAGGGACACGGCTCAGGGAGGCTGCAGCTTCGGACCCAGCGGGCGAGAAAGAGCAGGTGGCCATCCCTGTCCCAGCTGCTGAGTTCCAGGCCGAGTTACAGAGAGATCCCTCCTTGCGGAAGATAAGGGACCTGGCCGACCTCAATGCGGTACAGACCATGGGACGAGGTGGCCGGAAAAGGTTCCTGTGGGAGAAGGGGTTCCTGTACCGAGAATGGGCTCCCCCAGGGAAAATGGAGTCAGGGGGGATCAGGAGGCAGCTGGTGGTACCCCAGAAGTATCGCCGCCAGCTGCTGTACCAGGCCCATGACATTCCCCTCTCAGGGCACCAGGGAACCTGGCGTACCCAGCAGAGGCTGCTACGGAGCTTTTACTGGCCTGGGGTCTTTGTTACTGTCCGACAGTACTGCGGATCCTGTGACCCCTGTCAGAGGGGGAGGAAGGCCTGGGACAAGGGGAAAACAGCTTTAGGACCCTTGCCCAGCATAGAGGAGCCTTTCCGGAGGGTGGCCAAGGTAAAAAGGGCGGCTTTGAACCAAGAGAGCCCAAAGCACAGACCTCCAGACTGGAGTGCTGGGAGAAGACCACAGCCCAGTTGGAACCCCAGAGGTATGGGGGTGGGAAAAGGGCACAGGCCGCATAAACCTTCCCACATGCGAACTGCGAGTGCCATCAAGCACCCCGACCTAAGGGGGGGCGTGGAACGGAAGGGGCCTGGTGTAACTCCCACCAAGGAACTGGAGGGATGCGGGGGCATCCATGGGAACGGGGGTAGGTTCGAACTTCCCCAGGTCACTGGCTAAAGTGACCCCGCTCAGTTCGGTCTCGAAGGGGGGAGAGATGTGACGAACTGGGACTGTTCTTGCTGGGGTGTGGGAATGCTGACAGGGGAGTGTGACTAGGATGGTCTGCATCGGGGGATGGGAGCCGGCCCAAGGGAACATACCTGAGCTTGTAACATGAGAACCCAGGAGGGAGTTGGAGGTCAGATGACTCCGGGGCCCGGGAAACTGAACAAAGGCTGTGGGAGGGGTCGCTGAAGGCAGAGTGCTGGAAGCAGGCTGGAAGGAGGCTGGAGAGATGGCTGGGAGGCAGAGATGGCTCTGACCCCCAAGGGGGTGGGCTGGCATGCCCTGGGACCCCAAGCTGGACCTAACTGAGGGGGGCCCTGTTGTCTGTGCCTGCAAGACCTGTCTTGGACTGTATTCCTGTCATCCAAATAAACCTTCTGCTTTACTGGCTGGCTGAGAGTCATGGTGAATCGCAGGAAGCCGGGGGTGCAGGGCCCTGAGTTCCCCAATACTCCGTGACATGCTGTCTGTTCCTGGCTGCTTGTTACCCCTGTCGGCCTTGTCTGCCCCCCGGCTGGACAGCTCTCCGTTTGAACAAAGCAAAGTGGTGCGGGGAATTTGCTGTGGGAAGGCGCCTTCGAGAGCGGTGACTGGTTTCACAACGCCTCGAAATCAGTGAATCGTGGGAACTCGGCTGACCTTGTCCCGCAAAACTGCTCACGGGGGGAGGGGCTGCACCTGGCCAGAATAGCCCCTCTTGCCTTGAATGTGGGCCCAGCTAGCCGGCCGGCCTGGATGTGTTAAACAATCCCCATGTGGGGGGCGGGGGAAGGGAGCGTATTAAGCCTTTGTTTATTTTGTCTGATAGGTGGGTAATTAAATCACAGCCACCCGGATGCTGCCGGTGGGAGTCGTGAGCACCCACCTCCCATAACATCCTCCAGCTCCTAGTCTCCTGAGGAACTAGAGACTGCAGCCCCCCCCCCAGGGGGGGGCAGGAGCGGAAGGGGATTAGAACAGGATCGGGGTCAGGATGGGATGGGAGGAAGGTTGGAATGAGATCAGGAGTGACGTCAGGATCAGGTTCGGATCAGCAATGGGATCAGAGCAGGACTGGCGCCAGCTTGGACTGGGATGAGGTCAGGTTTGGGAAGCGGAGCAGGAGCTGAAGGAGTCTGAGTGAGATCTAGGGAGGAGGAGAATATGCAGGGCCCTGGGCTGGACCCTGCAGCAGCCCCCTGTGACTCACACGGGCAGGGGAAGTTGTGAGCGCTCAGGCGGTCTAAAAGCAGGCCGTCTCTGCCTCAGTTTCCCTTTGTGCAGGAGGGATCGCCCCGGCCTGGTGCCTGTGAGGATCAAGGAGTGACAGCTCCTCCCAACCCTCAGCCTGCAGAGGAGAGTCCAGTCAGGGGCAGGGCCTCGGTGCCGAGGGCTGTGGAGATCACAATACAGAGCCGACAGCCGGCGCAGCGGGGAGGCCCAAGGAGACTACAGTTCCCAGCATGCAATGCTTCAGGGTCCCCCTGAGAGACAAAGGATAATGAACTTGCAGCCAGATAGGCTGGAGGAATCCTCTGTTCCTCAATGGGATCCAGGATTTGGGGTCAGCCCATTGCAGAGGGGGGGCGGATTGAATGGCGGGTCCGGGTGCCTGCTCATTTTTGGGGGACACCTCCCCACAGGGTCAGTGGCGATTAGCACTGGCGGGTTGGCTGCAGCCTTTGGCACCCCCTCGAGAGACTGCTACCGCCTGACCCAACGCCCGTGGAGAACAGGAGTTTCCCCGCTGACTCCCCTGGGCGTGAGATCAGGCCATTGGTGCCGCCTGGAGAGAGAACCATCACCCTGTTCCGAGTGCCGCCCGCCCGCTGGGTCAGCCCAGAACCTCCGGCAGGCTCCACTGATCATCCGCCCGCCTCTGGCAGGAATTGGGCCGGGAGGGGCTGCCCCAGATGATCTCTGCTGCCCCAGAGCGTATGGGGAAAGTCAGGCCATCGGCCCATGGCTTCCACCAGGGCTGCTTCCAGCTGCTGCCGCTTTTGACCCGTGCCACCTCCTCACCTGCTGTAGGGCAGCACCTGGTCTGGCCCCAGCTATATTCCACGGGCATCAGTAATTGGCGCTCTGCCAGGTCCTCTAAAGCACTTCCCAGATCTTCTGGCCACAGAGGACCATTAGATCATCCAGTCTGAGTCCTGTAGCGCACCGGCCGGAGAACATCGCCCACTTACTCCCGTCTTGAGCCCAGCGTCTTGTGTGATCGTAAAAAGTAACATTCTGAAGCACACCGTGTACCTTACGTGTATCCACGTGAAAAGCAACGGGCACGCTTTTTAATCAGGCAGAGAACCCGTTGGGGTTCTCGAGTCAAAACTCTAGAACTCTGCTCTAGAAAATTTCCAGCTACAGTGTGAGCTATGGCAAGCGGAGATGCAAAAGGCCACGTAGGCCTCCCAGCCCAGCGCTGCGGGGCTAATGCGGGGTTGTGTCCTTTGGCTTATTTGCTCAGATTTGGTCCAATCTAGTTTGAAATGTCTCCAGTCTAGCATCACTCTCTCCGCAGGCCATTCCATGATCTAGTGCAGCTGAAAGGAAGTGATTCCTGATAATCAGCCTTGTTTTTTCCCTTCTGTTATGATTTATGGAGCCACAGGCCTTAAACGTGAGGTCTTTATTACAGCAAACCAGCAGCCACAACAGGCATAAACACAGTATTGCCAGCTGCTGCGATGTTCAGTGTGTTTCTTAAAACCCTAGCTCCTGGAGTCCTGTGATGCGATGAGAATCTCACCTTTCACTTATTTAAAAAGTACGTTTCCAGCCCTCGTAGTCACCGAGAAAAGCTTGAAAAGGTGGCCCAAGTGCAATCTAACCGTTCAGAAACCAAAGGGCAAATAAAGAAGCCAATATTGATTTATTTTTAATCTCCTGATTTTTAAGACACACTCGTGATTTTTTTGACCCAACTCGTAGAGTTGCCAATACAGCAAACAAGCTTCCACACGGCTCAAGTTCTACCTTTGTGTCTCTCGTTTACCAGCATCCACACCCTGTCTGGCACTCCACCCGAACCAGGGAGTCAACAGGTCCTGCCACTTTCCTTAATTTCATCCCAGGGCTCCTAGTTAACGCCCTTCATACCAACTTCCTTGGCTTTTACAACCATTCAAATATTCTACTGTAGCTGGTTATCATGTCCCCTTCCTCCTCGCTTAGCCCAGCTAGACGCATTCAGGTCTTTGCTCATAAATCAATCCCTCCGGCTCCTTAATCACGGTTATTGCTCTTTGAATTCCTCCCATCTTTCTGGTATGAAGGTGCTCAGGAAAGGCTATGACCAATTATGCTAACACCAGCTGATGGTAACAATAATCATCAGATTGTCTATTATGCTGGCAAGTAACGGCCCATTATTCCCTCTGGATCTGGAGGGAAACTCTAGTTCGGGCCTAGAGCCTGGAGATTCAAGTCTCAGCGTTCATAGATTCATAGATTCTAGGACTGGAAGAGACCTCGAGAGGTCATCGAGTCCAGTCCCCTGCCCTCATGGCAGGACCAAATACTGTCTAGACCATCCCTGATAGACATTTATCTAACCTCCTCTTAAATATCTCCAGAGATGGAGATTCCACAACCTCCCTAGGCAGTTTATTCCAGTGTTTAGATCATGTTTGGATCTGGGATTCTGGTTCAAGTCCATGAGAAAAGTCAGGCTCACACCTGCTTCATCCACGTCTGTTCTTTTCCAAAGCCCAGGGGGGCTCGGCTCTCGGGGCCCTGCTGGGAACCCCTCAATCTATTGAGCGAAGGGGCGGAGTTCCAGACATGCAACTGCTCCTGTGCTTCCGATACTGCCCTGAAAGCCCGGGCTGGAGCCCACCCTGGCAAGGGCATCTCCGAGCATGCGCCTTTCTGAGCGGGCAGGGGGAGCTAAAAGGAAAGCAGACAAATGAGGCATTCATATTGCTAGTGCCCAGAGGACACAATATCCATTTAAATACACCGAATGCAATCAGGAGAAGGTCATTAATAGCTATTGCTTTTGCAGCTGGCTAGGATAATAGTTTAAGTGGTTAGTGAAATTCTCATCCAGGGACTGAAGGTGCTTGCAAAACACAAGGAGAGAAAGGGGGTAGGGGGGAGTCCAGAATCCGATGACTAAAGCCATCCGTCACCTCTCCCCATGCTTCCGGCTGCTTTTCCTACCAGGCGGGCACGGCCCTGAAGAAGTGGCGCTGCCCGTGGGTGACCTCGTGCGTCAAGCTCGCCCGATGGCTGCTCATTACTTTTTCATTAGGTCCCCGTTATGACACGCATTAGCCCCAAGATGAATGAGGAGGCGGCGGTAGGTTGGGGGGTGATTTATTGAACCATCCGTCATTCACATGGCATCGTCCTGCCGCTCTGGTCCTGCCCCGGCTGGAAGCAGAACTTTTGGGAGCCGTTCTGTAAAGGAGGACGGCTTCAGTGAGAAGAAATCTCACAACGGGGAAACGGGTCAGAAATCACTTGCAACAGCTGCATCAAAGGGGTGCGTGTGAATGCGAGGGAGCCCCCAGGTGGAGCAGGAAACACACCTTCCACCTGTCCCGGATTACTTCCTCTCAGGACTTGTGGCTAAAAGCTGCAGCTGTTTCACGTCCATCAAAGAGCTGGATTTCATTCCCAGCAGGCGCCCAGGACCCAAACCCAAACGGACGAATGGGGAAGAGGGTTCTTGCCTTTTCCCTGTCAGGTCATGACTTTCCAACAAGCAAAATAGATCTGGGGGTTCCTGGGGATCCGTGTTCTCCTGGCCCTCCGCTCTGGCTTGTGATGGATGGACAGAAAAGGAAGGGGGGTAAATCTAAAAGTGGGAGGGAGCCTGGCCTTTGCCCAGCTGCGAGAGACGTTTGGTGAAAGACACACTGCGCCACTGCCGGGCTAATGCGCTGAAATCCCAGCTGCCGGGCCCAGGAGTCGGATGGGCTTAGCAGGGCCCAGCCGGGTCGGGATCTGTCAGAGCTGCTCAGCAACGTGCGGGAGCCGAGGTGGCTGGATGCAGAATAGCGCGGGGTTAGAACTCACGACCGAGGGGGGTCAGGAGCCGTTTCCAGTCCCAGGGGAGGCTGGGATTCGTTTGATGGCATGGGGCTTTCCTCTGCTGCCCCTGCACCTCCTTTACTCTCTTCCTGCCTCCACCTTGGGGTCCCTGGGCTTGGCCCATCTCCCAGGGGAGCTGGGGTTCGGGGCAAAGGTTCAGGCTGGCAGTGGTTACTGCCCAGCCAGACCAGGTGCTCAGATATCCCCCAGGCACTCAGCCTTGCCGCGATGGGCGCCGCGTAGGACCCACAGCAACAGGCCAGTGTAGACCCCACAGTGTTGGCTGGGCCATGGACCCTGTGGTGCTGGGTGGGCACATGGACCCACCGCGCTGGGCAACACCCAGCCCCTGCGGTGACAGGTACAGCACCCACCCTACAGCAACAGGCAGGGCGAAGACCCCGCCGCACCGGGCGCGTGGGGCCCGGACGCCGTGGTGATGGCCAGGCGGGGCGCAGACCCCGCGGCGACAGGTGGGTGGACCACAGGAAGCCAGATGGTCTCCGACTTCAGCGCCGTGCCAGGCCAGACGGGGCCCCGCATGACTGCTTGGTGCCAGGCTGGGGGTGCCATGCAGCCCGGAACCAGCCCCACGAGGATTTCCTCGGCACTCCCACCCCACCCGGCTGGCACACATGGGAGCACACCCCGGCAGGTGCACGTCAGGGCTGACACGCGGGTCAGACCCACCAGCAGGAGCCAGCCAGGACATGGGAAGCGCTGCCTAATTTCTCTGGGTGCAGAGCGCCCTCTGCTGGGGCGCCCAGCTCCCTGCAGGAGGGAGCTGGGAGAGGGGCAGAGCTAAGTGGCGAGTTCAAGTCACTGTTACGCACCCAGGGGTGAGCACTGGATTAGCCCAGGGAAAGCATTGGCCAGGTGGGAGCTCATCAGATAGGGGTGATCAGCCCCCCCCGCCCCACACCGAGCCTCAGGCAGACCCAGGTTTGGATGCTGCAGGTTGCCACTCGGCTCCTTCTCTCCCTTGTATTTTGCCTGCGGTTCCCGGGCCCTCCTCACCCCAAATTTTCCTTCAAGTTTCCAGATCAAACACCTCCTCCCTTCCCCCAATAAACACGCCAGAGGGTAATCAGGCTGCAGGTGCTGCATGCCCAGGGGTTTTGATGCAAGATGAGGCCACGAGGCAAATGCAGCGTGACGGTGCCACCCGTGGCAACCTTGCTGCCCTGGGACAGCGTGTGAACCTGCGGAACTCCCTGCTGCAGGACCGGGCTGGAGAAAAGCAGCGTAGCGAATTTCAAGCAAAGGGTGAAACCCTTGTGCACGCAGGAGAAGGCACCGGCAGTTTGACCAATAAACACTGCATGAACCACCCGTCCTCTGGCTTTGGGACATCAGCTAAGGCCAGGAAGAAACTTCCCGCTGCTCCTGCCCCAGGGCAAAGAATTAATAATTATTTCATCCTGCCAACCCCAGAGTAAGGGTGGGGAAACTGAGGCACAGAGCGACTCGCCTGAGGGCACCTGGCAGAGCCGGGATCAGAATGCAGGTGTTCAGGTCTCCACAGCCCAGCGTGTGGGGCTGAATCTGTAATGCACAATGCCTGGGGTACGGTCTCCCACCCAGTACAGGACACTGCTGCGACCCGGCCACTGGGTTTCACAGACCGTTGGGGCTGTTTCAGGCCGAGATGAGCTTGGAGCCACAGCCCATGCTGTGAGGCCATTTGGCTCTTTGGTTCTGCCCATTATAAAAAGCAGGGCCATTTGGGATCACATGCCCGGGCGTTGCTGCAGACCTGGCTCCGTAACAGCAATGCTGGAACATTCGTATAGATGCCCAGCGCCCCCCTGGA
This sequence comes from Chrysemys picta bellii, assembly GCF_011386835.1. Classification (NCBI taxonomy): domain Eukaryota; kingdom Metazoa; phylum Chordata; order Testudines; family Emydidae; genus Chrysemys; species Chrysemys picta. The sequence goes on along the minus strand of NC_088797.1, from coordinate 125,955,499 downwards.
CTCTCGCCAGCCAGTCATACAGCCCCCAAATGGCTGGGGAAGGGGGCTGGAGCTCAGCTGCCCCGTGCCAGGTTTAGCCCCCTCTCCCCCCGGTGTGGGGAACGCGAGCAGGGTCCTGTGATTAGGACCCAGGCCTGCTGGGCGCTGTAAGGACCGCCCGGACCCAGTCCAGGGGAGATTCCGGGGGGGCACAGCTGGGGGCACGTGCTCTCGGCTGGCAGCTTAGGAAGAGGCAGTGGGAAGGAGACAGGGCAGTTTGATTCAGCCCAGCTGGTTAAGGTACCAGGGCTCAGAGCTTATAGAGGGTAAGGGGGGCTTACCCGCATGCTGCCACCTTGTGAGGTGATGAAGGGAGTGAGTGGAGCGGGTGAGGGCCGGGGGGCCAGCCCGAAGAGAAGGGGCTGGGCCTGCCAAGTCGGGGGCGGAAGGGAGCTCTGGGTTGGGCTGACTTCTTGGTTTGGCTTTGATTTAAACGCTGCCATCCGGTGTTACCCGGAGGGATAAGTCCTCTCAGTGACTAACCATGCTGGGAGCCAGAGACCCGCCGGAAGGGAAACTGAGGCAGCAGAGGGGCCTGAAGCCAGGCTAGGTCTGTCCCTGCTCCAGTGAAAGCAAGAGTCAAGACTCCAGAATCATGGCCTGGAGCATGCAGAGACCAGAGCTGGAGCAGGGCTAAGCCCCTGACCAGAGCCCAGATCCAACACCCCCGGGGGAGCAGCCGCCGCAGGCCGCCGGCTTCACGGAAGGTCACCACTCCTAGGCGGCGAGATGGGCTCTGAGCCAGCTTAGCCATGTGAAATGGGATTAACCTCTGAAGAACGCAGGTGCGCTGGGATTGGAGCTAGCCCCACAGTCAGGAAGGAGAGAAAACAGCAGCTGGTGTTTCTATGCTGCTTTCTGGCCCAAGGCACGTCACAGCCTGTGTCACTCTGCAGCCCCTGCTGGGGTGGAACACGGCCACTGTTCTCCCAGGGGGACCACGTCCTGGATCCAAGAATCTGTGATCATTGGGATGTCGAGCTGTATCCACGTTCCACAGCTCAGTTCCATTGTGACAAATCCCCGGGCAACGGAGAAGCTCGCTCACTAACCCACGTGCATAAAGGGACCTGGGACATCAGAAGCCCAGCACTCTCCCCCTTGAGCTAAAGGAGCACTCCCTTAGCTGGCAGCTATAGTAGGTCTCTTAGCCTCTGTTTCAGCCAGCCACTAGAGGGAGACTTCACCCCGTTACTTTGCACCACGCCCCTTTAGGACAGGCACTGGAGAAGAACACCATATAGGAGCCAGAACGTACCCATCTGATTTGGGACTGGACAAGGACACCAAAAAGGCAGCAAAGCCACATGCAAGAGACAGAAAATATCACCTTTATTTTGGAACAATTGCCCTGTTTAAAGCGACAATGGAGGTCAGCCAGGGGCTCAGTGCCCCGCCGAAAGGGGTCTGAGTTCAGGGTACAGACACCAGCCGAGCGAGCAGCACACGCAGTGCCAGGCCTTCCACCAATGGACCTGCGGCAGGAAGGGATCGGACGTGCCCCTGCGCTGTGACTCGCCCCCTGCCCCTGGGGAAGGGGTGACGCCAACAGACACTGAGAGCCCTGGCCGTATTGCACAAGGATTGTTAAAGCTTTCTGCTCTCACGCAGGTGCGTTCGATCGGCAGGAGGCCGGGCCCCCATGGGAGAGCACCAGAACATCCTGGAGTTGGGGCAAACCCACCATCCTGCAGCGTCCCCCTGCCCCCAAATCTTTCCCCAAAAGGCAAGATCCAAAACTCTTTATGGAACACTCCCGCAGTTCCTCTGCTCCTGGTGCTCTCCCAGGCCCCGCCGCGCCACGCGCTGCAGACGGTACCAAGATCGTTACAAAAGCGACAGTGTTCGTTTCAGTCACGTTGCCCGCCAAAGCCGGCGTCTCCTTAGCGAACCCGTCCTCAGAGACGTGCCCGCGCCCTTTCTGAGCAGACCTGGGTTCCGGGGACAAAGACTCAGGCAAGGGAGGTTACAAACAGCACGTAACTGGAGGGAATTTGCCAAACTCGCTCCCATTGGAAGTCCATCCATCCTGTAGCACCTATTCCCACATGCTGCCAGCACAGGGCCCCTTTGTGTCACCAGAAAGCATCAACCCACTTTTTGTAGGACCTACACATAAACGTTGCATTGCATAACACTCCTGCTGGGAGCTTCCAGGGTGCTTTTTTATATTTTATTTTATTTTAAACGTCCTGCCCTTCCAAAGATTTGATTTCTGGGCCAGACCCTGCTGGAAATGAATCCAATGCAGAGGAGAAACGACACCCAGCTACTTTTACGGACGAGAGTAACGTGATTTTCCTTGTTTCCTCGTCCCTGTCAAAACTTGGAGTTTCTCATATTTTCTTTCGTTTACACCCAGTTTCCATTGTTGTGCCCCCAGTGCTCAAGCCGAGTGACTCTGAGGTGGGGCTGAAGTGATCGGGGCCACAGGCCGGAGGTTTACAAAAGCCGTCTGTCTTGGATGGTTTAGACCCAACAACTCCTGCAGCTCGGCAGGGGGTTAGACCAGATGACCTTTGCGCCCCCATTCCCCTCACCCGGGAAAACTGAGGTGTGGCCAGGTGAAATGGTTTTCCCACAGGCACACAGCAAATCGATGACCAAACCAAGAAGGGGCCCCAGGAGTCCTGACTCCCAGGGCCCTGCTCAAACCACTCAACTAAGCTGCCTCCAGCCTCCCTCAAAACCAACACTTAAGGGCTTTTAAAACCACTGAAAAGGGTTGTCCCCCCAGCGGACATGACTATTAAAGTCAGCCCGTCCCTATCTAAGTCCTCTGGAATCTGATGTCCTAGCTAGCCCCATGCAATGCCCACTGCTGTACCAAACACTTCAGAGGGAAGTGTAAAACACCCACAATGCACTGTTATGAGTGTGGGGGGAGGATTGCTGCCTGACTCCGGCTGCTGATCACTCTGTGCCCTGAAGCATGAGGATTGACGGTCCTTATCACTGCCCTCCCAGCCAGTGCAATCTGGGCAAATTACAGACAAGCGCTGAACCTGATTCTGTCAGGGCCATTCTAGGGGAGGACTTGATCAGCTGGCAAGAGCAAACAGGCCAAACGCCCACTTGTGTCAAAAAAAACGAGGCGCAGAGGAACATGCGAGGGGGTGGGGCTGCGATGCCAGCCCCGTGCAGGGGGCAGGCAGGGATCAGGCAAGCGACTCGGGCCAGCCGTGGGGGGGGGTGGGGGCCTCAGGCCAGCCCTGCACAGTGTCCCGTTTTCCCTTTGGGAACTAGAGTCACCACAGGCATCTGGGAGGAGCAACAAGCCATCTTCTGCAGGGAAGGGGCTAGACATGAACACAGCAGATCTCCTCTCGCTATGTCTCTCATAGGATGGGGCTGGTTCTCCCTCCAGGACACAGGCAAAGGCTTATCCTGGCCGCTCTTACTCGTTCTAGCTAGTTCTACTTTGAAATATCCGATTCCCTTTCTCCTCCAGGGCCGGGCTGTTTGCTCTGTGCACCTCTCTCAGCTGGGCCCCGCAAACCAGGCAGGTCAGTTTCACCTCTTGAGTCTACTCGGTTTCCGGTTCGGTTTCTGGCAGTAGCAGAGGGCCCGTCCCCAGCATAGCAGGGGAAGGTTTATACCCAGCCAGGACTAAACCTGTTTTCACTGAAATTCTGAAATGTCACAGAAACATTTCTGTCTGGTTTAGATGTTGTAAAACATCCAGTTTTTATCGGTACGTAGCTACCCACCCACCCATGCCACAAAGCACAGTGACCTTAAAGCAGTGTGACCAGATCCCTTTAAACGTCACATGTTCCAAGGGAGGCTGGTCTAGCAAACAGCAAGGTGATCTTACAGCAAGCAGACAGGAGCCCCGTAGAAGTAAACATGTTCAAAGGGCGTCTAGCAGCCCCAGGATGCGACTTGAGCCTGGAACAAAGGCGACATTAAAAAAAAACAACCCACCCCGGGCTGTTTTCCGGAGATTAGAATGTGTAATTTGCTCTGGAGATGAAAGCAGCGGAAAACCGGATTAAATTGCTGACCTGGAGTAGCCTTGGGCCCCACGTGCTTAGCTGTGACATTCCCTGGCATTTCCAAGCCATCAGACCTACGTTAGTTTCCTTGATGATGCTATTTTTAAAAAGATGCATCCAGACCCCTGCTCCTGCACCCACTGAAGCCAACAGTACAACTCCTGCAGCTTTCAACGGGGCAGGATCAGCCCTGGCCGAGGACTATTTTAAGCTAGCTGGTGCAGGTTGCAACAGAGCTGTGATTAGCGGAGGAGTCTCCGTATCCCTGTTCCTTCGGATACTAGAAGAGGGGCTTTATTTAGCAGTGATCTCTTGCGCCCGGAGATTGTCTTTCGCATCCTAAAATGACTGCGATGCATTTTCCCCTGCACCGTAGGTGTATTAGGTCAATATTCACAATAAAATGGGGGGGCCCTGACTGTCCCTCACACCTCCCGGAGCGCGTTTAAAAGGGACGATGCAAAGGGCAGAGGGATAGATCTGTGCAGACAGGCAGGGGAATTTCCTCGCGGACAGTTTAACTCTCCCCCATGGAAATTCCATTATGCTGCATGTGCAAGGTCTCAGAACTGGTCCCTGCAGAGACGATGGTTGGGAATGAGCCCGGACATGCACAGGCATTGAGCGTGCAAAAACACACACACACACACGAGTGAAAGCTGGCTCCGAACACCGGGTCCCAACAGCAGCGACGGGCCTGAGTGCAAAGCTGACTTACAGATCTGGGAGCGGGCTTTCCCCACATTCACGCATTGCAGCTAATTCTCCTCCGGAAGGCAGAGAAACCCCAGATCGGGACACCCCAAAACTCTCTGGGGTCCATCTCTGCCCCAAGCTCCCTTGTATAGTAGTTTCTTCCCCCCCCCCCCCCCCCCCCCCGCAATCTTCTTCTGAGCGCCTCTGCTGTATCCGAGACGGCAGCTTTCCCCAGCAGTCAGTCCGCCTCATCACAATCAAGTGTCTATAAACACTGCACTCTACGAGCCTGGCACGGAGAGGCGGGCTGTGTGACTACCTCCCACCCCACAGAGAAGCTAAGTCTTTCAGCCTGTGATGAACAAAGCCAGGCCAACGCTAAAAGGACCAAGAGCATGGAGGATGCCCTGACCCGAGAGAGATCCGCCAATATGGCGAAAGGGAACAGCCAACTCACGCTGTATACGGCTGCCTCAGCCCTCATTCTGGTGAACCAACCCGCTGAGAAGCCACCTGCTCACCCACCTGGGATTGGCCTACTCTTCAACATGCCAAGCCGCTCCGGACCTGCCGTACGGGAAGATGACCAGATGTCTTCCTCCTTGGCTACTGCCCTCCCTTAGGAAAGTCAGGTGAGCTCCTGTCCTTGCTGCTAAGGCAGGAAACCATCCGCAGACACGGCGAGAACATTTAGAATGATCTTTCAACGTGCTGTAAAATTCACGCCTAGCCACTGCACCAGAGCCATCCCCCACTGTGACTCTGGTCCGTCCTACTGGCCTTTCTGACGGCACTGGCTTCACATCAGGTTTGAAATCCCACCAGAGAACAACAAAGCTGGAGGACAACTCGTTTTTTAGCCCTGGACGGCTGCTCGCCCTATGAGCATCACCCACTCCAGCCTCTTCTCTGCGATGACGCGTCCCATGGAAGCGTCTCAAGAGCATTACTCTCCACAGCAGCGAAGATGGACATGTGAGCCACTCTGGGACCACGCACAACAGGAGGGTGGAGTGGTGGGAGGGTTACTTAGGGGCCCTGGCCGCTCTCGACCTGCCACCGGAGAGGATCAGCTCTGCCTGTTTCTGTTTTGTTCAGGAAAAACAATCTACATCACAGAAGCATCTATCACTACCTATCGCTATGGGTCATCTGAGTGCAACCTACACCGGACACACAGGACCTACTGAGACATGACAGCCAGAAAACGCAGCAGCTCAAAGGCGTTAGTCTAGTACAACATTTAACATTCTCCCCGGACACTTGGGTTCCGATCCGTTCCCTGATCTCTTCTCCCGGCAGCTGGGGGGAGGAGAGCCTCGCTTAAAGCCCTTTGTTGAAGTAGACAATCTCCATGTGGGGGTTCTTCTCCCGGACCAGCGCTTGGACTTCAGGCTCCAGGCGACTCACTCGCATCGAGCTGCGGAAGGGAGACAAACCCATTCAGAGAGGAGGCAGGGAGGGCAAGGGACTTGGGACTACCGGTTGGAGAGGTGTCTAAGGAAGTCTCCCTTTCCGTACAGACGGGAGAATGCTCCACAGTCAATCCATCCTCACCCAGCGACTCTAGTCTCTTGTTTCTGCTCACAGACGGTCTGCAAGCAGATGTGAACAGATCTCCCGGTAAATGCACTATTACGCGGCAAGTCTCAGCCTACGGGCTGGCTCGCAAGCTAGTTGCAGCCCGCGAATGGCCACCTCCGTCACGTGGGAGCGTTTCTGCTCTCCGAGTGGCTGTCTGAGACTTTTATTAAGAGGAGGAGGCAGGAGCGGAGCAAAGAGAATCCGAGACGGTGGCACAAACGTTTCCTGTGCCAGCCGTTGCTAACGGCCCTGCAGAGACCGGCTGCCCAGAATGCCCTTCTGCTTCTCTTAGCAAGAACCGGGTCAAGCGCCGGATGGGGCTGTGCATCCAGAATCACAGGGACCTCGAGAGGTCGTCAAGTCCAGCCCTGTGCTGAGGCAGGACCAAGTCAACCTAGACCAGCCCTGACAGGGGCTTGTCCAACCTGGTCTTAAAAACCTCCATAGAATCATAGAATCTCAGGGTTGGAAGGGACCTCAGGAGGTATCTAGTCCAACCCCCTGCTCAAAGCAGGACCCACCCCAACTAAATCATCCAGTGACAGGGATTCCACAACCTGCCTTGGAAGCCTGTCCCACAGCTTAACTCCCCTAGGGTTAGAGAGATTTTCCCAATATCCAACCTAAATCTCCCTTGCTGCAGTTTAAGCCCGTTCCTTCTTGTCCTACCTTCACTGAACATAAAGAATAATTGATCACAGCTTCCCGCTTCTCTAACTGGTGCAAAAGTGTCTCCAGGGGTTGAGGGAGCAAAGATGTCTTAAGCCAGTGGTTCTCAACCAGGGGTACGCCTGGGATGATTTAGTTGGGGATTGGTCCTGCTTTGAGCAGGGGGTTGGACTAGATGACTTCCTGAGGTCCCTTCCAACCCTGAGATTCTATGATTCTACACGTATCCTAGGGGTACACAGAGGTCCTCCAGGGGGGACATCAACTCATCTGGATATTTGCCTGGTTTTACAACAGGCTTACAGAAAAAGCACCAGCAAAGTCAGTACAAACTAAAATTTCATCCGGACAATGACTTGTTTATCCTGCTCTATATACTAGACACTGAAATGTCAGTACAATATTTATATTCCACTGGATTTATTTTATAATGATACGGTAGAAAGGAGAAAGTCAGCCATTTGTCAGTAATCCTGCACTGGGCCACTTTTGTGTTTTTAGGTCTGATTTTGTAAGCAAGTCGTTTTTAAGTGAGGGGAAACTTGGGGTACGCAAGACAAATCAGACCCCGAAAGGGGGACAGTTGTCTGGAAAGGTTGAGAGCCACGGTCTTAAACCACCTTCGTGCCTACGTACGCACACAAACACACACACACACACCCCCGCACTCCTAAGCCATGCGGTGCATCGCTCACAGCTAGGCCAAGGCGTACAGAGGGCCCGGCGAAGACCGGCCAACCCCTACCTTTTCTGTGGGAAGAGCGCGCAGCACAGCGGGGTCGCGAACACCAAGCTGCAAAAGGAGAGACACCGAGATCAGAGCTGATTGCTAACGCCTCGGCCAGGAACTGCTGCAGAGGCCGAGAACGGCGGGAACGAAGCAGCATCCCATGGAACGAGAGGCTAGGACTGGGGAAGTGCTGGCATGAGGGCCAGGAAGCCCCCCCCCCCCACGCCCAAACAGGCCCACTGCAGGAAGGAAGGACGGACTAGTGGTCAGGGCTCTGGGCTGGGACTCAGGAGAGCTGTTACCCCTGCTGCCTGGGGTGTCTCGAGGATAAACACCCCCACAAAAGCGAGGTACCAAGGGACCCCCAGTAATTAGGGCTGGATGAGACAGAGAGAGACACTGCCCCAAAGGAAATTCCATTCACCCTCCTCTGCCTTCCCCAGATGAACCTCCCAGCCAGCTGCCATTCCCCTCCCCAAATTACTCTAACGGGGCAGTTGACTGCTGACCTGAACTATCCAGACCCCTTGTCTCTGCACCGCTGAGCTGGAAACCTCACCAGACACACACTCCTGTGCGTTTTATCCCCTCCTGCTGCCAGGAGAGTGGGAAATCAGGGTCTCTTGGCACTCCTGCTTCCGGCCTGACCTAGGAAGCCTCATGCCTGACAACATCCTGCAGCAGGGAGTTCCGCAGGGTGTGTGCACACCAGGCAAAGCAGGAACAGTCTGACCACTGACTTGGTCTGAATTTCCTGGCCATGAATTTAACTGCAAAATGAACAATGACGGGGAGTGGGTGGGGAATGAGCCTCTGAAAGGGCTGGCTTCACTTCAAAGGCTCACAGTGGTTCCGATTTGATCCCAACCGGTTTGAAGCAAACGATGCTTCCAACACCGAGACCAGGCTAGCAAACCCAGGGGAAAGTCATCCCCGAGTGGCTTCTTCCCTTCAGCTAGGCTGGGCGAGTTTCCCCTATTCGCAGCCGTCACTTACCAGAACCCCACCAGTCCGACCTGCAAAGGAGCGTTCAGCCAGGGGTATCGCTACACGGAAAGACAAGGGGGCTCTGGGTTAGCAAGAGGGTTATATTGATGGGGGGGGTTACGGCTTACGGGGGGTGGGGTTCCCTTATACATCAAGGCCAAGGGGACAGTTTAGGGGGTAGGCACCATACACTGTGGCAGGCCCACGGGGCACTAGCAGGTGATCCATGCAGAGCTGCCTCCTCCTTTCCCGGTTCCCAGCTAGCTCTGAAAGGCACTAAAGGTCCTTTCTAGGGTTCCTTCTCCTCAGTGGCACTGGCAGGAGTTGGTGCCCCACCACGAGCGGGGCGGGGGGCCCAGGAGACGATCCCTGTCAGAACCCGGTCCAGACCGTGACAATCCCCGGATCTCTGTGCGCACAGGGAACTCAGCCCTGCACACAGCTGTCAGGTAGGACTGGGGTCTGCTACTTCTCCCCAGAGCCACAGTCCATCTAGCCCCATCTCCTGTCTCTGCGCAATCTCGCGCTTAAGGGTCTGTCTACACCGCGCCCTGACTCTGATTCAGGTTTGAGCCCTTTCCGTCCACACACAGGTCCGCGAGCGCTCAGGGCCCGGGTCCTAGAACCCTGCTGGGAGTGTGAGTAAAAGCCACTCAGGTCCAAGCCCTGTCAGTCTGCAGTGTAGACGCAGCTCAAGCCACATCTCTGTGGATGCAGTTGCACAGCTGGGAGACCCAGGCCCAGCATTTGTAAGCCCAGGGTTACAATGCAATGTGGATCCTTAAGCCCGGGTTTGGAAACACCAAGTGGACAAGCCGGGTCCCCCAGCCCTGGGGTTACAATGCAGTGTAGCCATATCCTCAGATGAGCTTTATACCGTGCCCATCAGCCGGACCGACATTAACCCTTCTGCCCCATTACACCGGCAGGGGCGGGCTGGAATCCTGATACCCTCCCAGGGAGGTGGGCAGATCTCGGGGCGCTCCCATGAATCCCAGGGGACATGTAGCAACGATGCCCTTGGCCAAGTGTGGACGGGGCGCCAGCCGTAATGAGAGGAGACCCCCCAAGCCGCGTAGACGTGGTGCCATCCAGCCCCCTGCAGAGGCTGCTGGGGTGTGGCTGGGCAGGGAAAGCCCGGCGGCCCCATGCCGGGCACTTACCTTCAGGAAGGCTCTCTTCTCCAGGGCGTTCATGATCACGGGAGGGATGGCTAGGAGGGGCGAAGGAGAAGGAAATTAACAGGCGCCGCTAACTGCGACCGGCGTCTCTAGCAGGAAGCGAGGCAGGAGTTTGTGGCGCCCGAGCGCAGGGGGGCCCCGGATCCGGCCCATGCGCAGGGCAGATCTGCCAGGGAAGTGACTCACCCATGGCGGGGGCGGCCATGCCGATCCGGGACACCACCACCTGAGCGATGGCTTGCTGGGCCGCTGCCCTCGACTCCCCCAGCCGGTTCCCGTCCTCATCCGTGACGGGGATCCCAAACTTCAGCTCCCTGCGAAAGAGACAGAGTGGGGTCCCTTACCGCTACCTGCGTGCCAGGGAGCCTGGCTGGGGCAGAGGGATGGGTAATGGGGCACAGAGCCCTTCCCCTCCACGGGCTGTGTCTGCAAACGGTGTGAATGAGTGCGGGGGTTCTCAGCCCAGCTCCTAGGGGTCACATCACTCGTTAGCGGTCTCAGCAGAGAGTCCAAGGACTGAATTCTGCGATGGCAGGTGTGAGGTGCAAACTGGCGTGAGGCTCACCGTGACGCTGCCTGGGCCATACTGGGTCTGTGGTTGGCGAGAGGCTTTCATACCATGGCTAATCTCTGGAAAATGACCATTATTGGAGTTCTATAAACTAAAATGACCCTCATGCTTCAGGGCATGTGCTGACCAGCTGCGGGGGTCAGGAAGGAATTCCACCTGTCACCGCACTGCACTGCTGACCAAGTGCAGTACAAGGAGGGTCTCGCCTCCCCCTACACCATCAGATTGTGGTTACTGCCCAAAGCAAGGTACCCGGCTAGACAGATCCATGTCCTTCAACAACATCTATTTCCCCCGTTTGCACAGAGCTGCTCTATTAGGGTGAAGGCCCCTTACCTCTGCCGCATTAAAGGAATGTTGATGCAGTTAGCAGCTGCCACGGCAGCAAAAGGCACGTAGCGGCCAATAATCGACGGTAAATGCTGCAGAGGGAGAGAAGAGAGAATCACACACCAGGGAATGAGACTACAGCAGGGTAGAAGGAAGAATAGTCTAGTGGTTAGAGCACGAGGCTCGGTTCCATTCCTGGCTCTGCCTGGGCCGGTCATTTCATTTCTCTAGGCTTCATTTCCCCATCTGCAAAGCGGGAATAATGACTTGTCCTACGTCTGTCTTGTCTGGTTAGACTCCCAGGGTGTCAGGGCAGGGGCGATCTGTCACTGTGTGACGATCAGTGCAGCACCTGGGGCCCTCATCTTGGCTGGGGCCCCGAGGGGGGCTGGAAGCGGCTGCTCAATTCTCCGGTGGATTCCGGTTGGATCCCGGGGCTCGTCTTAGAGCCGCCGGCCCTGCTCTCCCTAACCCCGCAGGGCACGACTCCGGGGAGGCCCGTGGACTTACACCCCAGCGGGAGATCAGAATCGGGTCTGTTATCGCTGGGTTAGCTGGGGCAGACACACGACATGGGGCCTTAAACACCCGACGAAGGGGGACGGGTGGGAGCAACATGCTTGGGCCTTCCCCAAGCAAGACCCCATCCTCCACCCCCAGGGCTCCTCCCAGAGCTAGGAGAGCCTCTGGGTCGCTCCTGGGGGGCCGGGCGTGGATGCAAAGCGGCCGGGACCCATTGCCTGTCCCTGCTGCCTGCCAGCGTATGGGTCCTGCAGCGTAGAGCCCGGGCGGCCCCCGTGCCTGGCGTGCTCCGACCCGAAGCGGGGCTGGGCCCCCTACCTTGGTGAGAGATTTGAGTCCCAGCGCCGTCACGACCGCCCCGGTGGTGGCGCTGACGTAGGCCGTCCCCAGCTGGCTGCAAAGGAAGCAGGCAAGTCCGGTGAGGCCGGGAACCCGCCGGGCAGCCCTCCCCGCGCTGGTGCAGTCTGTGCGCAGGGCAGCGGGAGGGGCTCGTCCTGCCAGGCTGCCTGCCCCACGGTGAACCTTTCCCTCCAGGCATGGAGGGTGCCCTGAAGTGGCCTGCCCCGGTTCCGTGCGAGAATAGCCGGGGACCAGCCCATCACCCCAGCAGGGAGCCTGCAGCACTGGCTTCCAGTCCGACCGCCCCGGGCAGGCCGCCAGGGTGAAGCCACCACGTTGCAAGCGACAGGCTGATGCTGTTCTTAAAGCAGCCGCCTTCGCGCGGCACATGGCAGTGCCATGGGGAAGGCACCAGCCCTGCCCTGTGGCACCAGTGCCCTGTACTGGGTGGCTCCGGCTCTCCCAGAAGGCAGCTGGAGCTCCGTCTCTGCAGCTCCCTTACCCGACCGTGATGGGGGCGTCTCCGCTCCGGTTAGTGTAGTTCACGATCGCGTTGAACGACTGGTTCACCCACTGCCAGAATAACACCGCGGGGGTCGTCCTGGGAGGAGGGGGAGAAGAGCCCGTCGGTGGAGCGAGAGGCGAGGTCCCGGCAGCTCGGCCCGAGCGGACAGAGACGGGACGCAAAGGGGCCACGCGCCCACGGGGAGGTGTGGCTGGTGGAGTTAGTGCGGATCAGCCCTCCCCATCCACACCCACAGTGTCACATGGACCCACCCGCCTGGAATTCTCCCCCGCCTGACCCCTTGCTCGTCGCTCACTCCAGTGCAGAGCAGGGAAGGGGGCCTCAGACCCCTACCCCGGGGCTTGTGCCTAGCCGAGTCCCCTGCCCTTCGCTGGGGCACTGAGCCCCCGGGAACCTACCCGGGAATGTTAACCTGGTGGCGTGTTACCAAGGGACACTGCCCATCTTCCATCAGGGCTTGTGTGGTCCAAAGGGCAACAGGCCTGGTGATGCGCTGCCGCTGATCAGACTGCGCTACTGCCACCGGCTTAAGGCCGGCAGGGGGCGCTGGAGGGCATGGGGAAGGGCTCCCCACCCCAGGGCCAGCAGGAAGCACTAGAGAGGTGGGGGGTCCCCTCCCCAGGGCCAGCAGGGGGTGCTGGAGAAGTCAGGGGAGATCCCTGCCCCAAGGCCAGCAGGGGGCGCTGGAGGTCATGTGGCAGGGCTCCCTGCCCCAAGCCCAGCAGGGGAAGGTGGAAAGGTCAGGGCCAGCAGGTGGCGGAGGTCATGTGACAGGGCTCACCACTCCAGGGCCAGCAGGGGGCGCTGAAGAGGTTGGGGTCCCCACCCCGGGCCAGCAGGGGGGTTCTGGAGAGGTCAGGAAGGTCCCCGCCCCCAGGCTAGCAGGGGGCGCTGAAGGGCACAGGGTGGGGGTCCCTGCCCCGCAGAGTTAACATGCCTGTAGAAGGTGAGCATGCAGCCGGTGATGGTCATGTTCATGGGCACCTGGGCCGACATGCGCCCGATCAGGATCATCTTCTCCCCGGTGTCGGGGTGGAAGGCCGAGTCGTAGATGTATTTCGCCCGCCAGAGCTGGTCCTCCGTCAGGCCCGGTGACACCGTCCCCGACCTGCGGTGGTGCCAGGGAGAGGGAGCCGTGACTACCCCTGTTCGCACCGGGGCCTCCCCACACCCAGGCCTGTGTGCCGCCTGCCCTCACTTCCAGGGCAGATCGCCCCAAACCCGCTGCTTGAGGCAGCCGGGAAAGACGTCTCCATGGAGCGAAAGCCCTACCGTGGTCTCCTTGGTGGGCGATGCCCGGCTCTCCCTGCCACCACAGGTTACATCTTCCCTTGGGGAGAAGGCTGGTGCCACCTGGTTTCCTCCTGCATCTCCCCTCCCCACGGGGCCCCTCCACAGGCTACCCCTGGGCTTCCTTCCCAGCCTCTGCCGTGCCAAGCCTCCCTCTGTCCTTAAACCCCCGAAGCCACCTGTGCCCCTTCACGCCACTGCCCTCTGGCTCATGCCTGTGGCTCCAAGCAGTGTCCGCATACAGGGTCCAGGCAGCAGAAGACCCCCCCTCCTCTCCTGCCAGCTACTGCCCAACCCTGCAGAGGGGCCACACGCCTCGTCGCCCCCTTCCCAGGCGGGAGCCAGGGCAGCTTGCTCGAGCCAATGGCACAGACCAGCCCCCGGCCCCCCTACATTCAGGGCGTCGCCCCCAACCCCGCCACTAGGGGTCGCCGTGGCATAGCGGCTGGATTGCAGAGCCTCCCTCAGATAATGTGTCCCACCACCACTCCCCAACCACTGGAGGGGAAACTCAGTCCAGACTTCACAGCGAACCTGTAATTCTCAACCACCCTCCGGGCGTCTTCCAGCGTCGCCCCGGACAGCAGGAGGTTGCGGGGGTCGGTCACCATGAAGAAGTGCTTGGCTCGCCCCTGGAAAGTGCTCTGGTCCCATCGCGGCTCCCGGATGTTGATGTGCAAGGGCAGTTCCTCCGACATCCTCTGGGGGGAGCCGGCAAGCAGGGAGGTTATGAGCAAGGATGCCGCACACCCAGCCCAGGGGCGGCCCTCCCTCCATCAAAGACCCACACACACACGTGGCTGGAGGGGCGGTGGGTTCCCAGGTCTACTGGGGCACGGTCCTTCCTCCACTCTGGGGGCAATTCGTTCCCATGTGTCCTGAGCCGGGGGGGGGCCAGAGGAGGTTGTTCAAGAGCCCTGCTGCATTGTCCCAGCACAGGGCACTGTCTCCTTCCTGGGGATGTCATGGGATCCCTGGCTCACCCGGAGAGGCCCTGGGGCTCTGTAATCACGGAGCTCTGCCTCCGCCCCCCCTGCTCGGCACCCACAGCGAAAACCTCCAGGAGCCAGCTAGAACCAGCCTGGATCCACCCAGCAAACAGGAAATCTCAAAGCATATGCACACGGGCCGTCCCCTTACCCTGCCCTTGGCGCCGACACCCAGAGCTGGGGACGCAGGACTCCTGGGTTCTATCCCCAGCACTGCCCCAGAGTCGTCATGTGCCTACGGGCAAGTCCCTTCACCTCCCCGGGCCTTGGTTCCTCCCCCTGGGAAACGGGGCTAACGCTCCCCTACCTCGGCGGAGGGCGAAATTCAACGCTGCCTGGAAAGCGCCTTGAGGCGCCAGAGCCGAAGGTGCAACAGACAAGCAAAGGGCTAATACGGGGAGCAGAGTCTTCGGCCAGGGTCCGAGCCTGGGGGAAGGGAGAGCAGGAGGCTTGATCCCCCCCCGGCCCCTTCAGAAGGGAGCAGCCAGTAGGACCCACACCCCCTCCGGGCGGCGCTCAGCCCCCCTCTAGTGCGGGCTGGGCTCCTGCAAGAGGAAGTCTGAAGCCCACACTGGCAGTGACGGGGTTACGGGGAGCGGGCGAGCCCAATTTGCTGGTTCTGTGGCACCTGGGGGGGACGCAGGCAATTGGGGGTTCGACCCAGCTGGGGAGAACCAGGCTGGGTGGGTCCTATGAAGGAAGGTCGGCAGGGTCGCTGGGGATGAGTCAGAGAGGAGAGCTGCTGTAAGGAGCTTAGCCCCAGGGACTGGGCCGGCAGGAGAAGAGCAGCTGGGGTGATGGGGTGCCAGGCAGCCGACGGAGAGGCCAAGGAACCACCGAGAGCAGGAGCCTTCAGCTGCCGGCTGGTGAGAAGCTGCCCAGGAAGCCAGGACTACAGGGTGAGCCCACCCCGTGAGTGGGCCATGCAAGGAGGGAAACTGAGGCTGTGTCACCCAATTGCAAGGGGGCACACAGAGGCTGCTACAGCCTTGGACACCAGAGCGTGCTTGGCCTTAAGAGCCAGAGGGCTCCGGTTCAACCTCGGCGGCTGCTGACCCACCCAGGGGTGCGGGGTGACACCAGGATGTGCTGGCAAGAGGGCTGCGCGGGGAGTCCCTGGTGCACTGAGAGACCCTCAAAGGTTCGGATCGCTCCCATAAGCACGTCTTCTCCCAGCCAAGCCCCGAGTTGGGGTGACTGACATAAGCCGGGGAGCGCGAGCTCAGGGTGTGGAACAGCCATGTGGCTGGAGCAGAGGAACAGGAATCCTGCCCCTACCCCCAGCTGCCACGTTCCAACCCCAACTTCCTCCGAAGTTACTGGCAGGCGCTGGCCGAGGCCCCGTCTCCCCGAGCGATAAAGGGCAGAACCCAGCAAAGTCGCGTCTCCAGGGAACCAGGCCCGACTCTGACCTCACACACCCTGGTGTCAATCCAGAGTGACTCCTCTGCAGTCAGTGGTGTGCCAGGGCGTATCCCTGGCGTGAGCAAGAGTCAGGTCCTGGCGCTCTCCCGCTCTTTCCGTTCCTCTTTTGCCATTTGGCTCCCAGCTAAAGTCTGTGCATTTCCCCCAGCAACCAGAAAAACCACTGGCCTCCAACTCCCTGCCTCTCGGAAATGTCAGCCCTCCCTGGCAGCTCGCCCCGGATTTATTTCCAATATTTCTAATGCTCTCCAGCCAGAGTAATCCCTGCGCAGGAGCAGGGGGCGGCCGGTTGTCATGAAGCGAATCAGACGCCGGGGCCTGCCCGCAGCTGAGCTGCTAAAACCCTTATCCCCGGGTTGTTTTGTTCTCTTGTTTTGAAGTCTTGTTTCCCCCAAAGCAGGCGAGTGCCGTGCAGAGAAGTGACTCTTTCACCCCGAGCCGGTGGCCAGAGGGCATGAGGCTGTCCCAAACGGCGAGCGCTGGGGAGAAGGGGACTGCAAGGTGTGAAATCAAGACCCATAGTCCATTTCAAGGGGCGAGCACATCTACCAAGGGAGGTGCTGCGTCTGCTACCTCCAGCCCAAAGGGCACCCCCCCTCCATTTGCTAGGCTGCCCAGGAGCATCTGGGACTTCGGGCTAGATCCTGACCTTGCTGACATCAGCATAACCCTGGAGTACCTCCTGTGAAGTCGCTTTGCCGTTTGTGTAACCTGGGGGCACCAGGGCAGCCTGCCCACCCCCTGGCAAAACCAGCCTTCCTGAGAGCAGAAACAGGCCTCAGCCAACAGCCCGACCCCCAGACAGGAGGAGGATTTAAACTCCATGCCCTACTCTGCCCGGAGCCCCTATTTCTACAGCCTGGGATCCTCGTGCCAGGGCCCCCCTGCACAGGGCCAGGTGCTAGCCAGCATCTCAGCTCCCTCCAAGGCAAGGCGGCTTCCCTGGGCCGTCGGGTCCCAAGTCTGTCTCTTGCTGAGACAGCAAGATGAGGAAACTAGCAATAGAAAGGAACGATTGGAGCATCCGGTCCCCCCGTCCCCCCCGTTGATGCCCCCCTACCAGGCTTGTTCCCTACCAGGCTTGTTCCCCAGGGCCTTTTCCCAGCTGAGTGGAAATGACCCAAGGGGGCTGGCGCCACCACACCCCAGAGAAGACTATTTCCTCAGGGGAGGGGAGGAGAGACCAACAGAGGCTGCTGTGGACAGCAGGAGATGCAGAGGAGAAGGCTCCTGCGCCCATGGCCGTGAGATTGCAAGGAAGCCAGGAAGGGAGTGGAGTGAGACAAGGACCAGAGGCAGGCCAGGACTGAGGCTGGTCTCCCAATGTCTCCTCTCTGCCCACCCCTGGGGGGGCCGACCGCTGCTCTTAGCATCATCTGCCTGGGAGCTGCAGCATGGGAGGGAGAGGTTTGCATGCTATGATGCACCAAGCCCTCAGCACCCAGGACCCACAGTTACTCCGAGCAGGTTTCCCAAACCTAGGAGGATGTCGGGCGAGTGATTCTGGCCTAGCCCTGGCAGCCAGCGCTTATGCTGGCCCCCAGGCCAATGCACCAGCCGCCAGCCCCGCTCTGCTGCTCGCCCCTTGCCTGAGTTGTGCCAGGCACCTGCTGTGAAATCCCACTGGGTCACAGCTCCCTGGGGTGCTCCAGCTAACCCGGGCCGGCTGGCAGGGGCGCGAACCCCCGGCCCACTCGTGCTCTGCGGCATCACGGCAAAGCCCGGCAGGTTTGACTCGGGAGGGGCCCACACCAACCCCCACTTCAGCGGCCAATGCCCCTGGGGCCCTGCAGCCCATCTCTGCACCGCCAACGGTGCAAACCCAGCCCCAGAGCCTGGAGCTAAAACTCCGGGGGGGGGCACAAGCTCGGGCAGATGGAACAAGGTTGGGCTGGCCGGCTGCTGCCACGGGGGGGGGGCAAGGGGAAGGGGAAGCGACCCCCCCGCCAGCAGCGCCCGTGGGGGGGCTCCGGGCACGCGTGGGCTCCCGCTGGGCACCAATGGATCCCGGACACCCCCGCCCGGGCGCCTCCTCCCCGCGCCCCGGCAGCCGCACGCACCCCCGGGGCCGGCTCCCGGGGCGGCTCCGACTCACCGGCTCGCCCCGCGGCTCGCTGACAGCGCCGGCCCCCGCCCGTCCTCCGGTCCCCGGCTCCAGCCCAGTGCGCAGCGGCGCCGCGCCCAGGGAGCAGGCGGGCGCGCAGGCCGGAGGGCGGGGAGCGCAGCTGGAAGGGGCCGGGCACGGCGGGGCGGAGCCAGGCGGCTCCCCGGGCTCCAGGCTCCGGGCGCACGGGCCATGCCCAGGCGGCGGGGACCGCGCGGGCTGCGAGGCCGGGGGCTGGATGCCCGGGGGGGGGGGGGACACGGACTAATTCTGCTCCATGGACCGGGCCCGCCGTGATCCATGCCGCGGATCTCTCATGCCCCGGGCTCCCTTCCCCGCGCTGGGGCAGTTTGGCACCAAGGGGGCACCCAGGAGAGGGCTGGCAGTGCGGCCGCCTTCCCCTGCCCGGGGCTGCCCCAGGGGGCTGCCAGGTGCAGCTGGCGCTGCCCAGGAGCTCCACCGACAGGCTGAATGGGGGGTGCCAAATCTGTGCCACACTTAGGGTGACCAGACAGCAAGTGTGAAAAATCAGGACGGGGGTGGGGGTAATAGGAGCCTATATAAGAAAAAGACCCCGACATTGGGACTGTCCCTATAAAATCAGGACATCTGGTCACCCTACCACACTGGCCATCCTTGGGGCTAGTGCCAGCCGCCTCGGGCCCCCCTGCTAGCACCACGCCCTGGCTGGGCAGGCTGCGATTACCAATCTCAGAGGTTGCCTGGTCCCCTCCGTGCCCTTCCTGCCCTGCCCTTGGCATCACGGCTCTTCGCCTGCTACCAGGAGAAAACCCATGAACACAAAAAAGACCCAGAGTCAAGTCTCCGGGAGAGAGAGCACAGCGTGTGCCTCTGCTCTGCGGCATGCTGCCGCTGACCTCAACGCACTTTTATTCGGGAGATAAATAAGCCTTAGCTTGTTGGTCTCTTTTGTTCTCTGCGTGTACAGCACCTAGCACCGTGGGAGCCTGGCACATGACTGCAGGCTTCTGGGTGCTGCCCGCAGTTCAAGATGACAAAATAATAATCAATTAACGAGCTAGTGTTAATTTAGTGTGTTTCTAGGCCGTGGTTAGCTGCCTGGTGTGTGTGGCTGTGTTTATGCAGGTGCATGCTTGCACCACCGCCCCCTACTGGATGGAATCCAAACTGTGCACTGTGTGGCCTACACCCTGTACTGCTAAGGGGTACTGAGGATTCACCTTTAGCTGAAAGAATGCGACCCTGTGGTTTCAGAACAGCAGAGTCCATGTTCTCTCCTCGCAGTCGCCCCTGGATTTGCCCCGCTGGTGCGAGAGGCGCTGTGCTGGGTGCACTTCCCTAGTGATTGGAGAAACAAGCTGATCTTTCTTTCTGTACATAGAGAGATTTAAATAACTAACATTTCCCTGCTTCCCCCCACCCCAAAATCAAGCCATTTCTGATTTCTCCTTCCTCTGCCCTTGGATTTTCGGCACCAGGTCTCCCCGATGGCCTTTGGCAGCAGGGAGCTGCTGCTACAATCGCTCCAGAAACACTCCGGTTATTAAACTCCAATCTGCCGTGAAAGGGCGAGCGGCCAGGGAGGGGCAGCTCCCCTCTGTGTGTGCAGCGGGGAGGGGGCTGCCTGTGGCAACCTCCCCAGCCCCGATTACTCTAGTGGGAGGTGCCAGGCTGGCAGAGGAACCACCCACCCCCTGGAATATTAAGCCGTCCCCAGGGCAGAATGCCCCACACAGCCGGCCAGGACAGAGGGTGGCATGAGAGACGCTCCTGAGTCGCCAGCGTGACCGGTGGCACCGTGTAAGTGTGGGGCAGATGCAAGGACCCATCCCAAGGGTGTCTAGGGCCATCTCTGCCCAGGGCTGGATGTCTCGGGCGAGACGCCGACATGGTCCGTTCCAGGCAGGTTTGTGTGGACGGAGAGGGAGGAGGCATCTGTCTGTCTGTCATGGCACCAGAGATCCTAGTAAAGCTGGGAGGGGAAGCCTATCCGGCGCGACCAGCCCCTTCTTCCCCCGAGAGCAGGATGGGGCCCTGCAGCCGTCACTCTGGGAGTCTGGCCCAGCCCCAGTTAAAGCTCCTAGCCCGCTGACTCCCCACCTTCACCGAACCAGCTCCCCACAGCCCCCCACCCATCCAGCCAGAAAGACAAGGGTGGGCACGGCCCTTGGACCGGGGCACGGCCCCCTGGACTTGGACACGGCCCCGTGAATGCCGGGCACGACCCCCTGGACCGGGGCACAGCTCCCTGGACCGTGGGCATGATCCCCTGGACCCAGGCACAGCCCAAGGAAGTCTAGGAGATGGTCCCACTGGCCGTGTGGAGAGTACAGAGCTCGGCGTCTGCCCCCGTCATGCTGTTGCTCTGAGTCACACCTGGGAGTGTCCGTGTGTCCATCTCTGTGGCCGGGGGCGTGCGTGGAAAGAGGAGGCGGGGCAGTGCTCACATGCCCCCGCATGGTTGGGTGGGGAAGGGCGGTGGGCTGCAGGCCTCCTTCTCCAGGCCCAGGGCAGCTCGGCTCAGCCCAACAAAAGCCACTTGTGGAATGACCGTTCCCAGCCGCCCAGAGACCCCCGTGAGCCAGGAGTGGGCGGCCGGAGTGACGTCGATCCCCTCCTTCTGCTGGCTCCTGGGGGCCGGATCCTGCCCCACCCAGCACCGTGCAATGGCGTCTATGCCCAGGGAAAGGGCCGGCGCCGGGAGGATGAAAGCTGGAGGGGGTGAGTCAGAGCGAGATGGGCTGATGGGTGTGTGGGGACACGTGGGGGTGCGAGGGGAGGTGTATGCCTGTGAGTAGGTGTGAGGGGAGCAGTGTAACCCCCCCTTAGGTCTCCCTTCTGGGGGTGACCCGCGGGGTATATCCCCCTCCCCTGTCCCACCTCTGCACTGGGCCCCAGCCCGCCCCCTCCCTGATGGTTCCCTGTCCCCTCCCCTCCCAGCCATGATCCCCGGGACGATGAGCAACGTGCTGCAGCGGTGCCTCCCCTTGGGCTCCCCTCACCCCCCTGAGGGGCAGGGCCAGGGAGCCCCGGACTCCCCCGCCGACCCAGAGGGCGCAGGCTGGCAGGACTTGGCCAACGCCCGGGCGGGCTCGCTGCTGTCCCTGCTCTACCTCGTGCTGCTCACCTTCCTGGGCAGCGCCGTCCTGCTGGCCGAGATTCACCAGCGCAGCCCCCAGAGCCGCAATGTCCACGGCTTCCTGGCCACGCTCATGCTCACGTCCTGCGCGTGGATGCTGTGGTTCGGCTGGCGCTCCTCCCAGAACAAGCGCCGGAAACTGCACCAGGACCACCACGCCGGGGCCAGCTGGCTGAAAGGTACCGTCTGCTCCCCGGGAACCCCCCTGGCCCCGCGGCAGCCTCTGCACGGCACCGGGGTTCGGTGACTCGCCTACGGGTGGGGCGAAAACAATCATGGGGATCGGTCCATCGCCCCACAGCAGCTCCGCTGGTGCCCCTCAATCCCGACCCACCCCCCTGCTCTCCCAGCCCAGGGCTAGAACCAGGAACAAGAACACAATGAGAGCACACGGGCACGAGGCTCCAGGAGAGAGCGCAGTGGGGGCATCTCTGCTGTCACATGTTGCGTCTGCGTGGCCATCACCTCTCCCCGCCCAGCAGACCTGCTCCTTAGATATCCATAGGTGCTGCAGACAGAAAACAAAACCACTGCAGCCCCATGGCTACGGAGGCCCCAGGATCTCCCTTCCACTGGCCCCACAGCACCCAGCCTGGCCCTTGCCCCGTGGCTGGCAAGGCTGCGGTGACGGTGTTCTCTTGCCCCGGCAGGCGGGCTCTCGCTCTTCGCCCTGGCCACGCTGGTGCTGGACTGCCTGTCCCTGGGGTATTACTACGAGCTGCAGCACTGCACCTCCGTCCTCATCACTGCCTTCCCTGTCGTGCAAGCCGTCTTCACCATCATCCAGGTGAGGGGCCTCGCACGCGCAGAGCACTAGCAGCCAGGAGGGAGGAGTCAGACTGTCAGGAGCGACCCACCCGGGTGACACTAGCCCCACAGCGCAGGCCACATGAGCTCAAGGAGTGACTCCACTAGTGGGCAGCTGTAGTCGGCTGTTACCCTAGCGTGGGCTGTTAGCACGGGAGGGCTCTGTGTGGACTCGTCCAGCCTTGGTGTCCCTAGGGCCGTGTGGGACAGGCTGGGTGGAGAAGGAGGGAAAGTACGAAGCAAGAAAGAACCAACATCAGGTCCCCAGGAGGGAGCCCCGCCTCTCAAGATGGCCGCTGCAGTTAAAGGTGCAGCATGCGTGGTGGAAGGGGCTTTCAGCCATTCCTGGGCAGCGGCTAGTCCTTTCCCTTTGCGTATCACTGCTCTTTGACCCTGTCTTCTGCCTTTCCCTGCCCTCGGCACAGGTGTCTCTGCTGTCCTTCCACGCCAAGGTCTGCATCCAGGAGCAGCAGCATCTCAACAGGTATCCGTGCTCCCGGCTGGGGCGCCGGGATGGGGGCGGGGGCTGGTTGTTTCGCTGGCAGCCCCTTGGGGCCAGGCCGGGCCGTGAGCTCCCCCTGCCCTCTCCCCCCTCCCAGGTTTGGCCTGATGCACACGCTGGCCACCAACGTGCTGATGTGGATGAGCGTGGTGCTGGACGAGTCCATGAAGCAGCTGCAGGAGATCTACGACGCCCACGAGACGGAGAGCCCCTGGCCCGTGCATGGTGAGGGCCCCCGGGGTGGGGGGCTGGACCCGTGGCAGGGAGGTCAGCACCCCTTTTCCCCCATAGATCCACCACCGTGTGTGCCATGGAGATTCACTGGGGCCAGCCGAGCCAAGGGTCCCTGGGACGGGGTTTATACGCCCCCCCAAACCGGTGGTGAGATGGGGCTGGGGGGCCGCTAAGGAGCCAGACCCTGGCAGGGAATGGGATGGGATGGGACGTCCTCCGGGAGGGCTGGGAGAGGAGAGGCTGACTTGCCCTCTGGCTGGATGGTGCCATCCTTCCTGCCCCTTGCCCAGCTCAGAGGCCCCCTGCCTGGATCCCACCCTTATCTGCCCCTCGGCCTTCCCAGGGATGGGCCTTCCCACAGACAGATCCCCACCACTGCCTGCATTGGCCCTCGTGCGGCCATCGCTCCCCGCGCACCCTGCTTGCTAGGTCAGGCTGTCTTCCATGCACAGCCCCGTCCCCTAGCCACAGCCTTCCCCCTCCCCCGCACAGCCCCGAACCTCCTCCCCTAGCCACAGCCTTCCCTGCCCCCCCAGCACAGCCCCTCTCCCCCGCACAGCCCCGTCCCCTCTCCCCCAGCATAGCCCCATCCCCTCCCCTAGCCACAGCCTTCCCCCTCCCCCCGCACAGCCCGTCCCCCGTCCCCTAGCCACACCCTCCCCCCTCCCCACACACAGCCCTGTCCCCCTTCCCCTAGCCACACCCTTCCCCCTCCCCGCACATAGCCCTGTCCCCCCTTCCCTAGCCACAGCCTTCCCTGCCCCCCCAGCACAGCCCCTCTCCCCAGCACAGCCCCTCTCCCCAGCACAGCGCCGTCCCCTCTCCCCCGCACAGCGCCGTCCCCCCTCCCCCAGCACAGCCCCATCCCCTCTCCCCCAGCATAGCCCCATCCCCTCCCCCAACCACAGCCTTCCCCCTCCCCCCGCCACACCCTTCCCCCTCCCCACACACAACCCTGTCCCCCCTTCCCTAGCCACAGCCTTCCCTGCCCCCCAGCACAGCCCCTCTCCCCAGCACAGCCCCTCTCCCCCGCACAGCCCCGTCCCCCTCCCCTAGCCACAGCCTTCCCCCTCCCCTAGCCACAGCCTTCCCCCTCCCCCACAAAGCCCCGAACCTCCTCCCCTAGCCACAGCCTTGCCCTCCTCCCCACACAGCCCTGTCCCCCCTCCCCTAGCCACAGCCTTCCCCCTCCCCCCACACAGCCCCGTCCCACCTTCCCTAGCCACAGCCTTCCCCTCACCCCCCAGCACAGCCCCTACCCCCCTGCACAACCTCCCTGGACAGCCTCCCTCATCCTCCCCCATGCACAGCCCCATTCCCACCTCACCTAGCCACAGCCCCACCCAGCCCTGTCCCCCCTCCCCTAGGCACAGCCCCTCGCCCCCACAGCCCTGTCCTCCCCACCCCTAGGCACAGCCTCCCACAGACAGCCTTACCCTCCAATCCCTATGCACAGCCCCGCCCCCAGCCTCTCCCATGCACAGCCCTTCCCCCATCCAGTCCCTCTCCCTCCCATGCTGCCCCACTCCCAGGCTGGCGCTGAGTGACCCCCCCTCACCCCCTGCAGGGAGTTCGCCCACCAACAGCTGCTCGTGCGCCACCAGCCTGTGCCACATCTTCTCCGAGGGCGCCGCCTACCTGCACCCCTTCAACATCGAGTTCAGCCTTTTCTCCTCCACCATGCTCTATGTGGTGTGGAAGAACACGGGGCAGGCGGCCTGCCACCGGCAGCCCCGCCCGCACCCCCGGGGCCGCTTCCACCTCAGCGGGGCCTTCGTGGGGCTGGTGCTGGGGGCGCTGGCCATCTCGGCCACCTTCGGGGTGATGATCTCCTTCGGGGTGCTGGCCAAGGCCCCCGAGACAGTCCCCGAGGCCCTGCGGACCTACTACATCTTCAACTCGGTGCTGCTCTCCGCCATGTTCCTGGCCTCGCTGGTCGGCATCGCTGCCTACCGGCTCCAGAGAGACCCGGCCTCCACCGACTGCTCCAAGAGCGTGGTGCGGAGCCTGGACGTCACCCTCTTGCTGGGCAGCTCCTGCGGGCCCCTGATGGTCTCCGTCTTCTCCCTGGTGGCCATCTTCTTCCTGCACATCAACGGCAGCCTCCACCTCCTGGACCTCTGCTTCTCCCTCTGCAAAACCATCCAAGTGCTGGGCCAGAACCTCTTCATCACCGAAGCCCTTTACTCCAGGCCCGCCCACCGGCCAGACGCCCCCGACAGCCCCCCGGGCAACAAATGGGTCTTCTCCATCTCCGGAGGCCCTGCCGAAGAGCCGGTCCAGCAGGACGAGGCTGCCCGCCGTGAGAGTAACTGCGCCATCTGCCCGGCCAGCCGCCACACGCCAGCCAGGATGGTGGCCCAGCTGGAGGATCAGGTGCCGGGGTGCTGGCTGGCCTGCAGCGGCAGCAATGACTCCCTTGCCAAGATCTCCGCCGGGGGCCGGCAGTCTCGGCCCAGCGGGGAGCTGGAACGCATCAGCATCCGGAGGAAGATCCTGCAGAACATCTCCATCCTCCTCATCTTCTACAACATCTCGGTGAGCTGGCTCATGGTGCCTGACTGTCCGGACCCGGGGCTCTAGCTTCCCACGGGGAGCACTGGAGGCTGACGGCCGCACCCCCGGCTGGTGTCAATCGCCGTCACTCCACCGAGCCATCACCCAGCTGAGGATCTGAGCTCAGGTCTTCAGTCTATCTTCCGAGTGGGAGCTGGGCAGTCAGCGCCAGAGCGAGCTTCATCCGTACAGCCCTGCTGGGGGGACCCTGGCCAGGGACGAGATGGGGGCTCAGTGTCACAACCCCATTCAGCCCTTTTGAGGCTGCCAGCAAGGGGACAGTAGGAGACAGAAGAGTTGTCATAGAATCATAGAATATCAGGGTTGGAAGGGACCTCAGGAGGTATCTAGTCCAACCCCCTGCTCAAAGCAGGACCTAATCCCAACTAAATCATCCCAGCCAGGGCTTTGTCAAACCTGATCTTAAAAACCTCTAAGGAAGGAGACTCCACCACCTCCCTAGGTAACCCATTCCAGTGCTTCACCGCCCTCCTAGTGAAATAGTGTTTCCTAATATCCAACCTAAACCTTCCCCACTGCAACTTGAGACCATTACTCCTTGTTCTGTCATCTGCCACCACTGAGAACAGTCTAGATCCATCCTCTTTGGAACCCCCCTTCAGGGAGTTGAAGGCAGCTATCAAATCCCCCCTCACTCTTCTCTTCTGCAGACTAAACAATCCCAGTTCCCTCAGCCTCTCCTCATAGTTCATGTGCTCCAGCCCCCTAATCATTTTTGTTGCCTTCCGCTGGACTCTTTCCAATGTTTCCACATCCTTCTTGTAGTGTGGGGCCCAAAACTGGACACAGTATTCCAGATGAGGCCTCACCAATGTCGAATAAAGGGGAACGATCACGTCCCTCGATCTGCTGGCAATGCCCCTACTTTATACAGCCCAAAATGCCGTTAGCCTTCTTGGCAACAAGAGCACACTGTTGACTCATATCCAGCTTCTCGTCCACTGTGACCCCTAGGTCCTTCTCTGCAGAACTGCTGCCTAGCCATTCGGTCCCTAGTCTGTAGCAGTGCATGGGATTCTTCCTTCCTAAGTGCAGGACTCTGCACTTGTCCTTGTTGAACCTCATCAGGTTTCTTTTGATCCAGCCTATGGTGCTGAGCCGATTTGCACCGGCTGAGGATCTGGCCCTGGCACATTGACAGTGAATGGACTTTAAACCTCCAAACTGCTTCCCACCATTTCAGTGGTTTGAGGTGCTGCAGGTCTCCTAGTCAGTTTCTCTCAGGCGAGGCCATTGTGTTTGGGTGGCCGGTGGGGCTGGGAGATGCCAGCTTCCCTCTCCCTGCGCCGCCCGTGCCTTGTAAGGGCCCCCAGGCCTGCGCGGAGATCACAGGAGCTTCACCCCCCTCCCCCCTGACGCTCTGCCCAGTGAATAAGACTCTGTGTGGGGGAGGGTTTAGGGGATGGTGTGAGCCCTTTGTCTGCTAGGGCGAAGAGCCCGGTATCAGATCCGTATTCCCCATGTCGGTGTGTACAGGCCATGATCAGTCACCCCTTCCCCTGCTCTGTGTTCAGCTGAATAGACAGCTCTCACTCTAAGGATGGATGGACTCAGCCCACGCAGATCAGAGATCGCTGTGTCCAGGGTGATGGCAGCAGTGCCCAATGGTACCCGTCCTATCCCTGGCAGAGCCCTGGCGCTGCCCTTCATCTCCTCATGGTGCCTGGGAGGGACAACCCAGCACCCCACCCCTCCTCTCACACACTGCCGCCCTGAGCGCACTCGCCACCCACCCGCCTCCTGGGCTGGGTGCAGGAAAAGGGCAAATGAGACTGGTTGTCAGCAAACAGTGCTGTGGAGAGACCCCCGTGTGGGGAGTCACGGTGCCCAGCCAGACCTGTGGGCTCTGCGCCAATACAAATCTGTCCTTATAATCACTGAGCAAAGTCCAAGGGCCCCCCATCATGTAAGGGGGTTCCCCCATCATGTAATGCAGTCCGTCCTCTGGCCCAATGCAGGATTGTTCCTGGCAGGGTCCCTCCGCATGGGTCCCCCTCACCAGCACCCTCGCTATGAAGCTGGGACCCCCTACACACCCCATAGATTCTGGCAGGCCCCAGTCAAGCCCTGTCCCCACATTGCTGGCAGTGCATGGCATGGGGATATGCGCTAAGCACCATCCGCTCTGCGCTGGTCCTGCCGGCGGGGGTGAAATCTGTGCAGCGCTCAGGCTGGGAGAGCCAGCCCCCAGGGGCTTTTCATTGCTGGGCGGAACGGAGCGTGGCCCAGCAGGGACCGAAAGGCATCACTGCTGGGTTGGTGCTCGGTGGCTGATGACGTGCAATGAGTTGGTGGTTCTCAGCCCCGTTCCCAATGGATGGACACACCCCGGAGGAAAGCACGAGGCCTGGCCCTGCCTTGGTGACAGGTTCAACGGGGCGGGGAGCGAATGGGTTCGCCAGGCATCGGGCCCTGCACATCTGAGTCCATCCAGGAGGTGGCCGTGATGGACACAGGGTCCAGCCCGGCCCACGCCCCTTTGCGGCTGACGCCTGCCCCCTTTGCTTTACTAGGTGTGGATTCTCTATGCCTACGGGACGCGCCCGCACCTGGTGAGCCAGATCGAGCAGGCCTTCTACGGCTTCACCCTCTGGGTCATCATCGTCAAGATCTCCCTGCCGCTGGGCATCTTCTACCGCATGCACTCGGTGGCCAGCCTCTTCGAGGTGTACTGCAAAACCTGTTGAGCGCCAGCCGGGGCTGGACCCAGCTCTGCTGGGCAGAGGCAGCGCTGGCGGGGGCTGCCCGGGGCAGGCGGCGGGGAGAGGGGCAGGCGGGGACGCCCGCTGCACGGAGAGTCAGTGTGGCACCTACACGCACGCACAAACACCCTCTGCTTCACACACACACATTCCCACGCACGCACACGCAACGCTGGCTACGCAGACTCACACCCCGTCCGTCGCACAGATCCGTGGGCACACATACACACACAGACTGTGTGCACACAGGCACCCCCTGTCCTTCAGACATTGCACACACATGTACATACACACCCTTAAATGATACACCCCCCACACACAAACCCTACCGTTTATACACAAACTAACACACGTTGCCATGTGCACACACCCCCTCTGACTCGTGCTCACAAACACACAGTCTGATAGGTGTGGCCCTACCCTGACCCACCTGCACAGTTCTGTGTGTGCACCCATCACATTCCCAGGACACTCTCCCATATACACACTGTTGTGTGCACCCGTCCCGCCCCCACACACGCTTCACACTATCAATAGTGATTAATCACACTGCTCATCTAGAGAACTTTCCATCTGCAGATTTCAACACACTTTAAAATCTGCCAGGAATTTAGCCTCACAACTCCCGTGCGGGGTGGCTTTATGTTATCACCCTCCTTAGACAGACAGGGAAACCGAGTCACATCATGTGACTTGCGGCAGAGAAGGGCGTAGCGTCAGCCTCAATAAATCACCCCCTTTATATTGACTGCAGCTAAGACTCAGCTCTCCTAGGGCACGAGAGACCCGCTGTAATACTAAGCACCTGCTGTGTTTGTACTCTGGCTCTCGACAATCTTTTGGGTTATTTTAAGGGGGGCATAATAGCGACTTTATGTCTCTCCAGCTCTCTTCATCCTGAGTGCTAGGAGTTGCACTAGACTGGAACCTGAAGGAGCTGGCCTGATTAATCTCACACTGGAAATGCAGCTGCCTCTGGGGTGGAACCCAGCAGCCACTTCTGTACCGGCAGCTCCAAGCAACAGGCTTTAGGAGACAAAGAACACTCCAGATTAATCCCTGATTTAACTCCCTGGAGGTTAATGATTTAGACTGGTGCCCCTAATTATTTTTTAATCAATATTTGTAGCGAGGAAAATACCGAAAAATATCCCCTGGGAGGGGACTTAAGGGAAACGTCCTGATTTTATTTGAATGACTTGGTTATAGTGCAAGTGTTAGACCAAGGCACCAGAGCCCTAGGGGAAATCTGTCTTTTCTTAGTAGCAAATTCAGCTGACGATTATATTAAAGTCTATTTTAAAAGAATCATCCACGTGTGATTGTACAACAATTCGAAGCACATTCAGGCCGTCTTGCTATCTCATGGCTCAGGAACAGGCCCTTTGACCAGGCCTCATTTTCATACTTTTGGAAATCCCGGGTTGGTTTGCCTTGCTGTTTTATAATCGCCCTGAGGAAAGTTGTAACTGAAATGTACCTGGATACCCAATTATTACCTTGTGTTGCATTCCAGTGTGCTTTGTTACTGTAATGTCGCCGGGGTCAATGCTGAGCTGTGCACGCAGGTTTGTTATCAGAGGCAGAGATGAAAGTAAGCCGGTACGGTACGGTACGGCGTACCACCAAGAGCCAGTACACAGCTGACTGTACTGGCAGAGGGCAGCTTCCCCAGGCCGGCAATTTAAAAGGGCCCTGGACTCCAGGCAGCGGCCCGCACCCCTGGCCCTTTAAATTGCCGCCAGAGCTACCACTATGATGGGGCTCTGGCAGTGATTTAAAGGGCCTGGGGCTCCCAGCCACCGTTACCGCAGCCAGAGCCCCGGGCCCTTTAAATCGAGGATTTAAAGTCCCCGCCTCTTCTGGTTGAGGCACCGCCCCCTTTGAGTTGAGGCCCCGCCCCCCCGCTCAGGACCCCAACCCTGCGTACCAGTAAGTCCTTTAAGTTACTTTCACCCCGATTGTAGGGCTCACAAGTGTTAGGCTAAGGAGGCTGCTTTGTTATTGTAGGGTCGCTCACAAATATCTCAGCTGCACATGCGAGTTTGCTTCCCTGGCACCGCGCTGCTTGTGAGGGCCACGCTGGCAAGACGGCTATGTTATTGTAGGGTTGCTGACCGTTATCTAGTTGTTAAGAAGGGGGGAAAGGCAACGCCCTGACATTCTGAGAAAAACTTGTCCTTGTAATTCTGGGAACTTTGCAAACAGTTGGAAGGAGCAAAGGGACAAATAGTGCCAAGGTTGGCCCCTGAGTCCTGCCCTGCCCCCTTTACTTCCATTGACATGGAAAGCAGAATTACGAGACGCAAGGCTGCTCGGTTCAGAGACAGCAACACGGGTTTTCAGATCAGACTGGTTCCATCCAACACTTTCTCCCTGTACAATGCCAAGGGACTAACCCAGGGATTCCTGCGCTCTTGGAATGAAATTGCTGCGCCGTCTCGACTGTATTGTAAGAAGTCTGTGATCATGACGGATTTTATGGTTGTCACTTGCGTTCGTTCTCGAGCAGTGGCTCTCAACCAGGGGTACACAGAAGTCTTCAAGAGGGGACATCAACTCATCAGGAGAGTTGCCTAGTTTTATAACAGGCTACAGAAAAAGCACCAGCAAAGTCAGTACAAACCAAAATGTCATCCAGACAATGACTTGTTCATCCTGCTCTATATACTAGACACTGAAATGTAAGTACAATATTTATATTCCAATTCATTTATTTTATAATTATATGATAGAAATGGAAACGTCAGCAATTTGTCAGTAATCGTGTGCTGTTGCACTTGTGTATTTTTATGTCTGATTTTGTAAGCAAGTAGTTTTTAAGTGAGGTGAAACTTGGGGGTAAGCAAGACAAATCAGAATCCAGAAAGGGGGACAGTAGACTGGAAAAGGTGAGAGCCACTGCTCTAGAGAAATGATGATATGATATTATTTATTTGTATTTGATGGAAGGAAAGATAATCTGACGGTTAAAGCACAGGCCTGGAGATCTGGATATAATTCCTGCTTCTGACCTGATGTGTTACTTTAGGCAGGTTGCATAACTTCTTGGTGCCTCAGTTTCCCCATCTGTGCAAAGGGGGTAATGCTACTTCCCTATCTCCCAGGGGAGTTGGGAAGATAAAATCCCAACTCCCAACTGTGAGGTGCTCAGTCACTGTGGTGAATGGGACTATATCCATAGGACACATTTTTGATAGAAAGTAAAATTTTAGGTTCAAGTTTTCATTGGATCATTATAAATAAGGGGGAGGAAAAAACTATGAGAAACTGATTAGTAAAGTGGGTTCTCAGTCTTCATGCTTCATGGTACACACCAGCTGTGGTCAGGAAGAAATTGCCCCGTGGGATATTACTTAGACAGGTGCGTTGGTTTTATGCTTTTCTCCAAAGCACCAGTCAGAGACAGAGTCCCAAACTCCCTGACCTGAGACGGGCAAGCCTTGTGACAATGTCCTTGAGGCTATAACAACAGACAGACAGCCATGACTCCGGCTCAGCCCCGCATCTTGAAGGGCATTTGCTTTGCTAGTATGTGAATTAAGTTTCCACCTGACTCCTTTGCTCCTTGGCAGAGTTTGGTGCAAAAGGAGCCGATTCTGCCGGCCTGGGTAGGGGGTGCTCTGCTACTCCTAAATCAGTGGGGCTACATGAGGAGCCAGATGCCTTTCCATGGGAGTGGGGCGGGGGGGCAGGTTGCCGATGGCTTTACCAAGATCCTGGCTGTTCCAAACGGCGCAGATCTTTCACCCGTCATCCCCCACCCGGCAGCTCCTCTCCCCAGGGTATCCAATACCTGGCAGGTGCGTATCACCTGAAACCGGCCTGGTATCAAATTCGCCTCCTGGTGACAGTCACGGCCATCCCAGCAGTGAGGGAACCGCACCAACCGATGGGCAGACACCGCTTCCCCGGGTGAGAGGAGTGTCAAGGCCTCGGGCTGGGAGGTGAGGGGGCCCAGGACACCCGGGGGTGCCCTTGGCACCTTGGGAGGAGGGGATGGAATATGCCCAGTTCTCTGCATGGGAGGGACCCAGCCCCAGCTCCCGCCTCTACGCTGTTTCTTTGAGAGAGGGGGTAGAACCAAGCCACTGAGTTCAAACAGTCTCCTCTTGACTTCACCAGAGCACGGCCTAGGGTGAGCGGGGAGGAGGGAATCGCTGGGACAGAGTCCTTGGTCCAGTTCTGTGCTCCTTCCACGAGGACCTCAGGGTTCAGCCCACTCATAATAATTAGGAACAATAGGAGTGGGAACCAGGACTGGTGGGTTCTCTTCCTGGCTCTGGAGTGGGGGCTGGTGGATGAGAGCCAGGGCAAGGTGGGAGTCAGGACTCCTGGGTTCTTTTTCCCGGCTCTGGAAGGGGAGTGGTGTCCAGTGGGTGGAAGAGGGGGGACTGGGAAGCAGGACCCGTGGGTTGTGTCCCCAACTCTGCCACTGAGGTGCTGTGTAATTTTGGGCAAGTCACCCGCCCAGTTCAGCAAGGCACTTTGGCATGTGTCCCTTTGAACATCCAAGCCCGGATGGGCTTAAAGTGCCACACGTGTTTCAGTGCCGTGCCGTGCTGCCTCAGTTTCCCCACTTGTCCAACGGGGCTCACCCCCCGCGTGCCCTTTGGAAAGCGGGTTGCGATCTCGTAGGAGCGCTCGGCCTTCTTACTAAGAACAGCTGGATTGGATTTATACGGCCGAGCTCGCCGAAGTGCCAGATGCCCTGCCACAAAATACAGCCAAATTCTACCGTCCTGGGGACAGCGGAAGGAGGAGCCGGACGGGGCTTCCCAAAGGGAGGCTGGGAGGGTTTGGGGGATGGGGGGCAGCTCTGTGCCACAGGGGGCACCCCAGCAACAGGCCGTCACCTGCTGCCTTCGGTCCCCAGCCCCAGGTGACCGATGGAGTGTGACTGTCCCCGCCAGGTGGGCGTCAGAGCCATCCCGGGCCGCGGGCCCCTGGGCAGAGCCGCCCTCGCTCCGCTGCCCACCAGGGAGGGGCACCACCAGGCCCGGAGCAGGGATCCCAGCTCACCTGTCCGGCCTCTGTGCACAGACACCAGGCAAGAGTTGGCACTGACTGACTGCCAGGCTGGCCTATGGGGGCCCTGGGTCCCGGCTGGGCCGGCCTATCGGTGGGGCTGAGGGGGAGGGGGGCGGAGCAGCCTCAGGCCGGTGGCTCTGCCAGGTGAGGGGGCTGGCAGGCTGCAGAGCAACATGGAGACAGGTGAGGGGGTGGGCAGGGTGGGGGGGTCAGACTCTTCCCCCCCCCCCATTAACCCCTTCGGCCCTTTACCTGGGCCCCCGCTGCTGCTGCCCCCTCTGGCGCAAGGGGATCGGGGAGGGACCCAGCCGGGGGTCACCTGCAGACACCTGGGGGGGGAGGTTGGGGTCCAAGCCCCGCCCCCGGGATCGGGGGGGGGGGGGGCTGGGTCTGTCCAAGGTGCAGAGCCCCCCTCCCCACACTCCGATCCACGGGGGGCGCAGCGGGGCGCTGGGTGGAGGAAAGTTGCGCACGTGGAGGGTGCGGGGGGAGGGAGGGGGACATCCTGCCCCGGCCCACGCGTGTTTCCCCGGCCGGCTCCGTCCCTTCCCCCGCGGCCGGTGCCTCCCGGGCCGGCCGGCCAGCGCAGGGGCCGCATCACTTATTCATCAGGCCTGGGAGCCTGGCCTGGATTCAGGAGCCCCGGGCAGGGAAGTGTGCCGGGTTGTCTGTAAACCAGGAGACAGCCGGAGCCGGAGCCCGATCTCCCCGGCGCAGGGGCGAACCTAGAGGAGCTCCGGCAAAACCAAGGGGGTTGTTGCTGGACTGTGATCTCCCTCACCCCCGGCGGGATTCCCTTTAAATCAGCCAGGTTGGGGCTGGAAGCTGATCTCACACCGTCAAGTGTAAATCCGGATTAACTCCGGTGTAGTGCCTGGGGCTAGGGCCAGATTCTGATCTCTGCTGGGGGTGTGTAAATCTGGAGTAACTCCCCCAGAGATGTTTCCAATGTGCACCAGTGTGATTAAGGACCAAATCTGGCCTATAGCCCCTTCTGGTCTAACTGCCCTATTTATCTCATAGAGCTGGAAGGGACCCTGAAAGGTCATCAAGTCCAGCCCCCTGCCTTCACTAGCAGGACCAAGTACTGATTTTGCCCCAGTTCCCTAAGTGGCCCCCTCAAGGATTGAACTCACAACCCTGGGTTTAGGAGGCTAATGCTCAAACCACTGAGCTATCCCTCTGTCCTTTGCTTACTGGACTGCCAGTGTTGTTCCAGGTGGCAAAGACCCTAACACATGGGCTCTAGCTCGTCCCCAAGATAGTGGCTTGATACAGGAATGAGTGGGTGAATGTTGGTGTCTTGTGTTACGTAGATCCGGCCAGGCCGTCGATCGACCTGGGCCCATATGGCCTAAAAGTCTGTGGCTCTCTGGCTGCAGAGCAGAGCGAGCTTGGCAGAGCTGTTCCTCCCACTTGCCCCTGGGTCTGACTGCCCCCTGGGGATCTGATTGACCCATGAGGTGCCAGCACTGATTCCGATCCCCTCCTGCGCGGGTGGAAATCCGGAGTGACTCCGCTGGAAGCCAGTGGAAATGACTGGATCGGAGAGCTCCTCTCTGGATTTGGCCTGGGAGCTTTTCCTGCGCGTGGGGGTGTCAGCGCTGGCGGGCTGTTCCTAATGACCATTGTTGTTCACTGGTGGGGCCCTGGACCCTGGCGGTGGGGAGAGCTGTGGGGCTGATGCGGGTCCGTTTGGATTTGACGCTGCAGGCACAGGAACGGCGCCGTCGCGTGAGGCCCCCGGACGGAGCTGAGACCTGACGGGAAACGCGGCCCCGGCCCCCTTTCACGCCCACCCGGAGGAACATGTCACTGGGCTACGTCAGGCGCCCACTTCCATTGGCGGGACGAAACCCGAGCAGCCAAAATGTAACAATCCGCCCCGCCCGCCCGACGGAATCAGGCTTTCCCAGGGCAGGGGGCAGGGTCCTTCCCTGCTCCCCCGCTGAAGACGTCCCCCGAACGCCGGGGTCCCTCCATGACTAGCGGCCGCCCCGCCCCGCCATGGCACACGGTTCCGACTCTGTGCTGAGGGACGCGGCCTGCCCCACCCACTCCCGCAGCTCGGGCAGTGACGCCAGCGCGGCCACCCGCTACCTGCTGAGGAAGCAGAACCGGCTGGTGAACGGGCACCCGCGGGGCATCCGCACCTCGTCGCCCATGGGACGGGTCATTCTCATCAACTCGCCCATCGAAGGTACAGCAGCCGGGGCCTCTCTCTGCTTCCATTGCCGGGGGGGGTTCTTTTGGGGTCACCCTTCATCACCCAGATACCGATTCCCAGCCCCCTTCTCAAGCCATGGCTCGGGCAGGGCAGTGCCCCAAGGGACAACTTTGGCCCTGACAAAAGCAGGAGAGCGCCCCTGAAGTTGGCTCTTGTGTCTCCCCATCTGGTCGACCCAGGCCCCCCTTTTTATTTGACCTGGTCCCCCGAGTCTCCCCCCATCCTGGCTGGATGCAAGGGAGGTCAGGGGTGTGGGGAGGTACCAGTATGGAAAAAGCTGGGATCCACTGTCTTCGTTCCTTGCACGTGCTCCATTGGTCTGAGCAGGAGCAAAACTCTTAGCACTAAATTCATCTCCGGGGTAACGCCATTGGCTGCTGCGTGGCCTGGAGTCAGGCTCTACGCGCTTGGGCCCAGGCAGTTACGCCAGGGAAGAATGTGGCCCTTTGCGTTCAAATCCAAGCAGGGTAGGAGCTGGAGACGGGGAGCCAGGACACCTGGGTTCTATCACTGGGTGAGCCACTCCCCAACTCCTCCATGCCTCAGTTTACCTATTGTGAAATGGGAGTGATAATCCCACCTGCTGCTGTGGGGGAGGGGAGCAGGGTGTGGCGCAGTTAGTTGATCTTTGGAAAGCACTTTGCGATCCCTGGCTGTTAACACTTCTAACGGGCTTGGTGAGGACTTGACTCTGTGGGCCCGTATCGCGTATGGGAACAGGGCAATAGCCCTGTAAATGCGGTGTGAGCCCTGCAGCGGCACTCCAGAGGCCACCAGAAAGCAGCCGTGTGTCCGTAACCCAGCCTGGCCCGTTCACGTGCCTTGCTAGGCCTGGCCCGGCTCTCGCGTAAGCGGGCTGCGATGCGGGGCCTGGTGGCTGCGGAAACCACCCCGTTCTCTCCCGCGTGTTTGGGCCCTGTCCCCACAGCCACCGGCGATGAGAGCGACGTGATCAACGCCATCACGGTGGAGAAGAGCGCAGATGGGAAGCTGGGCTTCAGCGTGCGGGGCGGCTCGGAGCACGGGCTGGGCATCTTCGTCAGCAAAGTGGAGGAGGGCAGCAGCGCCGGTAAGTGGAGCTCGTCGAGGGGTGCCGTGCCCGAGGGGCCGCCTGCCGCCTCTGCCCGCCATCATGGGGAGACCACAAGTCCCAGCATGCAATGCTCCACCTTGACCCGGGCAGCCTTTGCCTTGGCTAAAGATGCAAGTGCCCTGGGGACTGTCAGCGCTCCCAAGAGGCAGCGCTCCGTCTTGGGTCCAAGCGCAGGGCTGCCCAGGGAGGCGCCGACTGAGGCATGCTGGCATTTGTAGTCTCCAAGGGGCTGCACCTCCTGGAAGGAGAAACCGGGCAGCTCCCATGTCTGGGTGGAGAGCAGGGGGCCGTGCGGGGAGTGCTGATTCCAAGTCCCGGTCTGTGGGCTCTCCTTGCACGGCAGGGGACGGTGGGCAGGTGGGGAAGGAGCAGGGGTGAGCTGGGGCAGGGATGCATCGGGGCACAGGAGGCAGAAGAAGCCTGTGTGGTGTGGCCCCGTGCCGTACAGCTGCCCCGCGCCCAGCTCAGCTTACCAGGCTGGGTGCTGTCCCACCGGTTTGTTTACTGGAGGGCTGGGAGGGTTGTGGGCTTCGTGAATCCTCTGGAAGGCTGCCCGGTCTGGGATTCCTGCAAGGTTTCCTCCCTCGCTGCACCAATCAGCCCTGCAGTGGGAGTCGGTGCCCAGGGGGGTTCCCGGGCCCAGCTTCCCGGACTGCCGGGGGAATCGGGATTCCACAAAGGTCGTGCCCGGCTGGATCCGGACAGACCCCACATTTCCGAAGTGCTGAGTTCTCTTCCGGGTCTAGTACCCGGGGGTGGGGAGCTGGGTCCTAGGGCTGGCAGAACGGGTGGGGGGAAGCAAATTGAGGGGCCTGCGGGCACTGGTGACGGGGCCTTTGGAGGAGACCCGGGCCTGGCGCAAGGAGAGAGGGGCCGCGCTCTGCCAGGCGCGGAACGTGTGGGAGGTGCAATCGGAGCGACGGCCCGATGCCGTGGGAGACCAAAGGGCTTGATGCGGCTTTGCATTAAGTCGTTCCTGCCTGGCTGCTCGCAAGGCTACCGACCCCAGACTTAACCTGCGGCTGTCCTGCCTAGCGCCGAGAGCCCCCCAGCAGACCGTGAGACTGGCCCGTGATGGAGCCAGTTTTGCCATGATGCCATAGGAGCTGCCATGGGGAACCCCACCTCTGATCGTCTGCCTGCCCCACCTCCTGCCTCCAGGGGAAGAGCCCCCAACCCGGGCTGCAGCAGAAGGGAGGCAAATGGCTCCCCAGCTCCCCAGAGGAGTTTTGGGGGAGGGGAGTGGACGGGGGAGCAGCCAACAACTTTCTCACAGGAGGGGGCAGAAAGAACCCAACAGCTCAGGGTGCCCCCACCCCTCCCTTGCAGCACCAGGCCTGGCAGGGGGAGACGCGCAGACCCTCCCCCCCGGAGGTGCCCCCCAGAGGCCAGGGGTGTGTGGGGGAAGAATTCCACAGCGGCTGGAGGAGCAGATGTGGGGCTGCAGGGAAGCCCCCCAAAAGGACTAGCTGTCGGGGTGCAGGGGCCAGAATCGTGTTCCTCAGCCTAAATCGGCAACACGAAGTGGGGACGGGGGAATGCAAACCTCCGAGGGCGGCCCAGCAAACGTACGTTAGCCTGTCACGTGATCTTGGGACTGATCTGACGGGTCGCTGCGGTCTGACTCCTACTTTTTGGGGTCAGCCACCCCGCACCGGCTCTGCGTTGGAAAGCGGGTGTTGGGGAAACTGGAGAGGAGCCACCGAGAAAACCCCCAGTACTAAGCGGCAGAACCAGGACTCATGGCTGGAGGGTCAAACCAGGCAAATTCAAATTGAAATCAGGCTGGTGTTTTTCGGTGTCTAACCCCGGGAGCAAGCTGCCAAGGGACGCAATGGGGTCTCCAGCACTTCATGTCTTCAGATCCAGCCTGGTGCCTCTTTGGAAAATGCTTTTGTCCAAATAGGATGACCAGATAGCAAATGTGAAAAATCGGGATGGGGGTGGGGAGGTAATAGGAGCCTATATAAGAAAAAGACCCCAAAATTGGGACTGTCCCTATAAAATTGGGACATCTGGTCACCCTACATCCAAACTTTTTACCTTGTGCACCTCTTACCCCTGTCTGCACACACACATCCCCGAGCCAGGACCGGGGCCGCGGCTGCGGGAGTGGGGGATATGGAGAGAGGTAAGGGGCCCACAGCTGGGGGCGGGACCAAGAGCAGAGCTGGGTGGCGCTCCTGCCCCGCCCCCCATGAAGGCTGGCCCAGGCCCCAGCCGTGCCCCACCATCCCCCACAATGTTCCTCCTTGCCCCACAGTTTGGGGACCTCTGCTTTAGTCAAATGCAAGTGATTGGCCTCAATCCA
Source organism: Chrysemys picta bellii (assembly GCF_011386835.1). Classification (NCBI taxonomy): domain Eukaryota; kingdom Metazoa; phylum Chordata; order Testudines; family Emydidae; genus Chrysemys; species Chrysemys picta. The sequence continues at coordinate 125,916,914 of NC_088797.1, read as the reverse complement.
GGGGGAGCTGGGGGAGGGTCTGTGGTCTGCGCTATGCAGGAGATCTCATGGTCCCTTCTGGCCTTGAACACGTGTCGGGCTGGTTGCACTGGGGTGGGAAGTGAGGGGATCTAGGTATCTCTGTGGGGCATGGGGAGCCCTTTGCCTCACCTCCTCTGTTAACCCTTTACGGGAGGGGCGGGATCTATTCTGCAAGCACCGGAGCAATTCAGTGCGGGCAGAGGGTGGCTGTCCGAATAACACGCTGTCGTCAGAAATAACAACCCCCAGGCTCTGTTCCAGGTCCTGGCGGGTTCGGTGCTCGTTAATGGGAATTAGCTCGTCGTGGGAATTAGCTTGAGGACAGGTGATGAAAATCTGAGCCGCCTCTTTGGGCAGGGTCAAAACGTGACGCCCAGATAGCCTGGAGGAGCTTGTGTGTCTGGTCTCAGCAATGGGCCAGGGCCTTTTTCTGTGAGCCTGGAGAAAGCCTGGCCCAATGGTCAGAGCGCCAGCCTGGGAAATAGAAGCTGCGGGTTCAGTTTCCCAGTGTCTGCCACAGGCTTGCTGCATGACCTTGGCCAAGTCACTTAGCCTCTGTCTGGCAGGGGTACTTTCTACCTCGCAGGCCATTAGGGAGGCTAAATGCATTAGAGCTTGTGATACTGCAGAGATGGGGCCCAGGTAAGTACCTGAGACCCGTGGCCGTGGTCATTGCTGGTGGAAATTCGGTGCACAGCTGCACATGAGGGAAGCGGGGAGCGTGACATCAAGGAAACTGCTCTCCCCCACGCCGCACGGCCATGGCCGTCCATTCCCAGGGCTGGAGGGTGAGTTCCCACCTGATCGTTCCAGGTCGAGGTGTTTACTACAACACACCAGGTGAGATCTGGCTGCTGCTGAGCTGAGAACTTGTCGTCTCGGGGAACGTCTGGCTGGACCAGGCAGCCATCCCCCAGCTTTTAGCTCCCCCGTCCCGCGCAGCCCAGCCGCCTCCTCTCAGCCTGATCTCAGGGGTCTCCGTTTAACGTTGCAGACCTGGCCGGCCTGTGCATCGGGGACAAAATCACGGAGGTGAACAGCGTGAGCTTGGAGAGCATCACCATGGGGAGTGCCGTCAAGGTCTTGACTGGGAACAACCGGCTGCGGATGATGGTGAGACGCATGGGAAAAGTGCCAGGGATTAAATTCTCCCGAGAAAAGACCACCTGGTAAGCAGTGGCGCACTTGCTACCTACACCTTGCCGCTGTCCTCGGCCCGTCCCAGGTGCCTGACAGTGTCTGATGCGGGTGGGCCAAAGCCGGACTCCTCTGAGCAGAGCGGGAGCTCTCGGGTTCACGAGAAGCCGGGAGAGCACATTGGAATGAACTCGGGACTCGGTGTCCCATGGGGTTCATGCGCTCAGCGGTCCCCTCCGGAGGACAGGTTCGAATCCTGCATTGGGCCCTCGGAGAATTGGGTGTCCCAGGGTCATATGCTAGGCCCTTGTTTGTCCGCATCACACAGATCTGCCCGCTGGGCAGCCTGGGGTCACGGGCGGGGACCGGAATAGCGGGGGAAGGGTTGAGGAACGTTGGCAGGGGGCCGGGGGAAGATAGCGGGGGTTGTGAGCTGGGATTGAGGGGCATCGGCAGAGATGTGCAGGGAGAGCCCAGACTGGGTTAGCAGAGCTTCGTGGCGGGCTGGGCCTGAGGTGGGCTTCAGTGCCACGATGTGTAAGAGCCTAAGGTTGGCGTTCAGGGGCAGTGAGACACGAGGGCTAAAGGGTTGAGAGGTTGGTTTGTCCATTACTGGTTTTTCCAGATCTCACCCCCAACGAACCCCCAGTTCTAGGCTGGAATCAGCCTACAGAGCCTGGCTTCCTTAGCTCATGCTGTAAAGGTGCCTGTTTCTTGATCTAGAGGTCGTGGGTTTGATCCCCGCAGGGGTCTTGTGAGAAGAGGAACGCTGGATTCCTGCCAGATTCCTCGCCGTGCCTATCTCTGGGTCTGCGGGTGACTCTGCCCCCGCTGTCCTGTTAGCTGTTGGGGAGCAGAGCAGGCTTCAGGAGCTGTGCGAGGGCAGAATCTTAGGGGGGGTTGGAGACTGGGGGTGGATTTGCTCCTGAAAGTTTGGATTCTGATCCTAAACTTCCCTGATCTAGCAGAGTCCCCTGGCCTGGAAACTCATGGTCAGGCTCCCTCGGGAGAGGCGTCTGGTCAAACCTCCAGGACAGCCTCTCTCGTGGTGGCCCATCTACTGGCCAGAAGGGGGATGGGGTCCCACCATGGGAATGAAAACTTCCTCCACCTTTTCCAAACCTCCCAATATTTGCAGTTCAGGTTCCGGGCAGGTGAGATTTCCCTCTATACGTAGCATCAAAGCTAGAGGGAGGTCGAAACTGGACCCACAGATCCATGCCCCCTGCAAATCCGAGGGGGAGTCTGATTTGAACCACCAGCTCCCGCCTGCCTCTGTGGGTCTGGGGGGAGATTTTTCAAAGCTGGCAGCCAGTCCCCACTGGCGTTCGTTTGGAGTCAGGCACTTTTGACCATCTGTCTCCAAACGACCGTTTTCCAGTTCGGATGCAGCCAGCACCTCAGCAGGGGCCCAGAAGTGGCTGGAGAAAGAGCCAATCTCATGAGATTTCTGCCGTTCCCACGGGTTGTCTGACGGCATGAGATTGCCACCCTGGGGGAGCTGCTCCGTGAGGCTGCGGGGGCTGGGCTGGGCTGCGCTGGAGGTGGAGATCAACCCAGCCACGTGCGAAAAATCCACCCCCCGAGCGACGTAGTTAAGCCAACGTACGTCCCCGTGTAGACAGCGCTAGGGAAAGGGAAGAATTCTTCTGTCAACCCAGCGACTCGGGCAGGTGGATTCGCTCCGGCGAGTGGAGAACTCCTCCCCTCTGTAGCGCCTGCTGCAGCCGGGCTGCCGTAGGGTTCTCCGTGTAGACGTGCCAGAGCCAGGCCCGGGGTTTCGGCCCCCTGTTTGAATCCTGTCGCTCTGGTGGCAGGGTGGATGTCGTGAACAGGCGCCTGGTTGTGGAGAAGAGCGGCTCGACCCCGTCGGACAGCAGCTCCGAGGGCGGCGTGAGGCGCATGGTCCATCTCTACACCACCTCCGACGACTACTGTCTGGGCTTCAACATCCGCGGGGGCAAGGAGTTCGGCCTCGGCATCTACGTCTCCAGGTACGTTGGCCCCTAGCAGCTGCGCCCGGCGCCCGCTAGCGTCTCTGGGGCCTCCCCGGGCTTCCACGTCTGCGAGATAAACCAGTTACTGCTTACGGAGCCCTGGGAGATGGGGGACAGCTGGAAATCTAATTAACTGCATTACAAAGCAAGTTAGGGCCGGTACAGCCAGGGGGTGTGTGGGGTGTGGGGCCCTTTAAGACCAAGGTTTGCTGGGAATTGTAGTCTCCGGACTACATGAGAGCAAGGAGCCAGCTGACCGCTGGGATGCTCCGCCAATCAGATCACTGGATGGTGCATATCCCTAGGACGGGGGTGGAGTTAAGGCTGGGGATGGACCTATCAGTTTGCTGTCCCAGGACCCCTCTGCCCAGCATGTGAGGAGCCCCATCCCAGGTGTTTGCGGGAGCAAGCGCCTATGTAGGAGCCTGTGGGATTTTCTGGGTCCCGCTCACAGGCCGTTTCCATCCTAGCGTGGATCCCCCTGGGGATTCGTCTTCCCCTGCAGCTCTCAGGCGGGTTTGCCCTGCCCCGTCCCTAAGACCAATTCAGCAGGTTCCTCACTCCGACGTCTCCACCTTTCCAAAGCGAAGAACGAAGGGACACGTGGGAGCTCCAGGCGATATGTTCAGTGTTTACAGTCTCTCGGTCCCTTCTCCAGCAAAGCACCTCCCGGGGCCAGATTCTCGGCAGTGGCCTCTGAAATGCGATGGTTCCCACGCCGCGGGGCTGCGCGCCCGGCTTCTCTCTGAGCTTGGCAAAAATCGCCCGTGTCTGAAGGATGGTGGGCAAAGCGCTGGGGGTGAATGGAGACTCATGGAGGTTTGGTCCTGCTATGCCAGAGACCCCTTCCAGCCAAGGCCAGAGACCACCCCCCTCCTCCATCCAAGGGCAGGCCCAGCCCCATCCAAGCCAGGGAACGTGGGGCAAGGAGCAGCGGCCAGGCACTCAGCTAGGGGCCAGCCACTCAGCCAGAACGTCCCCCAGCTGATGGCAAGAACAGCTGGACCCGCACCCGGCTTGGAAGGGTCAGGTGTGGGGATCGGGGGTGTCACGTGGCCTTGTCTGGAGATATTGCCTGGCTAGAATCCGGCTTTCTCCCGGCCCTGGAGGTGGGGCAGGATCTAGCAGGCGGGGCAGCCTGTCCAGGGTGGGATCAGGTCCTTGAGTTGATCGCCCCAGTCTGGTTTCACATGTCCCCAGCAGTGGGTCATGCGCCCCTTAGGGAGATGAACTGGGCTCGGGGGGCCTGAGAGCCACCGGCCGCCTGACGTGGGCTGTCGTTCCAGTGTCGACCCCGGCGGGCTGGCGGAGCAGAACGGGATCAGAGTGGGAGATCAAGTCCTTGCAGCCAACGGAGTCAAGTTCGACGCCATCAGCCATAGCAAGGCAGTGGAAGTGCTAAAGGGGCAGACGCACATCATGCTGACCATCCGGGTAGGACCTGCCGCCCGGGACGCTGGGCTGGGATCGGCCCGGGGAGGGGGAGGTGGGACCGTGCCACCCTGGGAAAGGCTGGAGAAGCCCATCATGGCCTGGGCACTCGGCACGTTGCCATGAGAGGGACTCCGGTGACTCCCAGCCCGAGGGCCCTTCCCGGGACACGGAGCAGGCACTCTGCTTCTCCCCCGCCCTGGCGCTGGTGGCTGAAATGCCCTGGGTGCCGCCTCGGCGTTCCCCTGACGTAGGCAGCTCTGGGGAGCTCCTGGCTGGTGCCCAAGCCGGGGCACGGGCCTCGTTCTCGGGCAGATCCAGTTTCAGCCCAGCTGGGCGCTGGCAGGTGGCTGCATTATTCATGGCAGGCTCCGGCGCGCAGATCGGGTTCATGTCGACGACGCGGCCCGGGGCAGCCGGTTACACACTAACCCTCGTCCTTCCCTCGGCGTCTAGGAGACGGGCCGCTTCCCCGCCTACAAGGAGATGGTGGCCGAGTACTGCTGGCTCAGTCGGTGTAAGAGAGCCCCCCTCGACGCCCCCCCCCCGGGACATCCCTGCCTAGAGCTGGGGGCTGGGGGCAAGTTCCCCAGGGGACCATCTGCCACTGGGAATCATAATGAGATGCCAGTGCAGTTCTCTCTCGCTGAGCAAGCGAAGGGCTGGGAGCCAGGACGCCTGGGTCCTGTTCCGGTGTCGGACCCTGCCTCGCCTCATGGCCTCGGGAACTGCCTGCTGAGGGCTCAGTGACCCGGCTGCCTTCAGACGATGGCACCACCCGGTCGCTCCTGGAACAGGCCTTGAGATTCACGGGCACAGGTGCAGTGTTGGTGCCCGGGTTTACCACCCATCTTTGGCCGGCTGGCTCTTTCCAGGGGTCCCTATGCTGCATTCCACGGCTGCCCAGACCCGGCTGCTCCCAAGAGCGTGAGCTCCTGGCCATGAGAGCTCAAGGGGAATCCCCATTACCTACCAGCAGTACAGGGCCTATGACACATAGCTGGGTAGTAGGTGCGCACAGACATGTACTCAGCCAGCGTCTCTGGCGGTTCTCCTGCAGCTCCCAGTGCAGGGCCTGGGTTCCACGGGGCCCAGACAGTGACGCTGTGAGATCCCAGGGGCCGAGGCTGGGATGGCTCCTTCCCTCCCCACGGGTTCTCACCCCTTCATCTCTTCCCAGTGACCAATGGCCAACTGCAGCAGCTCTCGCAGGCCTCAGAGACCAGCTCCTCCATCTCCTCCTACTCCTCGGGGACCCCCCACAGCTCCCTGGACGGGCGGCCCCAGGCCCTGCTCTCCAGCCCCTCCCCAGCCCACATGGTGGATGTCTCCATCTCCACGGAGGACCCTCCGGCGCGCAGCCGCTCCCTGGAGCGAGTGGAGACGGCCATGCAGACAGACCTGCCCCCCGAGACCCGGCGCACCGTGCACCCGCCGGAGATCCTGAAGGACACGGCCATCCGGGCCGAGAGCCTCCGGGACCCGCTCCCCAGCAAGAAGCACAGGCCCTTCTCCAGCTCGCCCCGGATGGCCCTGCTCCTGGCACTGAGCCGGCCCCGGCAGCCCCTCAAGAGATCCCAGAGCTACCTCACCGTAGGCGGTAAGTGCTGGCACCGGGACTGGCCAGAGCATGAGCTGAATGGGTTCCCCCTGTGTGCACATACTGGTGCCCCTCAATCCTGATCCGCAGCCCCCTGCTAGCCCAGCCCTGGGCCCCCCCATTCCCCAGCTCCACGGTGCCCCTCAATCCCGACCCACAGCCCCCTCCTAGCCCAGCCCTGGGCCCCCCCATTCCCCAGCTCTACGGTGCCCCTCAATCCCGACCCGCAGCCCCCTGCTAGCCCAGTCCTGGGCCCCCCCATTCCCCAGTTCTACGGTGCCCCTCAATCCCGACCCACAGCCCCCTCCTAGCCCAGTCCTGGGCCCCCCCATTCCCCAGCTCTACGGTGCCCCTCAATCCCGACCCACAGCCCTCTCCTAGCCCAGCCCTGGGCCCCCCCATTCCCCAGTTCTACGGTACCCCTCAATCCCGACCCGCAGCCCCCTCCTATCCCAGCCCTGGGCCCCCCCCCATTTCCCAGCTCTACAGTGCCCCTGAATCCCAACCCGCAGACCCCTCCTAGCCCAGCCCTGGGCCCCCCCATTCCCCAGTTCTACGGTACCCCTCAATCCCGACCCGCAGCCCCCTCCTAGCCCAGCCCTGGGCCCCCCCCATTCCCCAGTTCTACGGTGCCCCTCAATCCCGACCCGCAGCCCCCTCCTATCCCAGCCCTGGGCCCCCCCATTTCCCAGCTCTACAGTGCCCCTCAATCCCGACCCGCAGCCCCCTCCTAGCCCAGCCCTGGGCCCCCCCATTCCCCAGTTCTACGGTGCCCCTCAATCCCGATCCGCAGCCCCCTCCTAGCCCAGCCCTGGGCCCCCCCATTCCCCAGTTCTACGGTGCCCCTCAATCCCAACCCGCAGCCCCCTGCTAGCCCATCCCCGGGCCCCCCCATTCCCCAGCTCCACGGTGCCCCTCAATCCCGACCCACAGCCCCCTCCTAGCCCAGCCCTAGGCTCTCCCATTTCCTAGCTCTACAGTGCCCCTCAATCCCAACCCGCAGACCCCTGCCAGCCCTATGATCCACCCCCCCAGAGCTCTACTGATGCCTGACCTGCTGTCCCCCAGCTTGCAGGGAGCACCTTAAATCCCCCCACGCTGGGCTCTCCTCTCCTGCTCCCCCCCGCCCCGCCCCCAGCTCCTCGCCCAGTGCTGGAGCCTGTGTCCAGAGGTGTGACTCCGCCTCGGAGGGGGACTCGTGTTCAGCCAGCTACGGGGGAATCAGCCCAGCCCGGGGAGCAGGTGCCCGCTGCCTGCCTGGCGCGAGAGCAGCCCCCTCCCTGCCGTGTATCCCAGGCAGGTTCCTCTACTTTCCAGCCGCCCTGCCCCCGGGTGGGGCGTTAGCTGGTCCCAACTCCCCACTTTCAGACGGTGACATCTCTGGAGTCTGACCTGAGCTGCCGTTTCCCCTGCCCCCCAGCCCGGGGGGCCTCGAGCTGTCCGGGGGTCCGACCCGTCACCCTCCCCTATGTCCAGGCCCGGAGGAGAATGTGTACCGGGGCGTTCGATGCCCCAGGGCAGGGGGGGAGAAGGAAGCTCCGAGGTGGGAGATGGGGACTGGGCCCGGCCAGGAAAGAATGAGGAGGGGGGGTGCACTCTGTGATTGGTGATGGCTGCGCTCTGTGGTGGTCGCCTGGCAAACCCAGGCAGGGATCGGGGCCCGGGTCCGATGCCCAGCGGCGCCCAAGGGGGCCGGGGTGAGACGTGCTTGGCTCCGAGCCGCTGCTCCCACCTGGCCCCGGTCCGATCCGTGGCTCTTTTCCCGATGCCAGAGGAGAAGAGGCAGGAGACGCCAGCGCCCGCCGAGGACAAGGCCGGACTGCGGCGCTCCAAGACCCTCGTCAACCTCTTCTTCCGAGGCAGCCGGGCGAAGCAGAGCTGGGCGCCAGGCAGTGAGGGGGCTGGGCCGCCAGGGCGCAGGAGACGGGCCAGGTCCCCAGCCAGCCCGGAGCGGGAGAAAGGTAACGGGCACCGGGACACCTGGGGAGTGGGCGAGGCTGTGTCGGGGGGGCGGGGGCTGGAATGGGCCCGAGGTGGGGTCTGGCCCCATGGTGATTCCCCCAGGGAATTTATTATTTTAAATCACATGAATTTTGATTGCTTGGGGTTGCCTTGCCCGGCGCCCAGGGACAGATGGCCCTGCCTCCGCCCATGCCCAGGGAGAAAGGGACCCTGCTCCCCCACACACCCAGGGAGATGGGCCCTGTCCCCAGAGCTGACAGCCTGTACAGCCCCCCCCCCCTTGCAGCTGGGATTGTCGAGGCCCAGAAAGGTGAAGTGACTTGCCCAGGGTCGCCGGTGGCCTGTGGCGGAGTCAGGGGTCAACCCCAGGTCTCCTCATTCCCAGCCCCTTAACCGCAAAGCGCTGTCCTGCTTTGCACGTTGCCCGCCCGCCCCCCCGAGTTGGGGGAGCCAGTCGCAGTCTCGAGGCCCCTGGCGCCAGCTCACCCGCGGGGTATTAACCCCTGGTGTGCTGGTTTTGCCCTCTGCTTTCCACCTGCAGCCAGCGCCCTGCAGAAATTTGTCAGCCGGAGCCTGAAGCGGGGTAACTGCGGTGCACGTGTGTGCATGTGTGTGATGGCATGCGTGTACATGTGTGTGCTGATGTGTGTGCATGTGCATGTGTGTGCTGGTGTGTACAGGCGTGTGCTGGTGCACATGTGCTGGCATGCGTGTGCTGGTGCATGCATGCATGTGCTGGTGTGTGCATGTGTGTGCTGGTGCACATGTGCTTTTATATGTGCGCATGTGCTTTTGTGTGCAGGCGTGTGCTGGTGAGTGTGTGCGTGCGCATGTGTGTGCTGTTGTGTTTGCCTTTTGCCTCCCCACTTGCTGTCCCGGAGAGACCCGGCTCCCTTTCTTTCCCCTGGTGCCGGCGGCGGGAGGAGATTGGAGCCCCAAGGGGATTTCAGGGAGGGGATGTTATGCATTCCTGATTTGAAGGCCGGGGACATCTCAGCTGTACCGTGGCCAGTCCGGGGACGCCGCGCTGGGCTGCTCCCTGTAGACCCATAGCTGCCGAGCTCCTGGGCGGGGAGGGGACCTACACAGCCAGCGGGCTGCAGCCCAGGCTCAGGTGAGGGCCACCTCTCTGGAGCTCCCATCTCCGCACCAGCGGCCCTGCGCTCACCCCGTTTTGCTGCTCCCCAGACAAAGGCCGTCCCGTCAGTTTCCTGGGCTCCCCGGGGCGCGCCGGCCGCGAGCCCAGCCCAGCCGCTGAGAGCTGCCTCCCGCTCCTCCGGGACATGGCCGGGAAGCTGCTGACGGAGGATGAGGTGACGGCCGTGCTCCGCCACTGCACCCGGGTAAGGAGCGTGGGAACGCGCCTGGGCTGCTGTTACCTGCCCCACAGCCAGGAGCCCAGCAGGGACGCGGGATGGGTGTGACCAGTGCCCGCGGTGCCCAAAGCAGAGAGCAATGAGGGGGCAGGGCAAAGGGTAACCAGGCTGTCCTGTCCTATGGGATCTCGGGAAGGGCACCCCGGCCTGGCCAGCTGGCTCCCTCAACCCGGCGGGGGCTCTGGACTCTGTTCCAGGGCCTGTTTCCTCGGCTCACCACCCTGTGCCCCCCCCCATTGCCCACCATGCGGCAGGAGAGCTGAGTTGTTCTCCCAGATCCGTCCTTGCCTCTGCGTTCACGTGTCACCCTCTCCGTGTCTCAGTTTCCCCACCTGGATCTCTCCTTGGGGACGGTGCCTGGCTTTGCTCATGGCTGCATGCAGGGATGAAAGTGCTAGAGAAGGGCAGCCTTCTCCCTCCGTGCCCTGGCAGCCTTCCCCCTAGAGCCCCCCACAGACCCATCCCTGTAGCCAGGGAGGCTGGGCACACGCTGACCCCGGGGCCTGCTAGGTGCGGGTGTCTCTAGTGAACACTAGATGGCGCTCGGAGCCTGCCCGTTGGACACTCCCGTGGCCGATTTGTGTGTCCTTGAGAGCTCAGCCCTCCCTCCCCACTGCCCCTTTGCTCACCCAACACCATTGCCCTCCCCCCTTCAGAGTCAGGACAAGGGCTGGACCCAGACAGAATCCAGATTAACCCCTCGCAATCCCCACTCCTGGGCATCTCCACTAGGCCGCCCAGGAGGGGGGCTCTTGTGCCATGGGCAGAGACCCCCCTTTTCCGCAGGGTCACCCACCAGCTGGCAGGGAGAGGGTAAAAGTGAGGCCAACCTCTGGCTCACCCACGCCCGACCAGTGCCTCAGGGAGGAGAGCAGGCGTCACTAGCCCCATCAGACAGCGTGGGAAACTGAGGCACGGGGTGGGACTGGCGCCAGGTCACAAGCAAAGCCCTGGGTTCCCGGTTCCCAGGCCCCAGTTCTAGCCCCTAGACCCCACTCTCCCGCACCGTGCTGGTCACAAGGGTTTAGTCTGCTTCACTTCTCCCGCCCCCATCGGGGCCCCCCGCCCCTCCTGGCCACCCCAGTGCCCCCCTTTGGGGCAGGCCCCTGGCCAAGAAACCGTTTCCCAGGGGCCCCTCGTAACAAAGGTCTCTGGTGGCAACCCCCTGCCAGGGCGTCACAGCCAGACCCGTGCCGCTCTCCCACTCCCGGCACGGGGCAGCTGCCAGCCTCAGGGTGGGACGAGGCGTGGCTGGTCTGAGCGGTGGCCCGGGGGTCACACTCCCAGCTTGCCCCGTGTCCCGGCCCTTGGCTCTCCTGGGCTAAGCAGGAACAGCTGCCAGTGACGCTGGCCCCCCGCGTCAGTCCCGAACCGCAGCACCGGCAGGCACTGCCCCTTGTGCTCGCTGCTCGACCTGGGGCTGGATCCTGGTCTCACTGACGCTGGTGTCAATCTGGATTAAGGGCAGGGAAGTGATTTAAAGTGGAGGGAGTCACTCATCGCCCCACACGAAAGCCCGAGGGTCCTGGCCAAATGCCAGCGGGGGTTGATCAGGTTGTGCCTCCCTCCCACCCCCAGGAGAAATTATGATTCCCTCTTCAGAGCTGTTCCGGCTTGTTGCTGGGTGCTGTGAAACCCTGCCTGCGTCCCAGCCCAGAGGTGGCTGCATTTTGGCGCTGGCTAAGTGCTGCCAGGTGCTCTGGGCTCTGGCCCGCAAAGGGGCCCGTCTGACACTGCCGGTCCTTTGCCTGCAGTATGTCCATGAAGGTGGGGTGGAGGACTTGGTGAGGCCGCTCCTGGCCATCCTGGACCGGCCTGAGAAACTCCTGCTTCTGAGGGATGTCAGGTGGGTGAACGATGCTGGGGTGGAGGGTTCCCTCTGTGCTGCTTTCCGTGGAGCATGTCCCAGGGGACAGAGAAACAGGCCCCTGTCCTGGGGGTATAAGAACATAAGGATGGCTAGACTGGGTCAGACCAAAGGTGCATCTAGCCTAATATCCTGTCTGCCGACAGTGGCCAATGCCAGGTGCCCCAGAGGGAATGAACAGAACAGGGAATCATCGAGTGATCCATCCCCTGTCGCCCATTCCCAGCTTCTGACAAACAGCCTAGGGACACCATCCCTGTCCATCCTGGCTAATAGCCATTGATGGACCCATCCTCCATGAATTTATCTAGTTCTTTTTTTAACCCTTTTATAGTCTTGGTCTTCACAACATCCTCTGGCAAGGAGTTCCACAGGTTGACTCTGCGTTGTGTGGAGAAATACTTCCTTGTGTTTGTTTTAAACCTGCTGCCTATTCATTTCATCGGGTGACCCCTAGTTCTTGTGTTATGTGAAGGAGTAAATAACACTTCCTGATTTACTTTCTCCACACCAGTCATGATTTTATAGACCTCTATCACAGGGACCGGCAACCTTTGGCACGCGGCTCGCCAGGGTAAGCACCCTGGCAGGTTTGTTTACCTGCCGCATCCGCAGGTTCAGCCGATCACAGCTCCCGCTAGCCGTGGTTCGCCGCTCCAGGCTAGCTGTTCCTCAAATTCTTTTTTGTCCTTCCTAATTATATTTGTACACTTCATTTGCCAGAGTTTATGCTCCTTTCTTGGTATCAAGTATCAGGGGGTAGCCGTGTTAGTCTGTATCTACAAAAACAACAAGGAGTCTGGTGGCACCTTAAAGACTAACAGATTTATTTGGGCATAAGCTTTCGTGGGTAAAAACCTCACTTCTTCGGATGCAAGTGAAAGTTACAGAAGCAGGGAGTTACCACATGGAGAACCAGTGTTGACAGGGCCAATTCAATCAGGGTGGATGTAGTCTACTCCCAATAATAGATGAGGAGGTGTTAATTCCAGGAGAGGAAAAGCCACTTCTGTAATGAGCCAGCCACTCCCAGTCCCTATTCAAGCCCAGATTAATGGTGTTGAATTTGCAAATGAATTTTAGTTCTGCTGTTTCTCTTTGAAGTCTGTTTCTGAAGTTTTTTTGTTCAACGACAGTGACTTTTAAATCTGTAATAGAAGGACCAGGGAGATTTTTTTTTTTTATTAATGGAGATATCCTATCTCCTAGAACTGGAAGGAACCTTGAAAGGTCATCAAGTCCAGCCCGCTGCCTTCACTAGCAGGGCCAAGTACTGATTTTTGCCCCAGATCCCTAAGTGGCCCCCTCAAGGATTGAACTCACAACCCTGGGTTTAGCAGGCCAGTGCTCAAACCACTGAGCTATCCCTCCACCCCCGATTGTTAGTCTTTAAGGTGCCACCAGACTCCTTGTTGTTTTTGTATGCTCCTTTCTATTTTCCTCACTAAGATTTAACTTCCACTTTTTAAAGGCCGACTTTTTGCCTCTCACTGCTTCTCTTACTTTGTTGTTTAGCCACGGCGGCATTTTTTTTGGTTCGCCTACTCTGTTTTTTAATTTGGGGGATACATTTAAGTTGAGCCTCTATTACGGTGTCTTTAAAATGTTTCCACGCAGCTTGCAGGGATTTCACTTTTGGCGCTGTGCCTTTTAACTTCTGTGTAACTAACCTCCTCATTTTTGTGTAGTTCCCCTTTCTGAAATGAAATGCTGCCGTGTGGGGCTGTTGTGGTGTTTTTTCCACCACAGGGATGTTAAATGTAATTATATTATGGTCACTATTACCAAGTGGTCCAGTTATATTCATCTCTTGGACCCGATCCTGTGCTCCACTTCAGATTAAATCAGGAATTGTCTCTCCCCTGGTGGGTTCCAGGACTGGCTGCTCCAAGAAGCAGTCATTTAAGGTGTCAAGAAATATGTCAAGAAGTCTGAGGCTGTTGATGGGGAGCGCTGGGGTCACAGGTCCAGTGGTTGCCCGCGGTGCCATCTGGGTCCTGTCTCAGCTGGGGCGTTTATTCTGCAATCAAAGAGCACACGTGCTGCGAGGGAGAAGGCTCTTGCGGCAGGTTGCGAGATGGGACAGGAAGGCTGCGTGGCCCAGATTCTGAACTCGGCCCTGAGCGGCCGGCAGCTCCTTTAACTCCCTGGGGTCCCTGCACGTTCCCCCAGCCTTGGGAGCAGATTTTGGCTCATGCTCCCGGCCCTTAGCTCCTCGTCCCTCTGTGCCCCAGGACGGTGAACAGCCCCCAACACTTGCTCTGCGCTCCAGGCCTCCCGGCGCCACCTTCTCCTAGGCTCTCCGGCCTCACACTCCGCCCTGCCTCACCAGTCTGTCCTACACAGCCAGGGCTGCCGGTTTCACCAGGGCTGGATTTGCCCCCGCTCAGCCCTGAGCCCCGTGGCCCTGCTGGGACGTTGGCTCAAGGTCCATGCGTTTCTGGGGGGCTCGAGGGCATGAGGCAGGCAGGTCCCTAGGGGGTGCTCTTTTCTCTGAAGAGGTACTGAGGCATTGCCCGCACAAGGTGCTAGGGGGCGCTGTGCTGCTCTGGGCTGGGTCCAAGCCCCTGACCCCTTGTGCCCCTCCATTCGTGGGGCAGTTTTCACAGTGAGCGTAGAGGTGACGCCCTGGGCAGATCCTGGCCGGGTAAGTACATTGGGCTCCTTAGAATCACCCGCACTATGGCAATTGAATGTGAGATGCTTCTGTCACCTCATGTTGCTGTGCGCTGTTAGGCAGCCGCTGAGTTCCACCCCAGAAGTGGCTGCATTTCAGTGGCGGTCACTTGGCTGCACTAACAGCTTGCCCCTTGCTCCTTGCAGGAGCCTGGTCACCTCCACCGACCTGGGCCGCTTCGACAGCATGGTCGTGCCACTGGAGCTGGAGGCGTACGACACCCTGAAGAGCAGAGCAGGTAGGGGGAGCCCCCACGAGAGCCAGGCCCAGCTGGCTCCCAACTCCTCTCGTCTTGGGGGCTGGCTTCGGGGATCCTGGGCTGCCAGTCTTGCCTTTCCCCTGGTGATGAACGAGGCCCTGCCCTTCCTAGAGTCCCTGGGTCCTGACACAAACCCCTCTAATCTGGGCACCATGACACCCTGGGACCAGCGGATGAGGATCCAAACCCAAGGCTGGGTGGGCACCTTGCAAACTCGCCCCCATCGCCCCATCGCTGTGTCCCATGGGGGTGTGCTCAGCCCATCACCCCGGCAGCAGGCCTGTGATCGGCTCGGAGCAGCCCCCACTGAAGCCGGGCACAGGGCTGGATGGTCAGCACATGCGCTCCACGGGCCAGGCCCCACCCTAGCGGGGGTGGGGGGGGGGTCAGTGCCCTGCCAGCAGGTGCCAGCCAGGCAGGGCGCGGCTGGCAGAGCTGGAGGGGGGCACAGCTGCCGTCAGCAGTGGGCTGGTGGCAGAAGCCCCAAACTTTCCAGCGAGGCTCGGCCTGGAAGGGGGTGGCAGCCTGGCGCCGCGTGGGCAGCCGGGCTGGTTGGGGGGGAGGCGCCGTGCCAGCAGCCAGAGCCTCGGGCACCAGGAACCGGAGCAAAGGGCCCAACCTGTCTCTGATGCGCTTCTCCGCCCACCTGCAGGGAAATCGCCCGCGCTCCGCCCAGCGCAGCAGGAAATGCCTCCCAGGAGACACCTCATCACACCCGTGCCTGGTCAGTACTGGCCCCCTCCCCCCACCAGATCCCCCCACTGCCCAGCCCCCCCACTGCTTGCCTCCCCCTGTTGCCCCCCACCCCCCACCTTGGCTGCACATGTTGGGCTGGCACCTCTGCACTGTGGGCTCTGTCCACTAGAGGGCGACACAGTCACTGGCCGCCGGCTGAGTCAGGTGGTTCCCGCACCTCCCAGCCGGCCCCAAGCGCCCACGGGATTGTGGGTCCCGTCAGGGCCAGGCTCTGGGCCTGCCAGGGGCTGGCAGCGAGGGTGGCTGGAGCCCTGGGGCCGGGATCCGAAAGGCAGTCGCTAGATGCTCTGATTCTCCACCAATGGGGGGCTCGGACCATGGGCGGGGGGGCGGGGTGTGTCTAGGACTGAACTCAGGGGGGCTCAGAGGCCATGGGGCAGGAAAGGGCTGGGGCCTCTCGGGGGACAGGGCCAGGCTGGGGCCGAGGGTTCTCGGAGGCCAGCAGATCTCGGAGACCGGGGACAGGGCAGGGCTGAGGAGGGGTCTTGGAGGCTAGATTGGGGGGGGGTCTCAGGGGCCAGGGACAGGGCAGGGCTAGGAGGAGGGGTCTCGGAGGCTGGGATTGGGGGGTTTCGGGGGACAGGGACAGGGCAGGGCTAGGAGGAGGGGTTTCGGAAGCTGGGATGGGGGGGCTTGGAGGCCGGGGACAGGGCAGGGCTGAGGAGGTGTCTCGGAGGCCGGGGACAGGGCAGGGCTCTCGGAGGCTGGGATTGGGGAGTTTCGGGGGACAGGGACAGGGCAGGGCTAGGAGGAGGGGTTTCGGGGGTGTCTCGGGGGACAGGGCAGGGCTGAGGAGGGGTCTTGGAGGCTAGATTAGGGGGGTCTCAGGGGCCAGGGACAGGGCAGGGCTAGGAGGAGGGGTCTCGGAGGCTGGGATTGGGGGGTTTCGGGGGCCAGGGACAGGGCAGGGCTAGGAGGAGGGGTTTCGGAGGCTGGGATGGGGGGGCTTGGAGGCCGGGGACAGGGCAGGGCTGAGGAGGTGTCTCGGAGGCTGGGATTGGGGGGGGTCTCAGAGGCTAGGCCCGGGGGGTCTCGGAGGCCAGGTGGGTGGGGGATAGGGCTGGGGGCTGCCCCAGCACGTTGCTAACAGCCCGTCTCTCCCTTGCAGACCGCCGGGGAGGTTTCCTGCTGCAGCCGCTCCAGGCCCCGGAGCCGGGGGGCGCCGAGGAGGAGGTGGGGCTGGTGCCGAGGGCAGGGCCGGAGCGGCTGAAGGGCTCCCGCAGACAGACTCACCCGCGCGGCTACACGCCCCTGCCTGACGTGCCCGTGGACGCCTGCGCTGCCCCCTCCAGCCCCCCTGCATCTCCAGCTGCCAGTGGGCCCAGCTGGCTGCTGGCAGAGCCTGCCCAGAGCCCGGGACTGGTGCCGCGACCCGACCCCTCCGCAGAGGCGTTGGCACAGCCGGCAGGGCAGGGCGGCGAGCGGCCGCATGCCCCCAGCTCCCCCAACGGGCAGGGGGAGGCCGAGCCAGGGGAGGACTGGCTCTACGCGGGGCTCAGCAAGCCCCGCCGGGCCCGGCCACGGCTCTGCCAGCTGTTTGCGGGCACCTCGGTGCCCAGCCAAGGGGCCCAGGGGGCAGAGGGGCTGGCCCACAACGGCCCGGCCGAGGAGGAGTGCGAGCTGATGACTGTCCGCCTCTCCAAGCTCAGGCAGTCCTTGGGTGAGTGGCACCCTGCCGGGCCCCCCACTGCTGGGCTTCCTGCAGCCCCTCCCTGCCCCCTGTGTACCCCCAGAGCCCCTCCCTTCCCCCTGTGTACCCCGGAGCCCCCCACTGCTGGGCTCCCCGCAGCCCCTCCCTGCCCCCTGTGTACCCCCAGAGCCCCCCACTGCTTGGCTCCCTGCCCCCTGTGTACCCCAGAGCCCCCCACTACTGGGCTCCCTGCAGCCCCTCCCTGCCCCCTGTACACCCCCTGAGCTGCTAGCCTCTGGGCTTCCTGCAGCCCCTCCCTGCCCCGTGTACCCCCAGAGCCCCCCGTCGCTGGGCTCCCTGCAGCCCCTCCCTGCCCCCTGTACACCCCCTGAGCCGCCTGCCTCTGGGCTTCCTGCAGCCCCTCCCTGCCCCCTGTGTACCCCCAGAGCTCCCTGTCGCTGGGCTTCCTGCAGCCCCTCCCTGTCCCCTGTGCACCCCTGCAGCCCCTCCCTACCCCTTGTGCACCCCATCACCCCCCGTCGCTGGGCTCCCTGCAGCCCCTCTCTGCCCCCTGTACACCCCCTGAGCCCCCTGCCTCTGGGCTCCCTGCAGCCTCCACCTGTCATCCCAGGCCGCCCCGCTGCTCCTGCACCCAGGCTGGGGTTTTCCCAGGTGGCAGCTGAAATGCGGCTGTGACAGGGAGACGCCAGGTGGGCTGGGGCACGGTGGGCACCACGCAGGGGCTGGAGACGGGCACAGTCACGGGGCAGCCGAGTCCCCCCAGGGCCGTGATCACAGACCCCAGCGCCGGGCCGGCCGTGGAGTCGAATTTCAGGAACGTGGGAGCCCGTCACGTGGGCGTTTGAAAACCAGCCTGGCCCATGCCTGGGAGGGGTCACAGTTGGGCCCAGCCTGGTCCTGGAGGTCGGCGGGGGGGGTGGGAAGCTGGTATCTGTATTGAAGGGCGCGCTCCTCCCCCTCCCCCCATGAGTCTCCATCCAGTTTCGGGTGCCAAAGGCACCGGGCGGGGGACCCAGCACTGGGTGGGCGCAGTGGGGCGCGGGCCGGGGATGGGGCTGGAAGCGGGTGTGAGTACCGGCGCCTGCAATGGTGCCAATGTGGGGTCACTAGCCCTCCGCCCCCCACCCCCTGCACATCCCAGCTGTAGGGCCGGGGCTGGCTGAAGCGGGTCAGGCCTTGGGGGCCGCCCACAGCCGGAGGGGTCCGGGCAGACTGGACAGGTTGGGGCTGCTCCACCGCTACCTCGTTGCCTTCCAGGGATCAGCATCTCGGGCGGGATCGAGTCCAAGGTGCAGCCGATGGTGAGGATTGAGAAGATCTTTCCTGGAGGGGCGGCATTCCTGAGCGGGGTCCTGAAGGTAGGGGGAGTGGCGGGGGAAGGGTGGGAGCTCCCTGCTGCGGCTGGGGCTAACCCCCGGGGCGGTTAACTGGTCTCTCTGCGGGACAGACCAGCTCTGTGATCAGACACTGGGCAGAGACGGGGGTCCTGGGGGTGCCCAGGGAGGGACGCACAACCGCGGCACTGGCCAGGGCTGAGTTGGACACAAAAGCTGAAGGACAGACGCCCAGCTGCTCGCCTGCACTAAACTCAGACACCAGCACGGACCTCTCTGCCCGTGCCCCCCACATCCCTCCTCGCGAGATGGCAAAGCGCATGGTGGGTGGTACAGCTCTGCATAGCGGGAGCATCGCGCACCTTTGTGTGCTTTGCTCAGGGGCAAGAGAGGCAAAACGGGTGCCTTTGCCATCAGTAGGGTTCAGAGTTAACAGTCCGTTGGAATGAGAAGGGGCAGTTCAGGCACCCAGAGCCATTGGTTCAGGCTGGCTACAGCCAAAGGCAGGCGCCCTGGCGTCAGGTACTCTTCAGGTCACATTTGGAAGGGTTCTTTGTAAGCGCAAGGCTGCAGGATGTGTCCAGCCTGGAGCTTGATGGCTTCCAGACCCCTGGAAGCAGCTGGCAGGATGGGCCCCTGCAGTCCCAAATTTTAAAGCATTAACAGCCATTCACTCTGCTGTCCAGGGTCACTGTCCCCCCACTAGCGGTGGGGAAACTGAGGCATGGCACGATGAGGTGACATTCAGGGAGGCTGGGATAGACCCTTAGAACCCAGCTGTCATAGAATCATAAAGTATCAAATTTTCCACATCCGTCTTGTAGTCCGGGGCCCAAAACTGGACGCAGGACTCCAGTGTACCAGCCCAGCGCTCTGCCCACTAGCCCCCTCCCTGGCACCCCTGTCTGCTCAGCTCTGCCACCACCCTTGATGTAGCCTGGAGCCCAGACGGGAGTGGGGGGGACAGGGCTTCCTGTGGGGCCAGCCCAGCCTGGCAGGGAAGTAGCCAGGGTCTAGCTCAGGGGCGGGCAAACTTTTTGGCCTGAGAGCCGCATCGGGGTTCGTAAATTGTATGGAGAGCCGGGGAGGGGGGCGTGGCCCAGCCCCCACCTCCTATGCACCCCCTCGCCGGGACCCCTGCCCCATCCAACCATCCCATCTCCCTGTCCCCTGACTGCCCCCTGCCGCCCCATCCAACCCCCCCTCCCCTTCCTGACTGCCCCCCGGGACCCCTGCCTCCATTCAACCCCGTTTCCCCCCTGACCAGCCCCCGAACTCCCCTGCCCTCTATCCAACCCCCCTGCTCCCTGCCCCCTTACCGCGCTGCCTGGAGCACTGGCGGCGCTACAGCCATGCACCGCGCAGCACAGAGAGGGGGTCAGGCCGGGCACTGCAGCCGCGCTGCCCCGGGAGCTCACAGCCCAGAGCACTGTGGCGGGGCGAGCTGAGGCTGCGAAGGATGGGGGATGGGGGGAGGGGACGGGGGCGAGCTTCCCGGGCCAGGAGCTCGGGGGCCGGGCAGGAGGGTCCCGCGGGCCGTAGTTTGCGGGGCTAGCCCAGCCCCAAGGGGAAGTAGGCAGGAGCTAGCTAGCGCCACTGGCCCAGGACATCCAGCAACCCCCAGAGTGGGGAGGAGCTGGCTGGGGTCAAGCCCCATTTGGGGGGTGGGGAGGGCTAGGTGCCCCCCAGAACCAGCTGCCCCTGCCTGCATGCAACTTGGGAAACCACATGCTTGCCCTGCCCTGGGTTGCTCCGTACACCCACAGCCACTGCACCCAGCCCTGGCAAAGCTGGGCTGTGCGGGGGAGCGGTGGGGTGGGCGGCCCATGCAGACCCCATTGTCCCAGTGTGGTGCTCACCCAGCAGCCGCCACCCCCTCGCCCTGCCCCACAGCACCAGTTGGCAGCTGGCTTGGCGCCAGGCCCACAGGTGCCCCACTGCAGGCAGAGTGGAGGGCAATGCCTCCCCTCGGTGCTCTGCATCCTACCCACCATGACTGCCCTGCCCTTAACCAACCCCCCGGGCCCAGGGGAGTTTGTCACTGCTTGGCCCCCATCATAGTGTAGGGTTGCCACAGCTGCCGTACCCCACCCCAGAGGTGGCTGCATGTCAGTGGCTGGCGACCGATCCCTGTAGGCTCCCAACCCTGTCTCTCGGGCGTTGCCAGGCTGGGGCCGAGCTGGTGTCGGTGGACGGGGCAAGCCTGCAGAAGGTCACCCACCAGCGAGCAGTGGACCTCATCCGCCAGGCCTACAGGACCAACCGGCAGGCGCCCATGGAGCTGGTGGTGAAGGTGCCCAAGGCGTGACACAGCCCAGCCAGGGACGGTGCCAGGCCGGCAGCGACGGGCTGAGGGGACAGCCGGACAGACGTCTTCCAGGCCCACGGCAGGACAAGCAGAGCCCGCGGCGACGGGCCTCCAGCCCCACGAGCCTGACTGCAGCCTGGCAGGAGTGGGGGAAGAGCCCCCCCCCCGCCCCCGGCTCAGTGCGCTGCCCGAGAGCACCAGGTGGCCTCAGCTGGGCCTGGCACGTCCTTGACATGCTGGTCTTGGGTTCATGGGCAAGACTCAGCCCCGGGGGCAGGGGGGAGCAGCAGGGGGCTACCATGCCATGGGGCTGCAACCCACGCCTACCCCGCACCTTCCCCAGCTGAGCCAGGCTGCCCCCATGTGTCGCCTCCTGCAGGTGACAGGTCACCGTGTTATGCTGGGCTAGTGAGGGGGCCGGGCCGGCCCCTAGGGGGACCATGTGGCACCAGCGAGGGTGCTCAGCTCCCGCAGGAGGGGTCACGGGGTTGGGACTGTCCTTGCTCCAGCAGCCCTGGGGGGAGGCTGGAAGGGCAGCGCCCGAGGCCCCCCTGTGCCGCAGTCCAGCTGGCACCTCGCAGGCCGGGGCAGCTCCCAGCCACGGCCCCACAATCCCTCTCTGAGCTGGGGGGCCCGGGAGAGGCTAAAAGCCCTACTACTGCTGTCAGGAGCTGCTGGGGGGCTGTCCCGCTCCCCTGCCACAGCCTGGCTAGGGGGGGGGGCATTGCTTCGAGCAGGCTGCTTGTGCAATGACCCCCCCATACCCCTGCCCCCCAGGGAGCGCTCTACTAGCCGGCTCCCACTGTAGGTTGTTAACCTGTATGGGGCACCCCATGCACTTTACAGGTACCCGGGTTCAGCCAGCCCCTGGCATCTCACAGAAGAGGGCGAGGGGCAGCAGGGCAATGGCCCGTGGGGGGTGCTCACATTGCCCTCCTCCCTCCCCAAGACACACACACGTCTCTTAAAAACAGAGGGGTGGGTTTTATTAGCACGTTCCTCTCGGTTTGTACAAGAAATTTACACAGCCTGAGAACCAGACAAGGTCAGAAATAAAGTAAAAAAACCCCGACCCACTGGCTGGCACTGCCTGGGGCAGGGGGGAGGATTGGTAACGAATGGATGGAGCCAGCCCAGATGTTCCTTTGGTCTAGTGCCAACCCTGCCCTTCGTGCCAGGGCAGCCGGGCACCCCAGGGCAGATGGGGGGGGCTGTAGCTGGAGGGCTGGGGACGCTGCCAGTGCCCAATTGGGCACATCAGTTCCCAGAGGGGGGCACAGGCTGGGCATAGCAGCTGCCCCAGCCCCTCGGCTACACTCCAGCGAGGCAGGCGCCCCCCCACCCCCAGCTTCCCCTGTTTTCTGTGCCCTCGGCTTGGTATCACGCAGTATGAGCAGGCCCCAGGAGGGGGCTGGCACCTGCGGGCGGGATGGGGGCCCAGCCCAATGTAAGGAAAGGGGCCCAATGAGGATGTGGCTCAGCCAAGGGCTGGCAGACGTCTGGCCCACTCACCATTCCCCCCCCCCACACCCCATCTCTCCCAGCACAGGACACCCCCCCCCCCACACGGGTGGGGGACGGGTGCCTCCTACTGCTGCATGGTCCCCTCCATGTGAAACTCCCACAGGAAGGGCTGGAGCATTCCCCCCCCATCCCCCGCCCCGGGAGGGAGCTGGTGCCCAGGGCCTGGCCCAGCAAAGTCCCTGCCTAGCTCTGTAGTGCCCATGGGGCCAGTCCCAGGGCAGCCTGGGACACGCCAGGGAGAAAGGGGCAACAGCTCAGCCTCTGCCAGCCAGGCACCACACAGCCCTGCCCCCGCCCACAGCACCGCTGCCCTTGCCTCGCCATAGGCGGGCATGGGGGTGGGGGCTGGGCAAGGGTGGGGCAGTGAGTAGCACCCCATGCAGAGGTGCTCACAGCAGGGGGGGCGGGAGGGGAAGAGAGACGGGACGTGCCGGGCAGAGGCAGCTGCTGGGCCAGAAGCAAAAGGCAAAGCCAGGCTGGGGCTGGCTAGCAAAACCGTGCAGCAGGCCCCTGGCAATGGAGGGGCAGGGGCAGAGCTCAGCACACGGGAACAGGAGGCAAAGGGCAGGGGTGTGCGCAGACCTCCCGGCCAAGGGATGGGAAGCGGAATCACGCCGGCTAATGAACTGCTGCTGCACCCGGGGAGCCCAGAGCCCTTTCTGTAGGGCCTACAAAAATAGAGTACCTTTGCATGGCACAGAAACGCAACCCTGCAAAGCCGGGTGTTTGGAACGCAGAGGGGCAGCCTGGCCGGGCAGGATCCCTCCGGGCAGAGGGCTGGGCGCAGGGACCACTGAACCCGATGGGCCGCGGGCAGGGGATGCCAGGCACGGGGGCTAAACACCGAGGGCAGAGCAGCCCTGCACGCAGCCCGCTAGCTCCTGCCTGGTGAGTCCAGCCGCAAGGCGCGTCCCCCACTCGGTGTTTGCCCTGTGCCCTGCCCGCCGATACCGCCTCTGCAGGGAGCAGGCCCACAAAAGGAGGAGGAAGCCGATTTCCAAGAGGGGCGTGGAGATCCCAAGCCCTGGGCTGGACCCTCCACTGATTGGGCAAAGCCCCAGCCTGCAAGCCCCCCTGGGGGGGCAGCCCGGGGCATGCTCGGGGCACGGCGCTGCTCTCACTGCTGGCACCGCAGACCACCCCTGGGGGAGCCCCACCTCACAGCAGGCTGGCAGGCGGTGGCACAGCCCCGCAGCGTGTCGAGCCTGGCGCTCACGCCAGCCCACCTGGCAGCCACGGAGGGACCCGTTCTCCCCGGCACAGGAGGGGGCTTCACCCCATGCAGACCACCACACAGCCCTGCTATCTCCTCCCAGCTCGATAGAGGCTCTGGGGCACGGCGGGCAGGGTGACAGGGCCCATACGGCAGAGAAATGATCCTGCCACCCCCCAGCCGGCTACAAGCAGGTGCTGCTAATCCCCTCCCGAGCGCTAAAGGGATCAGCTGTTAATCGGCTCTTCCCAGCAGCCAGAGGCCCAGCTCCCCCTCCCCCCCATGAACCAGCCATGGGCCCCTCTGCCAGCTGCCCCCCAAGCAGCCGGCTAACCCCCCTCTAGCTCACGGGGCAGCCGGCACAGCCCGGCTCAGATCTCGGTGGCGGTGATCTCTTCGAAGCAGATCTCGGCCCCGTGCAGGCCACACTCGTCCATCCGCTGGGCCTGCAGCTCCAGGCTGAGCTGGTGCAGGTGGTGCTCCAGCTCCCGGTTGCGCCGGTACATCTGGATGTAGTTGTGCTGCAGCTGTTTCTGATAGCCGATCACCTGGTCCTTCTCACCCTGCCAGGTGAGCCGCTCGGCCTCGAAGGCGGCCCGCTGCTCCTGGCCGCGCCGGCGCTCCTGGAGCAGCTCGGCCCGCAGGCCCTGCAGCGTCTCGGCCGCCTGCCGCTGGGCCTTGGCCTCGTCGCTGGCCCACAGCAGGCTGGGCTCGGGCGGCTCCGGGCAGCGGGGCTGGCGCCGCGCCCCCCGCAGCCCCGCCACCTCCTGCTCCAGCCGGCCCAGCTTCTCCCGCAGCAGCTCGGCCTCGCCCTTCCGGCGCTGCAGCTCTTTCTCGCACACCTCCAGCTCCAGCGCCCGGGTGCGTGCCGCCTCCTGCAGCCCCAGCGCCTGCTCCTCGCCCGCCTGCCGCTCCGCCCGCGCCTCCCGCAGCTGGGCCCGCAGCAGCAGCATCTCGGTGCCCCGCTGCGCCAGCTCCGTCTGCGACTCCTTCAGCTGCTGCTTCAGCAGGGAGATCTCGCCCAACTTCTGGCACACCTGGGGGGCGGGATGGGGATCAGACCCTGGGGCTGGCCCTACCCCACCCCCAAAAAGAGCTAGGGTCCCCCGAGCCATTGGACAGCCTCCAGAACCTCCCACCCATCCAGCCACCAGTGGGGCTGCCCGAGCCAGGCCCTGCCCCTTTCCACCATGGGGTGGCCCCTGGAACTCCGCCCCCACCTCCCCATCACCAATGGGGCTGCTTGAGCCAGGACCCGCCCCTTCTCCCCATGGGGTGGCCCCCAGAACTCTGCCCCCACCTCCCCATCACCAATGGGGCTGCCCGAGCCAGGCCCCACCCCTTTCCACCATGGGGTGGCCCCCAGAACCAGGATCCTACCTCTAAGTTACATGTTTGCCAATGACACATCGGCCTAAGCAAGCCCTCCCGCCCCACCGCCCTCCAAGAGGGCGACCTCCAGAACCGGAGCTGCCTCCCAACGGGGCGGCTTGGCTTTTAGAACCGGCACCAAACGGGGCAGCCTGCAGAACCAGAAGCCCCCCACCCCCACCGAACAGGAGTCCTCCCCCATCCCCCCGCGACAGCCTTCCAAGACGGGGGAGGCGAGTAGGGAGACCATGAGGCAGCATTCGGAACTGCCAGGGGCGGAGAATCCAGCACAGCCCTGGGGGAACGGCTCCGACGGTGAACTACCCTCCCTGTGCAAACGTCCGCCGTGGCTGGCTAGCGTCCCCTGCCGGCCATCGAAGGGTGGCAGCCCCGTCCCTGCGAGGCCGACGGGCCCACTATTGAGTATTTGCTCCCCTGGTGGAGGTTTCTAGACTGGGATCGAGTCCCCCCTCGACCTTCTCTTGCCGGAGCCCCGCGAGTCTCACCATCAGGGCTCCAAGCGCCCCGGCCAGCTGGGACTGGAGCCAGGGGCCCCGTCCCACCCGGTCCCGGCTCACCTCCCACTTGGTCTCCTCCAGCCGCGGCCCCAGCTCGGTCTGCTCGCGCTCGAAGGAGGCGCACCTCTTCTCCAGCTGCTCGCGCTCCTGCAACAGCTGGGCAAAGTCCTCCTGCAGCTTCTTCTTCTCCTGCTGCAGCTGGAAGATCTGCAGCTGCAGCACCTGCTGCGTGCGCTGGGCCTTCTGGGCCGCCTGCTTGACCTGGGAGGCGTAGCCCTGGCGCAGCTCCTCCGTCTCCTGCTCACAGCGCTTCTGCTTCTCCTCGTACACCTGGGGCGGGGGAAGAGCGTCACCCGGGGGGCCCCGCGCGGCCACGGCCTCCAAACTCTGCCCCGCAGACCCAGCGCAGCCCATGGGCTGCACCTGATCGCAACCGTCCTCCGCTAACGCTGGGGGTGCCCTGCACCCACTTCAGCTCCCAGCATGCAGTGCGTCGCCCAGGCCTGAGCACATGTGGAGATGCGGTTCACAGAGACTACAGCTCCCAGCATGCAGTGCGTTGCCCAGGCCTGAGCACATGTGGCGATGCGGTTCACAGAGACTACAGCTCCCAGCATGCAGTGCGTCGCCCAGGCCTGAGCACATGTGGTTCAGGAAACTACAGCTCCCAGCATACATTGCATCGCCCAGGCCTCAGTGCATGTAGACATGGCTCATCAAGACTACAGCTCCCATCATGTATTGCATCGCCCAGGCCTGAGCACATGTGGAGATGTGACCCACAGAGACTACAGCTCCCATCATGCATTGCATCACCCAGGCCTGAGTGCATGTAAGAACATAGCTCAGTGAGACTACAATTTCCAGCATGCATTGCATCTCCTGGGCCTGAGCACATGCAGAGGTCTGATTCACAGAGACTACAGCTCCCAGCACGCACTGCAGTGCCCAGACCTGAGTGCATGTGGAGGTGCAGCTCCCCGAGACTACAGCTCCCAACATGCATTGCATCGCCAGGGCCTGAGCACATGTGGAGGTGTGGCTCACCAAGACTACAGCTCCCAGCATGCATTGCAGTGCCATGGCTACTCTGCAGGAGGTTGCGCATGGCATGCTGGGTATTGTAGGCTTCACGGGCTGCCTGTTCACACTGAGAACATGGGGCCCCACGGACAACCCTGAGACCTGCCCCCTGCCTGCCTTCCCCCTCGGGGAGCCCATGTTCGGCACTGGCATTCTCAGGCCAGGCCTCTGGTGCCCCTGCCCACCTGCACAGCTCTGCCGAGGTTACAGCAGTTCCAGCAGGGGGCGCTCCTGAGCGGGGAAGGCATTTACTGCCTGCACCCCTAGGGGGCGCTCATAGGGATCAGGCTCCAAATGCACAAGCCTGCTACCTGCCCCTCCCCCACCTCAGCCCTTCAAACACCAACCCCACCCCCTAGTGTCCAATTGCCACCCACATGCCCAGCCCCCCGCAGACACGCCCAGCGCCTCCAGCTGCCCGCGGCGGCAGGCCTGGGAGTCGCTGGGCTCGCCCGCCGAGCCGGGTACCTGGCAGATGGCCACCTCGTTCTCATCCAGGCTCTGGCGCAGGTGCTGCAGCTCCGCCTCCCGCTCCCGCAGCTTCTCCTCCAGCTCGCGGACAAGCAGAGCCTCGTCGCCCTCGACGGGCGAGCGGGCGCAGGAGCCGCCGTCGGAGGAGGGGGGGCCCCGCCCGCTGAGGGAGCCCGTGCTCTTGCTGGAGGAGGAGCGCCCGCTGTCCGAGTTGGAGGGGCCGGCCAGGCCCCGGGAGCCCCGCTCCGGGTAGCCGCCGTGACTGTCCAGGCTGAGGTGGCCCATGGAGATGCTGGCCGGCTCCGGCGGCTGGCTGCAGCCCGTGCTGTAGGTGGGCAGGCTGGAGAGGGAATTGCGCCCCGAGTCCGACAGGGTGCCCGAGTGGGCGCTGTGGCGGCAGCTCAGGGAGTGGTGCTTCTCGGCGCTGGCCGCGGCGGTGCCGCCCAGGAGGTGGGCGAGGCTGGCCTGGCTCTCGGGGACCACCGACGCCCCAGGCCGCGGCACCACGTACCCCGGTAGCGAAGAGTTCCTGCCCTTGGGCACGACCGGCTTGAAAGCCGTCGGACGGATCAGGGTCTTCTCGACGTTCTGAAAGGCATAGAGCAGAGACCATGGGGCGGCAGGACGGGGGCTGAGGACACCCTCCCCCCCCCCCCCCCCCACTGACACAACACGGTGCCACCCCTGCCAGGTGTTCAGACCCGGCCCAGCGCCCCAGTCTATGCGGCCTGCCAGACTTGGCGCCTTCTAATCAACACCTCGTGGGGACGCAGCGTGGCCTAGCAGACTTGGACTCAGGGCACCTGGGTTCTAGCCCCGGTTTGGCCCCCAGCCCATTGGGTGGATGACCTTGGGCAACTCACTGCCTCGCTCTGTGCCTCAGTTTCCCCCTCTGTCAAATGACAGCGATGCCATCCTCCTAATGCGCTTTGGGATTTCCGGCTGTTACGCGCTGTCTGACAGCGTGGGCTGGGGACGGTGCCGGGATCGTCACCCCCACTCCCCAGCCAGGAAATGGAGTCACGGAGCGGGCAAGTGATTTGAGCAAGGTCACCCAGCCAATGAGCAGCAGGGCCAGCAGCCACAAGTCTGGACTACTAGGCAACACTCCCTCCCAAAGCCTGGGATAGAGCCCAGGGGTCCTGGCTCCCCACCCCTCTGCTCTAACCACTAGACCCCACTGCCCAGAGCCAGGGATAGAACCCAGGGGTCCTGGCTCCCCACCCCTCTGCCCTAACCACTAGACCCCACTGCCCAGAGCCAGGGATAGAACCCAGGGGTCCTGGCTCCCCACCCCTCTGCCCTAACCACTAGACCCCACGGCCCAGAGCCAGGGATAGAACCCAGGAGTCCTGGCTCCCCACCCCACACCTTCCTTTGTTCAAATACAGACAGCGAAAAGGACATTTTTTCCTCAGTTGAAAATTGTAAAGCAGCGGCTGAATGAGGAGGCAGGCAGGGGAGCTGAGATCCGGGAGGGGAGCACAAGCCGGGCCTGAGGCCAATAAGAGAAAAATCCAGCAGCGGCAATTCATTTTACTTCGCCACTTGTCCCAAGCCCCCTGGCTCTGCCTGGGCGAGCGCGGCTGGGCGAGGGAGGCAGGAGGGGGCCCTGCAATGGTTCCTTCTGGCCATGCAACGGCCTTTGGTTTTCACTGGGAAAAAAACCTCTAAATGTTCCGTTTCCTTGACGAAAGCGGACACGGATCCTCTGTGTGGTTCCCCCTCCCCCACTGAAATGAAGGGGGACCCCCCCCCCCAATAGCCCATTTTCTAAACTGCCCTCTTCTGCTAAGGGCGGGTCAGGAGCAGTTTGGCAGATCGGGGCCATCGACTCGCTTTGAGCCAGATCCCCCCCAAAGCCATCGCCGGCTCCCAGCCAGCCCCAGGCCCCCCAGCGCTCAGAACCCTGGGTGAGGGGGGTCTCGGCCCAGCTGCCCACAGCGCAGAGGGCCAGGGGGGCATCAGTGCTGGGCAACCTCAGCAGAGAGGCCAAAGGCCGAACGGGCTACGGGGACCGAGCCCGCCTCTGCGCTCCCCGCCCCCCCGAGCTCCCGCCACAGGCTGGGCTCCTGACCCAGAACCTCAGGGCAGCTCTAGCGGGCTAAAGGGGCAGGTCAGCTGGGGTTCCGAGCTGGATCCGAGGGGCCCAGGCCAGCAGGTTAGCGTGACCCCAGGGTTTCCCATAGCTCCCAGTCGCCCAAGGGGGCCTGGAGCAGCTCATCGCCTCCTCTCCTCAGACACCACCGCTCGGCTGCTGGCTCTGGCATCCCTCTGCCCCACCCCCCAGGAGCGCTCCCCTCCATCCAAGGGGTGTGACGACCCAGCCGCCATCGACCCTGATCCCTTCCCCAGCCCCAGGCCACCCCCTTCCTGCAGATGGGGCCTGCCAGGGGATCTCACCGGGTTAAAGGATTCCCGGAGCAGAACCTGTGGAACTCCTTGTCGCAGGAAGGCAGGAGCCACATTCTGGGGCTGAAGCAATGCCACCGAGCGAGGCCAGGCTGGGGTATGGACTTTGCCAGCCGCTCCAGCTCCCTGGAACTCCTCCCCACATCCTACACTTGGGATCCCCAAACCTCAAGGCAGGGCACATTCGGGGCAGAGGGAAGAGGGGGGGTACTTGCTGCCCACCAGGGGGTGTTGCCTGCAGGAGGGATTTAAGAGCCATGCTCCCTGAAGCACAAGCCAGCAAACAACCAGCTCCAAGTAGCGAGGCAAACATGGGCACCAGCTGTCCAGGGCCCAGCGCCAACGATCATCCTCCCGGGGGGGCACCAGCAGCAGAGTTCCCACAGCTTGGCCTGGAAGCGCCCGGGGCCATCCTCACCCTCGATGGGCACCAATGGGTTAGTGCGCCCCGGGTCTGACGGGGCAGCGGGGGGCTGGAAGAACCCACTTCCCCTATAAGAACAGGAGCACTAGGGATCGGCGGCTCTTACACTAAGCAGGGTGTGCCCACAGCCCAGTCAACCTGGCAAACTAGGGCTGGTGACAATGAACCCCCCCCCCCCCAGGGCAGAGGGGAAGCCAGAGACGCCTGTGGGTTCAGTGGCATTGCCAGGTCAATTGACCCCGTCTCTGCAGCTGGAATGTAGGGGAGCAGGTACCCACTAATGCCAGGCAGCTGCCCACTGCCTCTGCAGCTACAGGACGCTGCCAGCGTGCCAGCGAAGCAAAGGAGCCACCATGCAACAGCAGGCCCCAAGACCAAGTACAGGGAGAGACGATGCCCGCCGCTCAGGGCCTGCGGAACTCCCTGCTGCAGGAAGGTAGGAGCAGCATTCTGGGGCTGGACTAGGCTCCCTTGGGCAGCTCCTGCCCACCTGGTGCTGTCTACCTGCTGGCACCACTAATGATGGCACGGATACCAAGTAAGGAGGGGAAAGCACCGCTGTACGTCAGGGTGGAAGCCCATGGCGAGGGGGGTCAGGAAGTAACTAGCCCTTCCCCGCCCCATGGACGACTAAACAGGGCAAATGTATCGCTGGGGAATGGGGCAACTGTCTCCAGAGCCGTAGGTCTTGGTGACTGCTGGAGGCAGGATGCCCCACCCAGATGCCCCAATGGCCTGGCCCAGCCGGGGGAGGGGATGGACACAGCCCAGCCACATGCACCCTCCCCCCATCTTCACCTTCTCCAGCTGCCCGGAGACGGGGACCAGTCTCGGGGGCGGCCCCTGGATGTTGCCGCTCCGAGCCCGATCGTCCCGCGGCTCCTCGGCGTCACTGCAGGGGCTGACGGGGGACACAGCCTTGGCCCAGAAGTCCTCGCTGGCGTAGGCGCCGCCCCCGGGCACCGGGCCAGAGCAGGGCTTGGCGGGGGGCAGCCCCTGGAGCAGCCCGTCCTGCTGGCGGAAGGGGCCGGGCGCGGCCTTGCACGGCCGCTCGTGGCAGGGGCGGCCGGAGATGAGGCTGCTAACGCTCCCCATGGCGCCGCAGGCAGAGGCGGGCGAACGGGCGCCGGCGCGGAGCTGGGTGGCCGCCTCAGAAGCGGGCTCGATGGAGACGGGCCGGGTCTGCACTATGGCCATGGTGTGCGGGGCTCAGACGGGGGGGACCACGCAGGCAGCCTGCAGGGAGAGAGGGAAACCAGCACTGAGCCCGCGGGCACCATTGCCCGCCTCACGCACCGCCCTCCCACGGGGGCACCACTGCCCTCCCCACCCACCTGCAGGGGCACCGCTCCCCCCACCCACCCACCCACTGCCTTCCCACGGGGGCACCGCTCCCCACCCACTGCAGGGACACTGTCTCCCCCACCCACTGCCCTCCAACGGGGGCACCGCTCCCCACCCCCCATATCACCCACCTGCCAGGGACACCACCCCACTCGCACCCCCCGCCCGCCTCCAACCAGCTCTCTGCAGAGCTCAGGGTCTGCCTGGCCAATTCAGGGGGCCCCGAACCCAGTCTGTTCTCCCCACCCTGGGTCATGGTTGCTGAGCAGGGACCCCTGCCCCTCCCCGGGACTGGCTCCCTGCACCAGTGACGGGTCTGAGGCCTGGACCCATCCGGAGCAGAGCCCGACGACTCCTCGCCCAGCCCAGACCCCGGGCACGGCACAGCTGTTTCAACCAGCCCTGCCCGGGCAACCCCCAGCCCCACGTCCTCCCCTCCTGCTGCAGGCATTTGTTCGTCCCTGGCCCAGCTCCTGCTGCCGCATTCCCCCTCGGATGGCCGGGTCCTCTTGTTCCCAGCACAATCGGCATCGCCCGGCAACCGGCCTGGGCTGGGCGCGGATTAGGGAGCAATAATCCAGCCGCAGCCACTCAACTCGGAGGAGATAAAAGAGCCGGTTTTCCAGTAAATGCCCCTGGCAGAGCCACGCCTGAACCACCAGCCCAGAAACTGGGGGGCGCCCGGATCCCAATTTCCCATCTGGGCCAAACCAAGCGCCCTAGAACCTCCGCCCGCAGGCCCAGCCAGAGACCGGACCCGGGGAGAACAGAGTCCAAGCAGGAAGGGTTTTCATCGGGGGGATGTTAAGGGAACCCGTGAGTTTGTGTTTCCTTAAATCGGAGCAGGGGCCAGCGAGCTCCAGACCTGATCCCCCCACACAGCCGAGCACACAGGGGGCAGCAGCTGCTCGTGAATCTCTTCAGTCACCCCCACCCCCCCGCCCCATTCTGTGTGTCAGACCCCAGGGAGGGCGAGGAGACAGGACCCCATGCAGTGGGTTGACAGCCAGTACCACCCAGGGACCACGTGGGGCAGGACGCGCTCCGGATTCCAGCCGGCCATTTACAAATCAATGAACTGGGACACAGGAGACTTCGGGTCAAGTCCCGTCTCTGCCACTGACTCGTCATGTGACCTCGGGTGAGTCACTGACTCATTCTGTGCCTCAGTTTCCCCACTTGCAAAATGGGGATTACCGCTCCCTCCCTCGCAACAGGGGGTGTGTGGGTGGGAGGGTAAAGCCGGGCCCTACAAGGAGCTTGACAGACGAAAAGGCCAATCAGGAAACGAGGCCAGAGAAATGAATTGGAGGAATCCCTGGAGACCACTCAGCGGCCCAGCTGGGCAGGGCCTGTCCCTTTAAGAGCCATTCCTGCCCCCCTCCCCAGCACTAGGGCCACGTGAGGAACACGGGGAGTTAACCAGCGATGATCACTCGCCCAGGGACCCAGAGTGATGCCCTCCCCCACCCCTACAGCAGGTGCTGGTTCAGGAGGGAAGCAAGGGATTGAGACAGGTGCCTCCTGGACAAGGTTCCCCCTCCTCTCCCCCCAGCTCTGCTGGTGCCCCTCAATCCCAACCCACTGCCCCCCACCACCTCCAGCCGCACCCGCGTGTCCCTCCCCCACCCACAGGGCCTGCTCTCTGCTGTAACCCCCACCACCGACCGGCCATGCAATAGAAGAAGGGTCCCGGCCATGCCCCACGAGGGGGCACCACGATGCCGCTTGGTAGAGTTAGGGAGGACACCCCAGGGGTGCTGCACCCAGAGCCAACGCCTTGGGGCCCTGCCCATAGGCATCATTCAATTAGGGTAACTGTACAGGCAGGACACAGCCATCCCAGGCGGGGAGGGACTGGTGGTCTGAGCACATGGTTAGGACCCTCCCATGCTCTGTGCCTCAGTTTCCCCAACTGTAAAAGGGGCTGCAAGGCCCAGCGCTGGGAGACTGAACACTGGCTCCCCCCTCGGCCCGGGCTGGGCTCCGCACTCTTCCTCCGGGAGACAATCCCCCAGGCTCACAACCCCCACAACCTGGCCTGCATCACCCTGGGCTCAGCCCCATGGCCCCCCCAGACCCCCCTCATCCATCTCACCCCGGCCCAGCGAGCTTTGCTCCCGGCTCTGTTTGTCTGGCAGTTGGAGGCTCCTGTATTAGCCCGGAGCCAACAGCTCCCCTGCACCCCCAGCCCGGCCAGGGTCCCCTCCAGCAAGGGAGGGGGGTGAGACCTCCCCTCCCCCACCCAGCTCATCTCCCTCCAGGGCAGGGGAGGCATCTGCTGAAGCTATCAAGGTAGAAGCCCATCGGCCTGGAACAGACTCAGTGACGCTGACACGACGCGAGCATCTGGGCCCGTTCCCATTTCCCGGGCCGTGGAGCAGAGCCAGAGACGCCTGCCAAGAGACAACCCCCAGCTGCCCCCGCAGGCGTGGGAACCTGCATCAGCTCTCGCCGCAGCCCCCTGCTAGCCCAGCCCTGGGGTCCCACCCCCGCTCTGCCGGTGCCCCTCACTCCCGACCCGCAGCCCCCTGCTAGCCCAGCCCTGCCCACTCCCAGCTCTGCCGGTGCCCCTCAATCCCAACCCGCAGCCCCCTGCTAGCCCAGCCCTGCAGTGCCCCTCAATCCCAACCCGCAGCCCCCTGCTAGCCCAGCCCTGCAGTGCCCCTCAATCCCGACCCGCAGCCCCCTGCTAGCCCAGCCCTGCCCCCTCCTAGCTCTGCCGGTGCCCCTCAATCCCAACCCGCAGCCCTCTGGGCCTCTCTTGCGCAGAGGTGACCATGGTGCCTGCCAGGTGGTAGCTGGGAAGGGCACAGTCGACAGGTGAGTTACTAGCAGAGACCCACCAAGCTCACTGCATGTGTGAGCTCGCCGGGGTCTGGGGCCAGGTCTGCTGAGGGGCCGAGTGCAGAGCCGCTCGCTGGACTCCCTGCCCTGCGGGCTGGGCTGCCCGAGACACGGGAGCCAAGGCCGGGATCCGGCCCAGAGCTTCCCAAGCCAGGCTCCGAACCGTTCAGACACCTCGGCCCCCCAGGCCCTGAGCCTCCCCCAGGAGCACGTGGGCTGGTGGGAGGCTGCATCCAGCCGCGCGGAGCAGCCTGTTCCCCCCCCACCCCACCCCACGTGCCCCTCCCCTGCGCGGCCTATTTCCCCAGGCTAGGAGGACAAAGCCCAGTGCGTTCCAGGCGCAGGCTCGGCTGCTGCTTCTCTGCACGAGGAGTCCCCCGGGGGGCCACGTGGGGGGGCAGCCATGCCAAGGGGGGGGGTTAGTCAGGCCATGCTCCTCAAGAGCCTCCCCCCTCCAGCGTCCCTTGGCCTACCGGGAGATCAAGGCCTGGGAAGAAAGTCACAAGAGCGCTGAGCCCAAGCACGGGCGGTGTGTGGGGGGGGGGAAGACGGGGGAGGGGAGGGGCTCCCCAATCAGCAGAGCCCAGCAGGGCCAGTCCCCTGGGTCCCCAACACATCTGACCCCCAACCACTGCCCTTCTGCACCAAGGGAGCCCTGCAGAGCTGCCCCCCCCCCATGGGGCCCGTCAGTGGAGAGGGGGCCTCGCACCAGTGCTCCAGTCACTACCCCCCCCCCCCCACCATGGGCACCCCGCACTGCAGGGCAGGTGGATAGCCCAGCCAGCTTCTCAGGGGATGGCCCAGGAGCCATGTCCCCATCACAGGGCCCCCCACAACCCAGCCAGACCTACCGATGCCGAGTTCACCCCCCACAACCTGGCCACCACCGCTGACCCCCAGACATCAGTAATGGGAGCTGGGGGGTCTGGCGCTTCCCCACCTCCCAAATTCAGCCTCTCCCACGCTACCCCCTTGCCATGGCTTTGGTCAGCCTGGGTCTCTGCGGCCCAACTGACTGGGCTCCTCCCGTCCTCCGGGCCCCGCCCATCACTGGGGTCAGCCCCCGGCCCAGCCTGAGCCCCGCACCTGGAGCCTCATTTGGGTCTCCCCCAACTCCCAGGCCCCTGCTCCGCTTGGAGCTGCCCGGCCCAGCGAGGGGCCCAGAGCGGGACCAGGCTGCCCGGCCCAGCCAGGGGCACAGAGCGAGAGACTATGGGCCCTTCCCTCTGGGGCCAGTGGGTAACCCCATTGGATCCACCCCAACCAGCTGGGTGCCGGGACCAGCGCCCTCCCCCTGCGGGCGTGGGGGGCTCCGCGGCCGGCCGGCATTCCCAGCGGGCCCCAGGGGGCTCAGAGGAGCCTCTGGCACGTAGCCCCCACTTGCCGCTTGGTGCCGGCAGCTTTCCCAGGCCTGGCACGTGGCGCGAGGCCAGGCTGCGTCAGGAGACCCACGCGGGCGGCTCCGGGGGGCTGCGCCGGGCCAGGGAAGCCAACTTGCCACGCAGCTATGCGGGGGGTGCCCCAGCCCTACTGGGAGCCCCGCAGAGCATGACTGCCCACCCCAGGACAGAGACAGGCACACAGGCCTGCCCCTGGGCCGGGCTCCCCACAGCCACCGGGCACTAACTCCACAGATAAACAGTGTCCAACAGCACACTGCCATCCCGGGCAATACGGTGCCCCCACCACGCATGGCCCAGCCTCGCACTGACAGCCCCCCGTGCCCCCCACCGCCCATGGCCCAGCCTCGCACCTCCAGTCCCCCGTGTCCCCCACCGCGCACGGACCAGCCTCGCACCTCCAGCCCCCGGTGCCCCCCACCGCCCACGGACCAGCCTCGCACCTCCAGCCCCCGGTGCCCCCCACCGCCCACGGACCAGCCTCGCACCTCCAGCCCCCCGTGCCCCCCACCACCCACGGACCAGCCTCGCACCAACAGCCCCCCGTGCCCCCCACCGCCCAAGGACCAACCTCGCACCAACAGCCCCCCGTGCCCCCCACCGCCCACGGACCAGCCTCGCACCAACAGCCCCCCGTGACCCCCACCGCACACGGACCAGCCTCGCACCTCCAGCCCCCCGTGACCCCCACTGCCCACGGACCAGCCTCGCACCAACAGCCCCCCGTGACCCCCACCGCCCACGGACCAGCCTCGCACCTCCAGCCCCCCGTGCCCCCCACCGCCCACGGACCAGCCTCGCACCTCCAGCCCCCCGTGCCCCCCACCGCCCACGGACCAGCCTCGCACCAACAGCCCCCCGTGCCCCCCACCACGCACGCACCAGCCTCGCACCTCCAGCCCCCCTTGCCCCATGGAGCAGACTAGCACCTCCACCCCGTCACCTCAGGGCCCCCCACCATGCACGGACCAGACCAGCACCTCCAACACCCTCGCCCCCCGCTCCCCACAGGCCAGCCCGGCGGCTCGTGGTCCCACGGGCGCCCCAGCCCCAGCCCGGCATTAAGGCGGGACTCCCGCAGCCCAGCACCCCCGCAAGAGGCCCCGCGCGGGTGCAATGGGGCAACCGGCCCCGGGGGAAAGGGGGCTGAGGACCGCAGGGGGGGGGCTGGGGGAGGAGGGAGTAGAGGTGGCGGGGGGGGGGGCGGGGGGCAGGAGGGGGGACTGAGGACCGCGGGGGGGGCTGGGGGCAGGAGGAGGAGGGAGTAGAGGTGGCGGGGGGGGGCTGGGGGCAGGAGGGGGGGCTGAGGACCGCGGGGGGGGCTGGGGGCAGGAGGAGGAGGGAGTAGAGGTGGCGGGGGGGAGCTGGGGGCAGGAGGGGGACTGAGGACCGCGGGGGGGGCTGGGGGCAGGAGGAGGACGAGGGGGACAGGAGGGGGGACTGAGGACGCGGGGGGGGCTGGGGGCAGGAGGAGGACGAGGGGGCAGGAGGGGGGGCTGAGGACGCGGGGGGGGGCAGGGCCCGGCTCCCGGCCCCTTGGCGCTCAGGCCGCCCCACCTGCTGCTCCCCGAGCCCCGGCGGGATCGGGGCCGGCATCGGCCCTCCCGCACCCACCTTCGCCGGCCGCCTCCATGTCGCGACGCCGGGCGGCCCCGCAGCCCCGCCCGCTCGGCTCCCCTGGCTCGGCCCGGCCCGGCCGCCGGCTGGACTCGGCCCCGCTCGGCCCCGCCCCCAGACCGGCCAGGCCCCGCCCCCGGACCCGCTCGGCCCCGCCCTCTGCCCGGACCGGTCCCTCCCCCACCCCGCGCTCGGCCCCGCCTCCTGCCCGGACCGGCCCCGCCCCCAGCCCCGCTTGGTCCCGCCCCCTGCCCAGACCGGTCCCTCCCTCTCCCGGCCCCACCCCCATCCCCGCTCAGCCCCGCCCCCTGCACCCCACAACACTCTGCCATACCCCCACTGCCCCATAAACACCCCCACGGTCCCACACCCTCCACTGCATTGCTGCACTCACTGTCCCCGGCTCTTCCTGCCCCCCCCCCCCCCTCACAGCCCTGGATGGATTTCTCCTCCCAACACCCTCTAGGAGGCAGGGCAGGGCTATTGTCCCCATGGTACAGATAGGGAAACTGAGGCACAGAGAGGCTAAGCGACTTGCCCAAGGACACGCACAAAGCACCTCAACACTTGGAGCTCCACTGGGAGCCTCCCCATCCCTAGCCCACTGCCATGCCCTCTGGCTGAGAACGACCACACTCATGTCACCCCACAGGGCAGCACCAAGGGCTGCCCTGCATCAGAGGGGAAACCCCAGTGCATGTCACACAGCACCCCCCTCAAGGCAGGCTCCTGGGGCACACAGCACGGGTTCGGGGGGAAAGGGGGAGTCACTGCAACCCCAGGAACACCCAGCGCCAGGCAAGACGGGTGATGTCTGGCACCCATGGGCTGAGCCTGCACCCCTCAGGGAGGAGAGGCAGTGTAGCCTAGCGGTTAGAGTTCTGGGCTGGGACGTCAAGGTTTTATTTGTGCCTTTCACAAGACCCACCTAGAGCTGAATTTTCCGGGGTGCTGGGCACCTCCCATGCCAGCTGGAATCAGTGGGAGCTACAGGTGCCAACCAGGCACCCAGAAATCAGAGGCACTGTTGAAACTTTTGGCCTTAGACTCTTTGTGCTTCTGGTCCCTGTCTGTGCACTAGGGGCAAAGGGCCCAGCACCCGCTGGGGAGCGCAGTCTGAGCCGGGGCCTTCGTGGCAGGGTCGGGTCGGATGAGGCAGTCGCTAGCATCTCACTCCTCATGAAATCTAAATAGTTCCATGGCTGATGGTGGGCTGCTGGGTGGGAAGTCCAAGGAAAATCCCTGTACAGGTTTGTGAGTTACTAGAGATTGGGCATCACTTAGATGTAAGGTGGAGCACGGACTGGCTTTTTGAAATGTGTCTGTACAGCCCCTAGCACAATGGGACCCAACGTGAGCACCTACGCGCTGTGATAATACACACAGTACATGAGAATGACAAGTAAGAGAGACGATTAGACAATGGCTGTGCGGTTTAAGACTGACTTCTTTCCTCCAGGAGCTCGAAAACATCTGGGAAACCCCCCGAGGGTGGACGTGTGAACAACCCAGCTACCACTACGCTAAAAACCACTCGGGAAGAGACTGAATTTTGCTGTTGAAAATGGAAATGTCACAAGATGAAGAAGGAAGCCAGGCTAAACAGCGACATCGACTTCCTGAGCAAATGCAAGAAACAAAACATCATGCCCAGAGGACTCGCCAATTACCACCCTCTGATCACTACGCACAACTCCAGATACGGTGAACAGCTCTGCAGAGAGACTTCAGAGACACTGGGGAACCATCTCCTGCACCCCACGTGCTCCAGAAGGGACCATCTCAAAGTAGAAATCATCCCTTGCTCCCACACACTGCAAGAGAAAAAATCCAGAAACCTACCTGGAGATCATGCAGGACACTCAAAACAATGATGGTCACCCAACCCAAAAACAAGGCATGTCACTGACTCCAACAACCCCCCACCCAACCTCTGAGAGAAACCACGGCACCGGGACCCATCCCATGGCCACCACACGACACGCCAACATCGTCAACCTATCAAGACAGCCCCTGACTGGAACTATGTGCACGCTTCAAGGGACTGAACCAACCTGATACCATCCTAACGTGCGGAGAACCACAAGAATTCTTCCGCCAACTCCGCCTCCAAGAATTCTTTCACCTTCCTACCCACAGTCAGCCACCGACTGGACACCCCCAGCAGGCGAAACCACACACTGGGTCGTTACCTCGATTGCTTCAGGGGGAAAAAACCTCCACTGTGAAATCCGTAACAAACATCACGGCCCCTGCTTCCGCCTGGGCTACGTTGCAAAGTTAGATAGACATCAGCAGCCTTGCCTGGATCTGGGTACCTGTGTCAACCCTCAAAGTCCCCCAGCAGCTGTCCCACAATACCTGACACTGACTGCTCTGGTCACAGTTGGGAACTCCACTGCTCAGGGGTCACAGAGACAGGAAGTGCCCCCTCCCCGCCCTGCTTTAAAACCCCACACATCTTTGAAATGCCTTTTCCTGATTGCCCAGCGTGCTCTCCACTGTGTGCAACTGCCCAGCTGGCCGGGCCGGCTCCACGCTCCAGTCACACTCTGGCACGGAGCAGACAGGAGATACTGGATATCAGAAGGCCAGGGAGGCCAATACTCGATCCACAGCAGAGCCACAGACCTGATGCTTTTACAAAGAGCTGTGTGCCATACTTGGTGGAGACCCCATCACATCCCGCAGAGCGCCGGGGATACCTCCAAGGAGCATGAGTCACAAACCCCTGGCATGAACAGCGAGGACGAAAATAGGTGACATGAGCCCAGGGGATCCAGCTATGCCACGAGCCAGCACCTCTTTGAGACTCCCCCACAATCCAGTCAGTCTTGGCAGCGAGCAGGGGTGCGCCCGATAAGGGGAAGGCACCTTGGGTAAGTGTGTAAATGTATTTCCCATCACATTAATTTAGTCGCACTAGAAGAGGCAGTGGTACAACAAAAAGAGGTAAAGTTATCCGCTTTTCGTTCCCCTAGACAGTTAAGCGGGGGTGGGGCAGCAGTTTGTTTATATACACAGGGATGTCCTTTTAGACCTCCTGAGAGATCTTGATAAAACTTTCAGGGAGGTTCTCTGCAATCCTCTCCCAAAGGTTTCTAGGGATGGCAGCTTTATTTCTTCCTCCACGGTAGGACACTTTCTCATGCCAATCAGTGATAACTTTAGCAGGCACCATTGCAGTAAACACGTTAACGGCATACGGGCCTGGACAGGCTTCAGGTCGCCAGCAGCAGCGGTGCTCTCTGTGCTCTCGTTCCCCTGGAGTGATAGATCGGCTAAAATCACCATCACCTGTGGAAAACAGGACCAGTATCCAGTGCCATTGCCCGACACTCTCCACGTCTTGCAGCCGAGCAATTCCCCCCTCATTCCCCTCGCCTCTGGTGGACCATACTCACCGTGGCCAGTACCGCGAGTGGTGCCGGGCACAATCCCTCCGAAGCAGAAGCGTCAGTAAGCAGGTCTTGTTCAGAACTTTAGAGGAGCAAGAGAAAGCAGCTCTGAACCCTAACTTTCGCTTTCCCTTGTGACTATAGTGATAATGGTATCTCTGGGTGTTTTATCTATAGCTGCTGCCATTGCAGCCTTGAGTGGTTCCCTCTCCACACCCCTGGAACACCTGAGCCAGACAAGGAGAAGAAAGAAGAGGACTTGAGGTGACACGTTAAGTGAGATCCTACAAGCCGGTGCTGCATCAGACCACGAACAAAGGGCAGGAGGGGGAATATTGCAGACAGCCTGGGGAAGGAATTCGTGGACAGAAGAATGGCCCAGGAGTCCCAGCAGGACAAGGACCAGGACACAATGGGGCTTCTCCACCAGCAAACGCAGATGCTGCAGACTCTTGGGACCTCCAGATTCAACAATCCTGGGCTCGACTCCCATTGCAGTCCCTACACCACCACCCCCCGCCGCCCGCGCCATTCCATATGGCCTCAGGGCCTACACGCCTACCTCTACCAACCCACACTAAGAGCAAGCGCAGACAGACACAGCTTGACCTACACTGACCTGTGACAGCCATGGTTGCTGTATGTGTAGATTAAATGGACATGAATGTTCTTTCCCCCTTGTTAACTTCCATTTCCTTACTTTATTACTTTTTTATGTATTTGTTTGTAAATTGCACAGATTTTTCTATGCCCGGTTTTGTTACCCAAAATTCTATTGTTTGGAAAATAATTCATCTTTATTCATTCCCAACGTATGCTGCAAAGAGCAATGAAAGCACCCACTTCAGTACTTGTTACTGTGCAGTGTGACAACTCATAGTCTTAGTGACAGTAATAATCATAAATGTACAGCAAGTACAACAAATTGTTGTACAAAAAACAAAAAATTATCTGGTGCATTGACAGTGTTATATTCATACATGTACACCAAGCACCACACAATTCTTAACACGCCCCAAAACAGCAGGGCCAGGTAGAGCAGAGTCCATCACAATGCATTACTGTGGCTCACTGTTAAAGTGCTCTTGAAACCCTCCCTGAACTGTATCACTCAGTGTTGAGCTCTTCTAATAGCCCTTACGTCTGACTGTTCAAACTCAGCCGATAGCCACTCTGCCCCTTCCCTACACCCCAGGGGCAAGTTTTTTTCACTGAGATCCAATCTTGTGAGTATACAACGCCAGCGTCCCTTCAATCTACCAAAAGCACATTCAGCTGTCATTCTGCACCTGCTGAGCTGGTAGCTGAATCTTTCCTCGATGTTGTTGAGGTGGCCAGTATGCGGTTCCATGAGCCAGGGGAGAAAGGGGTTGACTGGGTCCCCCAGGACCATTATTGGCAGTTCAATATTGCCAATGGTAATCCGCCGGTCAGGACGGAAGGTCTCTGCTTGTAGCATTCTGAACTGTCCTGTGTTCTTAAAGATGAGAGCGTCATGCACCCTTCCTGACCAGCCAGCCAATGTTCATGTCAGTGAAGCGTCGCTGGTGATCCACCAGCGCCTGCACAACCATGGAAAAGTCGCCCTTTCTGTTGACATACTCTGTGCAAGGTGGACTAGTTCTAAAATAGGCATGTGAATGCCATCTATTGCTCCACAGCAGTTCAGGAACCCCATTGCTGCAAATCCATCCACTATGTCCTACACGTTGCTGAGACTCTCAGTCTGGCATAACAGGTGGTGATTAATGGGCCCATGTGCTTGCATGACAATGGCCCCCATAGTGGATTTTCCAACTCCAGAATGATTCCCACTGACCGGTCGCAATCCAACGTTGCAAGTTTCCACAGTACGATTGGCCCTTGCTTCTCCACTGTCAGTACAGCTCTAGTTCCGATGTCCCTGTGCTGGAGGGCTGAAGCAAACTTGGGACACAGATCCAGGAACGTGGCCTCCCACATCCAAAAGTTCTGCAGCCACCGTTCATCATCACAAACCTACATTACGATGCAATCCCAGTCAGTGCTCGTTTCTCAGGCCTAGAAGTGGTGACCCACCATGTGCTGCTGATCCGTGAATGCTATCAACAACCTTGAATTGGTTCTCGGTCTGTCCCCCAGCAATCTGTCCTCCAACAACCATCATGTTCCGCGCTGATTCCGTTCTTCTTCCGGCTCGGCACATACCAGAGGATTGTGTATCCTGTGCTTGCAATGCCCATGACAATAATTCAGAGCTGTGCAGGTTCCGTGCTTCTGTCAGAGATGGCGGATAGCGAGGCGGGACGCGCGAGTTCATGGGAGTTTTTTAAAAGGTGCACAAATAATGGGATGTAGAAAATTGTATGCTGGGAAGTTGTCCCCTTGCTCCCAGTCACCCCTGAGCAACTGCTTTCTGCCCCATCATGCATTGCCAAAACTTCCCGAGAGACAGTGCGCTGGAGGGTGGTACGTTGCATCCTGGGCTACCCACCCATGGTGCACCACACTGAGCCAAGGATGTGCAGGCACAAGCGACAGACTAACTGCGGCCGCTCTGGGCTGATGTAACTTGCGCCGGCAAAGGCATGTTGTGTAGACACGGCGTTTCGCTCTGCTGCCGAGAGGACAGCGACATTGTCCTGAAATCCAACCACCAGCTAGTGATCCAACCAGCAGGCAAAGGGGGCGCTACTGCAGTCCTTAATTACAATGACTACAGCATCAGTGCTGCGAACATCTGCAATGTCCCTTGTATATTTGGTAGCTGAATATTGTGCGGATGCAGCCGCCCATGACTTGTGGACACCCAGCTGAATACAGTGATGCGGCGTGTCACGGGAACCCTTCAGTCAACTCCAACACCGCTCTGTCTAACTGCTCCCCGCCGGCAGGTCAAACGCTGCGATGCTCCACAAAGCTCAGCGAATCCAAGAAAACAGATGTTTCCTATCCACCAAGACCTCAACAAACCCCGCTCCTCCCCCTCCCCCCGCAGCATCTTAAGTCCCGCAAGCCTTTCTGGGAACATTCGTTTAGCCTCATGCAATCGGGCTACGATCAGAAGGAGGCTTGTGAAGCAGATTGGGCTAAACAAGACTTTAAAAATAAGCACCTTGTGCCGGATCCCACGCAGGAGGTTCCTGGGTTTCACCTTCCACGGTCATCTTGGGCATCTCTGAATCGAATCCGAACCAACCATGGTAGATGCGGGCATCTGACGCACAAATGGAAAGTCAAGGACTCCCCGGCCTCCGAGTGTGTCCCCACGACCAACATCTCACCACCCACTGCCCAATGTATAAATATGAAGGAGGCGTCACTGCAATAAATTCTGCCACTCCTGCTGTAGCCGCCTGGCTCGACCAGCTTCAGGTGAAATTGCAGTTGCTGCTCTACACCAGCCATATGGAAGAAGAAGAAGAAGATGACTACATCAACGAGGCCAACAGACAACTCTCTGACACCACCCACCGTGAAGAACTCAAAGACCTCACACCCAGAGGTTTAACGATACCATCAAATCTTCCCCAAACAACTCCAAGAAACACTTTACAAGCCTACCCCCCACAAGCCCACATCAAAGGGACCTTCTACGTGCTTCCCAAGATACACAAACAAGGGAACCCAGCAGACCCATCATATCGGGGCGCAGCACTCTGACTGAAGGCGTATCGGGACTCACAGAAACCAGCCTCAAACCA
This sequence comes from Chrysemys picta bellii, assembly GCF_011386835.1. Lineage (NCBI taxonomy): Eukaryota > Metazoa > Chordata > Testudines > Emydidae > Chrysemys > Chrysemys picta. The sequence goes on along the minus strand of NC_088797.1, from coordinate 125,873,233 downwards.
CTCACCGCACAAAGGGCCAGCGTCCTCCAGCACAGATGATTTCCTCCAGAAACTCCACACCATTAACAACTGCCCTCAGAACCCCATCCTCACCACCATGGTGTCACCTCTCTAAACACCAACATCCCTCACCAGGATGGCATCGCCGTCTGCCTCACGTATCTAAAAGCTAACGCGCAACGCTCAGAAATCCACCCGAAACACAATGCCAAACCCATCCATTTCCTCCTCAACCACAGCAGCTTCACATTCAACAACAAACCCGTTGTCCAAACCCGTGGGAACAGCCCTGGGTACGAGGACGGCTCCCCAGTGTGCTGACCTCTCCATGGGCCACCTTGAGGAAGAATTTCTGGACAAATGCACCACGAAACCAATGATAAACCTGAGGGACATCAATGGTATTTTCATCCTCTGGACAGACCTGAACTGCCTCATAGATTTCCACCACAACTTCAACCACCACCATCCATTAAACTCTCTCTAGAATACTCCCATACCAGCATCAACTTCCATCACAATCAGCTTCAGCAATGGAACCCTACAGACAACTATATACAAGAGGCCCACGGATTGGCACACCTCCCTTCCCAGGTCCAGTAACCACCCCAAACACACCAAAACCTCAGTTATCTACAGCCAGGCACTCAGACACCACAGAACATGCTTGGAGGAGAAAGTCGAGGATATACACCTTAACACACTTAAACCACCTTAAAGGACACTCCACCGGACATTCCATCATGGAATGGGCCACCCAAATACCCCAGGAAAACCTCTTTCAATACAGAAAAAAACCAAAACCCACTGACCGCACACCCCTAGTTGTCACCTACCACCCCACACAGGAACCCCTATGGGTATTATTAAACATTTACAACCCATATTTGATGAGGGCCCCATCCTGAAAGAAATCTTTTCTGAACCCCTTCTTCTGGCCTTCATAAGTGCAGTGTGCAGCGGCAGTCAAAAAAGCAAACAGGCTGTTAGGAATCATTAAAAAAGGGATAGAGAATAAGACGGAGAATATCTTATTGCCCTTATATAAATCCGTGGTATGCCTACATCTTGAATACTGCGTACAGATGTGGTCTCCTCATCTCAAAAAAGATATACTGGCATTAGAAAAGGTTCAGAGAAGGGCAACTAAAATTATTAGGGGTTTGGAACGGCTCCTATATGAAGAGAGATTAAAGAGGCTAGGACTTTTCAGCTTGGTAAAAGAGGAGACTAAGGGGGGGGATATGATAGAGGTATATAAAATCATGAGTAGTGTGGAGAAAGTGAATAAGGAATATAATATATATTCCCATAATATAAGAACTAGGGGCCACCAAATGAAATTAATAGGCAGCAGGTTTAAAACAAAAAAGAGGAAGTTCTTCTTCACACAGCGCACAGTCGACTTGTGGAACTCCTTGCTTGAGGAAGTTGTGAAGGCTGGGACTATAACAGGGTTTAAAAGACAACTGGATAAATTCATGGAGATTAAGTCCATTAATGGCTGTTAGCCAGGATGGGTAAGGAAGGGTGTCCCTAGCCTCTGTTTGCCAGAGGGTGGAGATGGATGGCAGGAGAGAGATCACTTGATCATTAGCTGTTAGGTTCACTCCCTCTGGGGCACCTGGCATGGGTCACTGTCGGTAGACAGGATACTGGGCTGGATGGACCTTTGGTCTGACCCAGTCTGTCCGTTCTTATGTTCACACCTTTCAAGATCCAGGGGTCCCACACACGCCTATCACAACATGTGGCGTATTTCATCCAGTGCATCAAATACCCCAATACCAACTATGTGGGTGAAACCAATCACGATGCCCTCGAATGAGCTCACCCAGGAAAACGATCAAACCCAAAACCACCATATCACCGGTGGTTCACAAAGAGATCGCTCCCTAGCTGACCTCTCGCTCCTCATCCTCAAAGGAAACCTGCACGACACCTTCCAAAGACGAGCTGAGAGCTTAAATTCTTATCTCTGCTGGACCCTCAATGCCACACACTTGACAAACTCATTGCAGGACTGGGGCCTTCCCGACCAGAAAGCCCCCTTTCAGAGTGCACAGCGGGCATCTGCCCATTGAGACATCGCCACCATGCAAGGGCTCCTGCTCGATCAAGCTGCAGGGGGAGGGGTCCATTTCTCTTTGACATGCCAACAGCAAAATCCTCCAAAAGATGTGAGTTCCACGGCGAGGACCCCCTCCCCCCGCCCATCTGTTGCTGGTGCCCCCGTGAACTCAGCTTGGCAGTAGAAGAAACCAAACCAAACCACAGTGGCGCACTGGCATACGCACAGCCGCTGACGACCTGCGCTCCCTCGCCGGTGGGAGTGCTCCAGGGCTCCCACGCTGGCCCAGCTCCCTCCACGGGGCTCTCTCTAGCCACCAAAGCAATTTGTCGCACGGAGCCGGGATAACGCCAGGGCAGTGGTACCCGCAGAGCTGGGAAAGCAAAGGGAGCATGAAGGTCACAGCTCGGAGTCATACCCCCTCAAGCATGCTGCACACGGAGACGCTTCCATGCCCTGGCTCGGGGGAAGCCCTCACCCTTTGTGTCTGGACCACGCAGGCGAGGAGGTCCCTATTGGCGCCAAAGGGGCGAGCTGTCTTTGGGTCAGGGGCAACGTCTTTTATTGGATCAACAGCTGGTGGTGGAGGGGACACGCTTTCAAGCTCCACAGAGCCCTTCTTCAGGTCTGGGGAAGGTCACCAGAGAGCTCAGAGCTCACCCACCCCAACAGACCTCCTGGGACAGAGGAAACTGACCAGACACGAGGGTTGAATTCTTTAAAGCCAGGAGAGGGATCTAGACCCAGCCCCACTGAAATCAGCAAAACTGGGGTCTCTTGTCGACGTTCCCCATCGATTTAAAGGCAAACCCGGGCAGCTCCGCGGACAAGACTAAACTCTCCTCCTCGGCTTCGAAAATGGCTGAGCGAGGCACAAAAGGCAAAGAGAAAAGTTGTTCTTTCTCCAGTCGCTCTATTTATTCCGTAGAGTCATAACAGCCAAGAGGCACCTCCCCCGGCATTCCCTGCCCACACACTGCAAAACGATCAATGGAGCCAACAGCAGCTCCCAGCGCGGGAGAATCCGAGAAACCAGGCAGCCCCAAACCCTCCAAATTCACCATTTTCCTCTCCCCGCCCCAACCACTCGCTTCTCCTCCGCAGAGGCGCCTTGCTGCGGGCGCGGCAGATTGGCAGATTTGGACTATTTTAGGCAGGAAGGAGCTGGCTGGGGTGTCTGAGCAATGCCGCCCTCTCCTGGATGGAATCGGAACTGATCCAGTGTGTCATAGGCCCTGTACTGCTGACACCTCAGGGGGATTCTCCTTTAGCTCGAATGGATCAGCAGGATACCAGCCCTATCCCTGGCCGTGATGCCCAGCACAGGGAGATTATAATGTTATTCCGGCTGCCCTTCGCCTGCCTGCCAGAGCCCTACACCCTGCCTGGCAAGGGACCCTCCCAGGACTCAGCAGCTCTCCAGAGCCCAGACCACAGTCCCAGACCAACAGCCTGGCCGGACGGGCCCCCCTCAGCTGGCTAGGCTAGCAGGGGCTGCGGGTCGGGAGTGAGGAGCGCTAGCTCTCTTTTGCTCTCTCGGCTCTGATCAGGTGTGCGTGCAGCCTGGCTGCTTGGACCCCGGCCCCCACACTGGAGCTCAGGGGGGCAGTGACCTGTGCCTCCTGCCCCCACACCCCCAGGAGATGCCCCATGACCCGGCTGCCTCGACACGCAGCGGAGCTGGGTGGGAATCGGCCCTGACAGCGTGGCCAGCTCCCACCTGGCTGGCCCCACTCACAGGCAGGGCTGGGGACCCTGCTCACCCCCCAATCCCTTCCCTGAGAGCCGCCAGGCCTGGGCCAGGGAGCCCCCCGGGTGCAGGAGAAGAGTGGGGCTGTTAATGGGGCGGGACGACCAGTGGGGGCAGGGGCGGGGGGGCCGGGTCAATGGGGGATGGATGCTCTGGTGCAGGAGTGAAGGGGGGGCTGTAGGCTGGCACTGGGACTGAGGGGGGGATTTCACAACCCCCCCCACGACGCCTGTCCTAGGCCCTGAACACATCCCTAACTGGGCACACACATCCCCCACCCCTCAGCCCATGCCATGAGCCAGTCGTGTGACACGCGCCAGCTGAGGGGTCAGACCACCGCGCCCCCTCGCCCGCCCAGTCGGCTGCCTGCTCTCACGCTGCACAGCGGCTGTGAAGTGCCCGCAGCCAGGGATGCAGCTGGCACGGGTCTGGCAGCACAGAGCCCGGTGCCTCGCTGCCACCTCCAATCAATCCACCCACGCGCAGGGAGAGGAGCCACACGGGCCAGAGGCACATGGGACATGCAGGGCCCCCCCAGCACCTCTGCACCTGCACCCCCAATGCCCCTCCACCAGGGCCCCCAGCCCCACCACCCCACCAGCACCCCCAGTGCCCCCCCACCAGGGCCCCCAGCCCCACCACCCCGCCAGCACCCCCAGTGCCCCCCACCAGGGCCCCAGTGCCCCCCACATCAGGGTCCCCAGACCCCACCACCCTGCCTGCACCTCCAGACCCCTGCCACCCTGCCAGTATCCCCCCACCAGGTCCTCTGCGCCTGCCACCCTGCCAGCACCCCAGTGCCTCCCACCAGGGACCCCAGCGTCTCCCCTCCCAGACAGACGGACGTCCCTGTGCCCCTGGGATTCCCACTCAGCCCCAGCTGCTCGGCTCCCAGGGCTGCGCATGGCGGTGTGGCACCGTCCAGCAGGGGGCAGCGCTGCTCATCCACCCCCACCCCACAGAATTCCTCCGGCCAGTGTTAACCCCGTGTGGGCCAGGCCCAGACGCTCCGACTACTTAACCTGGCCCTGGAGCCACATGGGACCCAGGCACCGGGCCGGGGAGGCCCCTTCCCATCCCAAAGAGCCTGGACCAGAGGCACCGGCGCGGGCGGAACCTCAGGGGAACCGGGTCAGGGGATCACTGGGGCTGGGGCCAACGGACCAGCCCCCGCTGGCCGCTCTGCAATGGACCAGCCCTGGGGCCAGGCTGCAGCCCCAGACCCACCCCCACAGCTGCAGCCCCAACTCACCAGCAGCGCCGGCCGCCCACCTGCCCCGGCCAGCTCAGATCCAGGTCACCCCAGGCAGCAAAACGGCCTCCTGCGGGGGGAGGGCAGAAAATCACCCAGGGAGGGGGCAACACAGGGATCCTGGCCCTGGAGCAGCAGGGTGGGGAGGGGCCCAGCCCAGCAGACGGCAGGGGGGTGAAGGTGGGGGGGAGGGGGGATCCCCCTTGTCCATCGGCCCACCCACGAGATCAGCTCACCCCGGTCGCTGCACTGCTCAGGGTAGGGAGCTTCGTCCAGGGGGGGACTGGGCGCTCATGAGAGACCCCTCACCCTGCTGCCCCCCAACCCTGGGCTCCCCCCCCAGTTCTGCTGGTGCTCCTCACTCCCGACCCGCAGCCCCCTGCTAGCCCCACCCTGGGCTCCCCCCCACCCCAGCTCTCCCGGTGCCCCTCACTCCCGACCCGCAGCCCCTGCTAGCTCAGCCCTGGGCCAGTGGCAGACAGTGCCAGGCAACAGCCCTTTGGGAACCGCCCTGACAGACGGACCCCGGGGGACAGACACGGACTCACAGCAGCCAGATGCCAGTAACTCCTGCCCCTCCCCACCCCCAGCCCCATGGGTGGGGGCTCTGCCTTCCCAGCTGAGACAGAAATGTACCCGTGGTGCCACGGCCCCGCCCAGGGGCAACCCTCATCTGCGGAGACCCGAGGGCCAAACTTTTTGGCTAGGAGACCTCCGTGGGCCGCCCTGTGCCCCATGGCCCCACCCCACAACCACTCAGAGCCCCATGCCCTTCGGCAGCCGGGCAGACTCACCCTGCCATGGCCAGTTCAGGGTGGGGCCGGAGCCCCTCCTCTTCCTCCTGCCCCCCATGGAAGAGCTCCCCCAGGCACCAAACCAGGGGGCACTAGGTCCTGGAGGGGCTGCTCCCTAAACAGCCCCCTCTAACCTCACCCCAGGTATCCCTGGGCCTTGCCACCAAGCTGCCAGACACCCAGCCATGGTTGGGTCCGGTGACCGCCAGCCCGTGAGGACCAGGGCTGAGGCCTGTCCACTCGCTGCACTCAGGAAGGATGGGCTTGACCTAAGGCAGCAGGCTAGGTTCAATCCCTAGTTCTGCCACACTCCTTGTGACCCTGCCCTACACGTGCCCCGGTTTCCCCCTGTAGAACTGGGATCAGAATCAGGGCATGCCGGGAGGACAGACCCAGCAGTGCGTGTGAGGCCCAGACGAGGACCTGGATAGGCAGACGGACTGGCCATTGACCAGAACAACTTCTAGTCCCAGTCAACCCAGGCTGGACTCAAACTGGTGGCGGGGCGGGGCGGGGTGGGGCAGAGGGACGTCCAGCTGCTGGATCCAGACCCCCCCATGCCCTGGGCCTTCCCCCAACACACTGCCTCCCTCGCCCACCCTGGTGACCCAAAGGTTTGGGGGCGGACAATAGGCAGGAGGCTGGCAGGAGGTTCCAGTCCAAAGCGAGACCCGGACTCCACGCCCGGCGTCCCCCCTCTGGGACCTTCCCTTGTAGCCCCCACGCCCTGGTTCTGAGGCTGGGACCCCTCCCCAGGCGCTGCCCCTGTGGGCATCCCGTGACGGGGACACTGGGGCAGGCCACAGGCCCTTCCCCTCCTCCTCCCAGCAGAATGGAGACTAAAGCGACCCGCCACCCTGAGCGCCCACCCGCAGCTCCTGGGGGCAGCGCAAACCACCCCGGGCACAGAAATGGAGGCCCCCAGCGACCTCTCCACTGCTTGCAACGGCTCCCCCATAAGAGGCAGTATCACAACCCACACCTGGTGCGGCCCCACCCCAGGGCCTGCAGCACCAGGGCCCCGCACACGCTCTATTCACACCCGTGGGGCCACGACACCCCGACACCCCCACTCCTGCAGCCCAATGACCCTGGCACCCCCCACACCTCGGCACTCCGCCAGTCGGCCCATTGCAGTGAGGGGGCAGGAAGGGCCCTGAGGATGGGGGGAGACTGGCCCCCTGGGGATGACCACTCGCCCATCCAGCCCAGAACCTTGTTCTACCCAGCACAGACCTGGGTGCAAATTCTGGGTAGGATCACAAGGGACAAGGAGCTGCATTGGGGGGAGTGAGGTGTCAGAGCCCAGGGCTAGGCTAGCAGGGGGCTGCGGGTCGGGAGTGAGGGGCACCAGCAGAATTGGGAGGAGAAAGCCCAGGGCTGGGCTAGCAGGGGGCTGCGGGTCGGGAGTGAGGGGCACCAGCAGAATTGGGAGGAGAAAGCCCAGGGCTAGGCTAGCAGGGGGCTGCGGGTCGGGAGTGAGGGGCACCAGCAGAATTGGGAGGAGAAAGCCCAGGGCTGGGCTAGCAGGGGGCTGCGGGTCGGGAGTGAGGGGCACCAGCAGAATTGGGAGGAGAAAGCCCAGGGCTAGGCTAGCAGGGGGCTGCGGGTCGGGAGTGAGGGGCACCAGCAGAATTGGGAGGAGAAAGCCCAGGGCTGGGCTAGCAGGGGGCTGCGGGTCGGGAGTGAGGGGCACCAGCAGCGTTGTGGGGGGAGGTGCCCAGCCCCCACCACCCTACCCTCTTTCACCAGTTCACTGGCAGTGATACTGGCTCCCGACCCCTGTGGGAGTGACGGGGGTGCCTGGCCACACGCTGGCTCTGGGAGGGAGGGATCTACCCTTCATGCCAAGCCCCCGGCCCTCTCCCCACCCTCCACATCACGCGCCCAGGGAGTGCCGCTCGGGCAGCCGTGGCCCGGGCCTTCATTTGATCTTTGCTTCTTTAACCAGCAGCCCCGAGCCTGGGGCGGCCACATGACTCGCCAGCAGCTGTTCCTGGCACCTCGCCGGTGCCGGCTGACAAACCCTGTAGCTCTGTGTCCTACAGGCCCTGCGCCGTCTGGGCCCGAGCAAACCTCCTCTGAGGCATCTCGTCAAACCCCAACTGGCCCAGCGTTTCTCCGGCCTCCTTCCACCCCAGAGACCCTTTACAAGTGACTACAGCACCCGCCACTGGAATGCAGCCACCTCTGGAGCGGAGCACAGCAGCTGTTTAACAGCCCACCGCAATGTTGCTTAACAGAGCAGGAGAGGACGCAAAGTCCCTGCCCCGTGCGTTCGGTACTGGGCGGGGGCAGCTCAGAGCTGCCATGGGAACAGGGCCACCCAGGCTCACACCCTTGGAGGGAAGAGCGCTCCCTGTTGAATCACGCTCACAAGGCAGCCAGCACTGAGCACCCGCATTTCCAGCCGATTTCTGGGACAGTTCGGCGTCTCCCCTTGCTCCAGGCACACAGGGCTCAGCAGGGGTCTGGGGTCCAGCCCCGACCTGTCTGCTGGTAGGGGCCAGTCTGAACTGCTCCCCTGCTGCTCGGCAAACTCGTCTCAGCCCCGGCCCGCTGGGTCCCGCTATCGTTCAGCCCTCGGCTGGGCCCGCTAGCGCTGCATGGAACAGGGGCGTGTCGATTTCACCAGGAGCCAGTGCTCGGCCTGCACGGACCACCCTGCACGGGCCACAGCCCTGGGATCCGGGAGCAAACAGCCCCACCGCCGGGTAGCACCAGCCACCTAGTCCCACCCTCCTCCCAGCTTTGTGCCCACTGTCCATGCTGCCCCACAGACTATGGGGTAGGGTGAGATCAGCCCCCCTCACCCGTCATGACCCCAGGGCACGACGGAGCTGCAGGCATGTACCTCACCCCACGGATGGAGGGCCTTGGGTCCCGTCTGGTGCTGTCCAGCACTTAACCCTTCCCTAGCCCCGTCGCCACCACAAGCACTAACCTCCCCATCCTCCCAATCCCCTCCAGGCTACAGCTGGGGAAACCGAGGCACAGAGCTGGGAGGTGCCCCAGAGGGAGGCAATGGCAGGGCCGGGATTAGAACCCAGGAATCCTGATGGCCCCCAGACAGCTCTGGGGCAGGGGTTCCCCCTGTTGTGCCTTTCCACCCCGATCCCCAGCTTGAGACAACTCCAGAGTGTCCCCAGCCAGCCTCAAGGGGGTCAGCGAACATCCTGCTGGCCGGTGCTCCCAGCTGTGCTGTGCCAAGGAAACGTGCCAAGGGAGTGGGCACAGGGCTGTGCCCGGCCCCCCACAATCAGCCTCCAAGAAGCTCTGGCCCCACACAGCCACCGTGCCCCATGCCCACCCAGCCGGGCACCTGGGCACCAGCTGACTGATCCGTTTGGAGCAGCGCCCGCTGGAGGGCCCATCTAGAGGGGCAGGGGGCTAGGGGCAGGCCAGGATTCTGGGGTACCCGTGGGAAGCACGTGCCTCTCGCTGGCAGCTGGGGATTAGCTGTGGGGTGAGCCCTGGCGGCAGGCGGGGGAGGAGGAGGAAGACACAGAGCATCTCACAGGAGCCCCAGCCCAGTTGTGCCCGGTCAGTCGCCAGCCGCACTCATTAGAACAGGGTTCCCGTCTCCCCACCTGCCACACACCGACCCCCAGGCCTGCCCCACTGACGGCACCAGGAGCCCAAGTGGGGCTGGGGATCAGGCCCGGCAAGAGCGTTGCTCAGCCGGTCGCTTTGTCCCGTGGCTGCAGGGACCCCTGCCAGGAAAGACGCCCGCTCCTTCCTCCACCACCCCAGCTAGGGAGCCAGGCCCACCCCGCGGGAGCCCCGGCTGTTTGTTTCCAGAGCATTACGTGGGTTGAATTGCCACTGAGGTCAGGCCCTGGGACAAAGGGCTGCTAGTTTCTCCCAGGCCGGTCGCTGTCCCGCCCACCCCGATTTTCCACCCCACCCAGGAGCTCCTCAAGCAAAACCTTCAGCAACTGCGGCCCCAGGCTGGGGGAGGGGCTGCAAACGCCAGCAGCCCCCACCCACGCAGGCTGCGCCCGCCAAGCAGGGCCAGGCATGGGCAGCGCGTGGAGGGGAGACCCCAGCCCCCAGCTGTTCGGCTGGCGGCGCTCCCCCCCCCCAGTTGGCATCGGGCAAATACCTCATGGGTTGCCGGGGGCACTGTGGTGCCATGCCCCAGGGAAATGCTGCCTGGCACAAGAGGCAGGGTGAGTGCCAGCTTCTCCTCCGAGAAGAGCAGGGTTGGGCAGGGCTGACAGGGCAGAGCTGCGGTGAAGGGCAGCGCGGCCTAGTGCTCTGAGCACCGGCGCTCCCGGGCTATTATCCGCAGCATGGCCTCAACACGCTGGGGCCCTGCTCTGTGCCTCGGTTTCCCCATCTGTAAATTGGGGCACAGGCTAATCCCCCCCCCCAAGAGAGGTAATGGCGGTCCGCATTGACAGAGGGCTGCGAAGGCGTCACGAGCCCAGACCCTGCAGGGCAGAGACGTGGTCTGATAACCCTACGTCCTCGCCGAACGGCCCCTTATCAGCCAATCTCAGAGCAGTTTCCAGACGCGGTCGGGACGGTGATCTGCATTTTACAGCGGGGGAAACCGAGGCACGGAGTAGTGCAGCGACTTGCCCAAGGTCAGGAAGAGAACCCAGTCTCCGGAGTCCTGGGCCAGTGCTCCGACCCACGGGACCCTTCTGCCCCCCAAACATGCCCCCCCCCCTCAACAGCGGCCAGGCCTGCAGTGGATTGGGAAGACTCAGCAGAGAACTGCCACCTCGGGACCGGATGCAATTCCTCCACATCCCGGCCTGCAGGTGAGGACCGGCGGCTGCTGGGTGGCACAGGGACCCCGCGGCATTTCAGAGGGGCACCAGCAGAGGGGGCAGCACAGGCTGCAAAAGCAGGAACCACCTGGCACAGATGCCGCCCGCCTGCCCAAGGGGGCAGCCCCACAGGCCGCTCCCTGCTGGGGAAGGTAGCGTCCCACCGTTCCCGTGCCAAGGGAGTGGGCACAGGGCTGTGCCCGGCCCCCCACAATCAGCCTCCAAGAAGCTCTGAAGAGGCAACCTTCCAAGTTGCTCAGCTGGCGCGTGGCTGGCGTCTCCGCCGGAGCTCCCAGCGTCCGCGGGTGCTGCCCTGCCTCGGCCGAAGGCGCCTGGGCCCTGCCAGAGCGAGGAGGGCAGAGGCAGACCAAGGTGCTTTGCTGGTGCTCCTGTACCCGAGAGCCAAGGCTGGGCAAGCAGCCCATTCAGTTCCTGCCGCGGGTGGAGCCCCGGAGCCCACACGCTTCTCAGCTGCTCTGGCACGAAAATAGCTGCCGGGCGTGGAGGAAAACAAACTCTCCTTAAAGGGGCAGGCAGCAAGGCATCGCCCAGGCCGGCCAGGGACACGGGCGGCCTCCGGGTTGGTCTGGCAGCAGGGCATCGCCCTGGCCGCCAGGGACACAGACGGGCTCCGGGTTGGTCTGGCAGCAGGGCATCGCCCAGGCCGGCCAGGGACACAGACAGGCTCTGGGTTGGTCTGGCAGCAGGGCATCGCCCAGGCTGGGCGGGGACACAGACGGGCTCCAGGTTGGTCTGGCAGCAGGGCATTGCCCAGGCCGGCACAGACAGGCTCTGGGTTGGTCTGGCAGCAGGGCATCGCCCAGGCTGGGCGGGGACACAGACGGGCTCCAGGTTGGTCTAGCAGCAGGGCATTGCCCAGGCCGGCCAGGGACACAGACGGGCTCCGGGTTGGTCTGGCAGCAGGGCATTGCCCAGGCCGGCCAGGGACACAGACGGGCTCCGGGTTGGTCTGGCAGCAGGGCATCGCCCAGGCCGGCCAGGGACACAGACGGGCTCCAGGTTGGTCTGGCAGCAGGGCATTGCCTGGCACTGTGCAATCAACAGCCCAGAATGTGAGCGCGGCTCAGGCTGGCCCGGGGCCCCCTCCTCAGCTTGGGGACCCCGACAGAAGCGTGCAGGGCAGCGTGGCCTGGGAGACCAGGGTGCAGCTCGGGGCCCAGGAGAGGGGGGTCTAGGTCCAGCTCCCCTTTCTCATCTGTTTAGCTCGTGGCCCAGGGCCGGCTCTCGTACGGCCCAAGGGACAGAATGACCCAGCTGTGCCGCCCGCCGCAGAGGGACCCGCAGGGAAGGGCCTCGGGTGCCAGGAGCTGGTGGGTCCCCTGTGCCAGTCTCCCAGCAGCTCCCCAGGCAGCGGATCTTCCTCCCTGGCAGCAGGGCCCCGGGGTGGGGCTGGAAGGCGGGGGGAAGGCCCCCCCAGACATGCAGCGGGGTGCGCACAGGGGGCCGTCCCCGTTCGGGACTGGGATGCGGCGGCTCTGCCCTCGTCACAGCCGGGGGGGAGCCAGCCTCGGCGCCCACAATCACAGCCCCCTGCGGAGCCCCCTCTCGGGGACTGGCCCTGCCCCCCACCCCACAGCAGGGGGGCACAGCCAGGGCCGTTCTGCCGGGCCGGGGGAGAGGCAGGATTTGATTTCAAACCCTGTCTCATGGGCCCCTGGAGCTCCCCTCCAGCACCTCAGACAGCCAGGCCCCAGGCCCAGCACCCCGTGGGCCAGAAACACACCCAGAAATTAGACGAGCCGCCAGTCACCCCGGGGTCACATCAAGTCACCCAACGCCATTCAAGTCTCTTGGCACCTCTTCCCCTTGATCACACCCACAGTCAAGCCCTTGTGGCGGTGAGCTCAGCCCCGCGGCATCTCTCTCTCCCCGGGAGCTCTGCCGAGCAGCTATTTACATTCAGGAGAAAACCCCAAAAGAAAAGCAGATGAGCTGATCAACTTGGGGGGTTTCCATCACCCGCTTGGCTAAGTGGCACTTTCAGCAGCCAGGCTCCGCCCTCTGAAAAGCCACACCCCCTTCTGCAGAGAGGCCCCGCCCACACAGACATGCCTGCCCACAGGGGCAGGTTGAAAAGGAAAGGCAGTGGGTCCCCCCCAAGGCGTAGCTGAACCACTACAATGGGAGGGTTAATTGAGACGCTAAGGGACTAACCGCCGAGGAGAAATAAAGCTCCGGGGAACGGCTGCTCCACTCAACAACCTGGCAGAGAAATACACTTGGGCCAGGTTAGTGAGACCCATGGCAGCGTCTCCACGGATCGTAGGGGGGGGGGACATACAGGCCTGGGCAGAAGGGACAGTTTAAACCTATTGTGAATAAATCACAAGCATGAATATGCTCACGGAGGCTAGCAGGGCTGGACAGCCGATGCATTTACACAGAAGAGGCTGGGGACCCAGGACTCTAGCAAAGCAGGGGAGAGCTGGTTTTTCCACCAGAAAGCGTAAATATTTCAAGCTAGTTCCCCTGGATATCACTTCCAACTCCTGCCCCATGTGTCCTCACCAATCCACCCCCCGCCTCTGCCAGGGGAAAGCGATCGCTTCATTTGCCACCGTCCTAGGCACGGGCACGGATCAGTTAGAAACCAGCGTGCCCGAGTCAAGGTTTGTTTCACTCTGCTGGGGACAGCCTGCGGGCATCCCGCTGGCACGCGGCCCGTAGCTGCCCTCCTCTGTTATGGGCACACCCCCGGCTGTAAAACCCCGAGCACGCTTCTCCATCGTGATGTGACCGGTCTCCCCTGGGATCAGGAGTCGGGACCTCCAAGCTGAGCTTTCGGGGGCAGGGATTGTCTTTTGTGCTGTTTGTACAGCATCTAGCGCAGACGGGTCCTGCTCCCGGGACCACCACCAGACAAATAACAATAGCTGCATTCAGGCGGGGGGGGCTATGACTGGGGCAGTGTTTAGGACTCGCCCTCTGGCTCCTGAGAAGTTGCCAATGGAGCCATCGGGGGGTTAGGGCCACTGAAATTTTTTTTTTTAAATTTATGGAGATATCCTATCTCCTAGAACTGGAAGGGACCTTGAAAGGTCATCGAGTCCAGCCCCCTGCCTTCACTAGCAGGATCAAGTACTGATTTTGCCCCAGATCCTTAAGTGGCCCCCTCAAGGATTGAACTCACAACCCTGGGTTTAGCAGGCCAATGCTCAAACCACTGAGCTGGGCCATTGCCTGAAATGGGCACGTGGGGGAAGCCGACCCGCAAAGCCCTTCCCAAGTACGCCTCTCTGGCCTCATTTTTAACCAAAACCAGAGCGTGGGACATCCCAAAGCTTCACAGCTCACTAGACATGAACAACGTAGGCAGGAATTATTGTGCCTGCCACCAAAATGCAGCCACCTCTGGGTCGTGTAATGTCACACAGCAACGCGAGGGGACTGTTTAGATGAGGAAGTGAAAAGGGATCCCCCGGTCCAGTTGAAATTCCATAGGGAATTTTAGGTTAGACGCCTGTAATCGCTCTTGGGGAAAGGGACAGGAGACCTTTAATTGGAATGACATTTCTTTTGAAAGACCCGGCAGCGCAGCACCATGGTGGGGGATGGAGAGAGCGAGAGAGGACGGCACCTCCTAGGAAATAAGCAACTTCACTTCCTCCAGAACTTGGGTTTTGTTTGGCGATTTGCCGTCCAAGTACTGACCAGACCCACCCCTGCTTAGCCTGAGACACCCAGCAGCCCAGCACCGTGCAGACACTGCCAGACACCCAGGAGAAGATGCCAGACCCGTGGCCGTCCGGCTCTTCCTTCCCCGCTGCACGCAGATTAACTTTCATTGCTCTGCGTTCATTGTTACTTCCTCTGCCTGGAAGCGGGAACTGCCAGCATGTGGGTAAATGGATTAGAAGGGCATGTACTTTCACTGGCGCTTCTGTCCCAGCGCCCCCGTGGCCTCTGCAGAAATGCTGTTTTGTAACTTGCTCCACAGTCATTCCCCCTCGGGGGATCACAACAGATGTCCTCCCTCTTAAGCAACCGCCTTATGGGGCCGTGCGATGGTGAAGGGTGATTATAGTTTCCATCTTTCCTCAGTATACACAAGTACACCAGTGTCACGGGACATCTTGAAAGTTAGAATGGGGCGGGGGGGACACCATCAATCTCGGTAGAACTGTATAGATTCCAAGGCCAGAAGCAACCATTGTGATGCTCTAGTCTGACCCCCTGTGTAGCAGAGGCCAGAGATCTGCCCCCACATAACTCCTACAGCAGATCTTTTAGAAAACTCTTGGTTTAAAAATGGGGAGTGAGAGGGAACTCATGTCTACCCTTGGTAAACTGCTCCAATGGTTACTCACGCTCACCGTTCAAAACATCCATCTTATTTCCAGTCGGAATTTGTCTAGCTACAACATTCAGCCGCCGGAACGTTTTATACCTTTCTCTGCTAGGTTGCAGAGCCAGATTAGAGATTTCTTCCCCGTGTCGGTACTTTATAGACTGTAATCAAATCACCCCTTCGCCTTCTCTTTGTTAAGTTACATAGATTGAGCTCCTTAGGTCTGTCGTTATCAGGCAGGTTTTCTAACCCTTCCCATGACTCTTCCCTGACCCCTCTCCAACTGATCAACATCCTTCTTGAACTGCGGGCACCAGAACTGGGCACAGGATCCCAGCAGCGGTCGCACCAGTGCCAAGTACGGAGGTAAAACAACCTCTCTGCTCCTTCTCGAGCTTCCCCTGTTTGTAGGGTGACCAGATAGCAAGTGTGAAAAATCGGGACGGGGGAGGGGGGGGGGGAATAAGGGCCTATATATGAAAAAGCCCCAAATATTGGGACTGTCCCTATAAAATCAGGACATCTGGTCACCCTACCTGTTTGTGCATCCCAGGATCACATTCATTCAGCTGATTACTCACCACGGCCCAAAATCTTTTTCAGAGTCACTGCTTCCCCAGATAGAATCTCCCACCCTATAAGTATGGTCAGCATTCTTTGTCCCCAGATGGATAGTTACATCGAGCTACGTTAAAATGCAAACTGTTTCCTTGCGCCCACTTTCCCAAGCGATCCAGATCGCACGCTCTGAATCAGTGACCTGTCCACTTCATTATTTACCACTCACCCAAGTTTTGTGTCATCTGCAAACTTTATCAGTGATGATTGTATGTGCTCTCTCAACTCATTGATAAAGATGTTAAATAGCGAAGGACCAAGAAATAACCCCTGCAGGACTCCAGCGGAAACGGACCCGGTCAGCGATGATTCCTTGTTGCATTTTGAGACCTATCGGTTAGTCAGATTTTAATGTGTGCTGTGTGAATGAATTTGGAACCTGTGAGTGAGTTTCTATCCCTTATGGCTGCAAAGAAAGCCTTCCAAGCATCCTGATGAACCCTGAGTCTGCAGACAGACAGCTCTCCTCTGCAGCTGCTCAGAAGTTTCTGAAGCAGCAGCAGTGTGAAACTCACAAGACTCTGGTCAGTATCACAACAGCTATTCAGAAGGCCAAGGCAGAAGGGAAACTGACAAGACTCATGTCAAGTTCACTCTGAAACTGCTTGGGAAAGCTTTTTCCCCCTGGTTTTTCTTCTCTGCCTAGGGCTACTAGGTTTATTCCTCAGGCTCAGAGGTGCCTGGTCAATGT
Organism: Chrysemys picta bellii; assembly: GCF_011386835.1. Taxonomy (NCBI): domain Eukaryota; kingdom Metazoa; phylum Chordata; order Testudines; family Emydidae; genus Chrysemys; species Chrysemys picta. The sequence continues at coordinate 125,856,967 of NC_088797.1, read as the reverse complement.
TCATAACCCTGCTGATACTAGAATGGAGAATCCAAGCATAGGAGCAATGCACACACGCACGTGTACATACCCCCCACACACACACACACACTATTTTCTACCTTCAGGTTTTCCACACAGCTGATGAGATGCCAGTTCTCCCACACAGCACTGATCCTACTACACCTCCCGCTGCTCCGAGTTTGAATTCCCCACCCAAGCCGCCAGACTTGGAGTCCAAAGTACAACACAAGCAATTAATGTAACAGCTGCCAAACAGTGGGTGTCGTGTTCCCTAGTGAAATTTATGCCACTGGGAGCAGGGCAGGGCCGAGGTTTCCTCTAGGCATCGTCACACGCTCCTGCCAACCAAGCCGAAAGCTGGGGTGCTGCTGTGCACGCCTCAGTGACGTGACCCCGCTGGAGGGAAGGGAGGCGGTGGGGGAAAGAAAGAGACACGGGCAGGAGAAATGAAAAGGGGAAAGCAGCCAGCCTTCAGAAAGGAATGACAACCCGCTGGAGAAGCTTGTCTGCACAGGAGAAAGTCAGATGAGATCAGCTCACAAGCCCTGCAATAACAAACCATTTGCCATTTCAAGTCGACGCCGATGGCTCCAACGTCACACCAAAATATCCTCCCCAGCTAATCAGAACGTACTGGGGGGGGGGGGGAGGCCTGCCTCTCGCTGCATGTCTCTCTCATGCTCGTGGCTTGGATCCCATGTGCACGTTCACACGTGGGAATCCGGTCACGTTTACCCACTCCCATACCGCCCGCCCTACGGGCCTCACCGAAGTTAACGGCCACCGTTCCGGTGACCTCAGTGGGATCAGGCCCTAATGCAGCAACTGGGGGGGGAGGAGGGTGCTTGTGTCCTTGCTGGGCAGCAAAGCATGAAGCCAGAGGAAGGACTGTGAGATTTTCCTCCTTCCAGCTGGCATCAACATGAGCAGGTCACAGCTCTTCCCCCTCCCCCACCAGCCTTCCCAATCCAAGAATCACATTACAGATCCCTTCAGACCTTCGAGCTCCGGCCGCAAACAGGCATATTATGCTGGGCTCAAGGAACAGCTCACGGCGCAGCTGGCGTCGGCTCGAAATCCGGGGCTGGCTGCAGCGCAGCGATAACCACGCATTCTCGTGGCAGCCAAAGCGAGCCGGAGAGGAGAGGGCTTGCCCTCCCCATCGAGCGGAGGTGAAAGCCAGCTCCTCCAAAACCAGACCAGGGTGCATTTGACGCATCCCCCTACACACGCTTTTCCTAGCCTTCTCCGGGCACCCTGCCAGCCCCACGCTTGGCGTTCTCCCATCGTAACTCCCCAGACGAAGCTTCCGGACGATGCTCTCCGGAATGAGACTCTCTGCTCTGGAGGACTGCGCTGCAGACGCGCTTTCCAGCCCGGCCGTTACATTCCACCGAGGGACGGAGCGAGAGGCTAAGGGGAGGATCCAACCCCTACCCGAGCGAATGGAAGGACTCCAGCCCGGCCCTCAACAACTCGCCCGAGAACCAGGAGCTGAGACCAGATTCTCCGCAGTCCAAATCCAGTGTCTTAACCACAGACCCGCCTTTCACGCTAGACCGCAGGAGTTTGCATAGGGCAGCAAAGGTGACAGGAGAAGCAGCCCTATGGGAAGGGGGCAGAGAAAGAGGACGTCTCCCCTAACACGCACCCCTGCGCTTTGCCAAAAGGACGGAGATCCATATGCCACAGCAGCTGTCCAGGCTAGAAGGGCAGGCCAGGGCTGGGGGAAGAGAGGCCTGGCTGGCCCAGGTCACACAGAAGGGGTCGGCCCCTTGCGGCTTTTAACCCAAAGGGAGAGCGGGCAGGGGCTGCTTCCTCTGTAAGTCACCCTCCTGAGCCCAGCGAGGGGCCAGACACTTTCCCAGCACTCTGGGGATGGGACCTCGCCACTGAGGGTTGGGGACATGGAGCAATCAGGGCAGCAGGGCAGTGCCCAGCGTGGTGTGAACCGTCCCCATGCCCCCACTGCCCCCTCCCCCAATACCCAACAGTCCCCCCCCACTGCCCGGTAACCCCCATAAACACCCCGCTCAATGCAGTCCTCAGCCCCTCACCCCAACATCCCAGCCTTCAACCCCACTGCCCCCTCCCCCAATACCCAACAGTCCCCCCCACTGCCCGGTAACCCCCATAAACACCCCGCTCAACGCAGTCCTCAGCCCCTCACCCCAACATCCCAGCCTTCAACCCCACTGCCCTCTACTGCCCCCTCCCCCAAATACCCAACAACCCTCCACTTCTCCCAACAGTCCCCCCCACTGCCCAGTAAGGCCCATAAACACCCCGCTCACCACAGTCCTCACCCCAACATCCCAGCCTCCAACCCCACTGCCCCCCAACATGCCCCATCCCCCCACAACTCACCTCCCACCTCCTCACCCTACCCCCCCACAGACCAGTCACCCCCAATATCCTGGCCCCCCAACCCCACCACCCCTCAACATGCCCCCACAACTCACCTCCCACCTCCTCACCTCACCCCTCTATGGCCCCAAACCCAACCACCCCCAACACTCCCTATCCCCCCACAACACATCCCCCAAACCCTCACCCCATTTCCCCCAACAACCCACCCCATTCACTGCTGACACACTGGACCTCTATATCCCCCACTCATTCCACCAGCCCCCCAACCCCACCACCCCACCATGCCCCAGCCTCCCACAGCCACAACTCCCCCAAACTCCTCCCCACACCGCCCCAACATCTCCCCAGAACTCCCCCAAAGTCCTTCCCCCACCTCAACATCCCCCCCCAACATCCCCCAAACTTCTCCCCCACTGCCTCCAGCATCCTCCCAACACTCCCCCCAAACTCCTCCCCCCACAACTGCCCCAAAGTCCTTCCCTCTGCCATCTCCCAACTCCCCCCAAACTCCTCCCCCAACCCCCCAAACTCCTTCCCCCACCATTCCCAACATCCCCCCAAACTCCTCCCCACGCTGCCCCCACCATCCCCCCACAACTCCCCCAAAGTCCTTCCTCCCGCCATCCCCCAACAACTCCCCACAAACTCCTCCCCCAACATCTCCCCACAACTCCCCCAAATTCCTTCCCCCAACAGCCCCCAAACTCCTCACCTCGCTGCCCCCAGCATCCCCCCAAAACTCCCTCCAAACTTCTCCCCCCACCGCCCCGACCCACCGGCCCCGGGACCCTCCCGGCCACTCACCGGCGCCCCCCGGCTCCGCGCTCCGCTCCCGTCCCGGGCCAGGGCGGCTCCGCTCGCTCCCATCGCCCGCCCCGCGCTCCCCCGCACGGCGGCTCCTACCCCCGCCGGAGCCCCCAGCGCCAGGCTCCGCCCGGCCGCCTCCACCCCCCTAGAGCCCCCCCAGCGGGGAGGGCACCGACAAGGAGCCGCAGCTGGGGAGGGGCCCGACTCGGGGGGGTCCCTACAGACGGAGCCCGGCCCCAGCGACGGCCCCGCCCCACCCCCAGACTAGCCCTCCCCTGGGGGCCCTTTAGGGGCAGGAGACCATAGGATCCTGCTATGGGGCTGGGGACCCCTAACCCCCCAGATCAGCGCTCCCCTGGGGGGCCTTTAGGGGCAGGAGACCATAGGATCCTGCTATGGGGCTGGGGACCCCTAACCCCCCAGATCAGCGCTCCCCTGGGGGCCCTTTAGGGGCAGGAGACCATAGGATCCTGCTATGGGGATGGGGGGCCCCCTGGATTTTGTCAGTACCCATTTCTTGTGTATATTATGGTAGCATTTAGCCCCACCCCCCAGTTATGTACCAGGCTGACCCCATTGTGCCAGGTGCTGTACAAAGCTGCCCTGCTGCCCCAGTGGCCTTGCCCCACCAAGACGGATGTCACAGCCCCACGGCATCAGGACGGCCCCACTTTGCCACATCGGGGCCAGGGGCTGGCCTGGAAACACCATCGGGTGGGGCTGAGCTGTACCCCTCGGGAGCAAACCAGGGGGCAGCGGAATCCCAGACCCAGTGGAAGCAGCACCGGGCAGGGAGCATTTAGGGGCAGGGTCAGCATGTGGGTCTCGGGCAAAATGCCACTGGATCTTTGCCTTGTTCAAAAGGCTGCAGCCCCCTACACATCAGGGGTCAGTACTCATTGGGAGGGCAGAGGGCCCCCTACTGACTCCCCCCTGCAGCACAGCACCCCCTAGGCATGGGGGGCGTCACTGGAGGGCAAAGCACCCCCTAGTACCAACACTGGGGCAAGCACTCCAAGGGAACAGCACCCTCTACTGAGTCACCCATCCAAACACCCTACTGGTCAGCAACCACTCCTGAATGATTGTCAAGGTCCGGTCTGTCTCCCATCCATACAGTAAGCCAGTCTGACCCTGCTTAGCTTATGAGAGCTGACAGGATCCCAGCACACGGTAGTACCGGGGCATGCTATAGCTGCATGGTTCCCAGTAGAAAAACAATAACTTGTCAGGGATTGCTGCCAATCAGCCCAAGGCCAGAGCCACATGCACTTCGGGGGGCGAGGAAGCAAAGCTAACTTGCCCGGCTGCGGGGTGCACCCCTGTGTCCTCTGTGACTGCAGCCCCTGGAGCGGGCCAGGTGAACCGGAGCACGAGGCTGGGCGTGCCATTAATTAACTAGGGTTTCCAATGGAATGGTCATTGGGCGCTTCCGAACGTTGCGGCTAACGCTGCTGCTTGCTTCTCCGTTGCACGCTGCGAGATTTCGTATGGCTCTGGGGCAGGGCGGGCGGGTGCTACAGAACTTGTAATGCTGCGGACTCAAGCCCCAGGTCTTTGCATGTGCAGCGTTCAGCACAATTGGGCCCGGATTCTGACTGCGGCCTCTGGGAAGCAGGGCAAGAACAATACGAGCTTACAAGGTATCCGAAGCAATTGCTGGGCCCAGCGAGACACGTCGCTGCTGCCGAAGGAGCGTGGCATAGGAAACCCCTGCTGTTTGTGACTCTCGCTGGCCGTGGGGCAAGGAAGCCGGTGCGGTCAGGTACGCCGTACCATTAAGATATTTATTGCCAGGATGCTGTACCGGAAAGACACATTTTCAGAACCACAGGGCTCTCCCGGGAACCGCGGAGGCGAAAGGAGCAGAACGTGGGGCCGCCGGCAGCTCCTCCGGTGCGCTGGTACCGCGCCCCGCCCCGCTGCCAGCCCTTCCACATGGCTGCGTCTCCTGTCTGGGGTCTGTACAGCCCCGCCGCAGGACAGGGCTGGCGGCAGTACAGCTGCGCCGGAGGAGCTGCTGGTGGCCCCGGGTTCTGCTCCTTTCAACTCTGCGCTTCCCGGGAGAGCCCTGTGGTTCAGAAATCGGTATCCGCTGCAGCGGGAGGACAGAGCCACCCCCGCCCAGTAACATGGGATGGGGAAGGGACGGGGAGAGCGTGGGAGCCCCGGGCAGGGAGGAGTCCCATGGGGGGTCATGTGGGGAGGTCACATGCCTCCCCTTTAGCTGGTGCCTCCCTTTGTGTCCCTCCCATAAGTCGCCTATGTGTACCAGTAAGAATTAAAATCTACTTTCACCACTGCTCGCTGGTGACATGAATATAATGAGTTGTGAGTGCTTTGGGGCAGAGATCACATCTCTGGGCAGCAAAGAAGTCCCTGTCCCAGTATCGTATTGCATGTGATGGTCTGAACCTTGAGCACTAATAATATTCAGAATTTATTCCACACTTTGCCAACACCAGAGGAAAACTTCAATCCACACACCACACCTGTGAGATAGATAAGGACTGACCTGCATGTATTAGTCCTACTGCCCTCTGCTGGATAGAATCAGAACTGCTCACCTGTGTGGCACAAGCCCTATACTGCACACGGCGAATGGAGAGCCTCCACGATCTGGAGTGGTAGAGAGATGCTCTTTTGGATGTCTATTACCTACCAGTAGCCATGCTGTGCACAGCCCTATAAACAGTGAACATTTTCAACTCCCCAAATATTCATTTGAGTTCAGAAGTGAATCTTGTTTCAATCGTCCGTGTGATGCTGCTGCGTTCATCCCTGGCAAGAGCGAACACTTGAGCTCTGCTTCCAACGAGCCATTTTTAATCTTGACTATTCTCAGAAGGTGAATTTCAAAGTCGACATTCAGTTGTCACATTCCCACCGGGGTTTCACAAATCACGTGTCCTCGTCTGCATTCGCTGGCTGGAGGCCTTATGTAACTAACCGACGCAGCGTGAAATACAAATTTGTGAATATTACAATCAAGGCTGTAATTGGACATGCCGGCTGCTGTGGCGAGTTACCTAAACCACGCGGGATTGTTTGTCTTCGAGATTAGTGCTGCTCATCACCCAGTCCGCCCAATGGGAATGTCAGATCGTATGTGCAGTTGTCATATTTGCAAACTGCATTTCACACGGGGGTGGCTGATTACATAAGCCTACACAAACAGCGCTGCAGGACTCTGCCGTTGACTCAAAGCCTGGCCTTCACCAAATTGTTTTGCCTCTTTGTGTCTCAGTTTCCTCCATCTATGAAATGGGGGTAATGGTCTCTACCCTTTTCTAGCCAGAACTTTGAGCTCCACGCAGGAAGAGGGCAAAGTGAGCGCCAAGCGCTGTGATTAGTTATCCCGTAATTAACTCACACAATGCAATTAACAAACCTCTGCAACTGGCAACTTGGGACCAGTCTGCCAAAATTATCGGCCGGAGAAATTTGAATAATTTTGAACAATAAATAAATTAACGAATTTCACAGTCTCTTCACAGACAGTCCACTAATAGGGGAACCAAAGGGGAAATCAATTGAACAAATGATTTGCTTCAAATTAGCCGCACGCTCTCAAGTCTGAATTAATTAGAGGGCCGGATCCTCAGCTGGTATAAATCCGCAGCGCTGGCTTCGCACCAGCCAAGCACGAATACACGACTTCTTTCTGTGTCTTCCAGTCTATGCAGCCGAAGAAGTGGGCTGTAGCCCACGAAAGCTTATGCTCAAATAAATGTGTTAGTTTCTAAGGTGCCACAAGGACTCCTGTTCTTTTTGCGGCTACAGACTAACACGGCTGCTGCTCTGAAACCTACACTAGCAGGATTTCAGCTACTTAGAAAGAAGCAAATACAAATTCAGGGTTTATTGAAAGTCGTTTTAAAAGCCTCGATTACCTTCATATCCAGATGCTATTTAGCTGCTAAAGACCGCAGACAATTATAGGTAGAACTATCCCAAGAAAAAGGTAGCCGCTGCAGACAATGAAGGGTTACGGGGAAAACACAAAAAGTCTAAGCAAATAAGCGAGCCCTTCCCCCTCCACAGGCCCAGGTAACGGGGGCTGTTTCTCTGTTCCCGCCTCAGGGGCCCAAGGAAGGAGCTACGTTAACCCCCAGCGTGCTGAAGGAAACAAGCCGCGCTTAAGACGTAAGTTCCTTGGTGGTTTGGCGTTCCTTGGGGATGCCCACCTGGACGCGGCAAGTAACTCATTCCCCCCGAGTTGTGCCAATCTGTCCCACAACAGGGGTGGCCTTGGGGCACTGGGTGGGCAAGGCGAACCACTTTCTTTCACTAATATCTAATGGCATCCCCTGGCACTACCAGCTCCCACCGCCCAAGGCAATCAAAGGGCCTGAGTGGGGCCCATTGCTCCGGCTTCTAGAGTTGGGCAGCCCCACGGTCCTTGCTTTCCTGAGAGACTCTGGCCTGGCAGTGGAGAAACCTGCCTGGAACTCAGAGGGAGAAGCACAGGTTGCAGGTGGGAGGCGTTTGGAGGCGGAACCGGGCAGTCAGTCTGTGTACACATGGATACAATGCCAGCTGCAGCAGATCTCTGGGATTAGCGGCCCGTGGTACATGAAACAGGGAGAATGAATGCCAGCCGTGTAAACTGCTGCAGGTGGGGTTGCTGTTGCCACATAAATTGCTGCTGCTTCAATCAGGAGGGTCTCAGGCGCCATGCTGCTCATTGGATGGAATCCCACTGTGGGCACCAATGGTGGGTCAGCAACAGGAAACAGCAAAACCACAACAGCCCTTCAGTCTTCGAGGTGTTTGGAGAGCCCTGGGTACCACCAGAGAAGCAAGAACGTCTGTCTGTCTGGGTCCTTACTCAGCCTCCATGGCTGTCGAGTCTGGGAGTCCATGGCTTCCCCTCACAACATCCCTGGAAGGCTGGGAGGGATCATTGCCCCCGCTTTATAGATGGGGAAACTGAGGCACAGACAGTTGAAGTGGGTCACCCAAGGTGTCTGCAGCAGAGCCAGGCATTGAATCCGGTCTCCCGAGTCTCAGCCCCTTGCCCACTGCCATCTTTAAATTCCCCCATGAGTCACCCAATCAGGCAGAAGAAATCACACCATGTGACTCAGATGACCAATCACCCAGTGCACACATCAGCGATTGGCTGTTGGAAGCCACAGGCCGCAGCAGCCCAGAGGCTGCACAGTTGTTTCACATAACGAGCCAGCTAGTCAGAGCTAAAGCTGGAGGAACCTGCTGCTTGGAACAGGGGCTGTCTCTGTGCCCGTGTTTGTACAGCGCCTTGCACAGCGGGGTCCTGGCCCAGGACGAGGGTACCAACCACAACACCCCTAGTAAATAACAACAATACAAACAGCGAGGCCTCACCCTGCTCTCTGTGCCCGGGGGCGAGGCTCAGTCAGGAATTAACCCCTGCCTGCCTGGGTGCTTCTGGAAGGAACACAAGCAGGACAGCGGCGCAGCGTGAGATTGTGTTTTGTGACTCCCCAAGCCGCAGCCCCTGGACCCTCACAGCAATTTGCCACCCCCCAGCCCAGGAGGTGATCAATAAAACCAGCACCCAAACGAGGTCGTGTCAATAACACCCCCCTCCTGCCAGGGCTTAATTCGCAATGAAAGATGTTCCGGGGCTCAAGCAATTTTCTTTACATTCATATCTGACGCAGGAAGCCCAGAGGCGCCGGGGCTCTGAACCGCCAGGCCCAGAGGTGCGGGGGCTCTGAACTGCCATGCCCGGAGGTGCCGGGCTCTGAAGCGCCAGGCCCAGAGGTGCCGGGCTCTGAAGCACCAGGCCCAGAGATGCCGGGGCTCTGAACCGCCGAGCTCGGAGGTGCCGGGCTATGAACTGCCAAGCCCAGGGGTGCCGGGGCTCTGAACTGCCAGGCCTAGAGGTGCCATGGCTCTGAACTGCCGGGCCTGAAGGCGCCGGGGCTCTGAACCATCGTGCCCGGAGGTGCCGGGCTCTGAACTGCCGAGCCCAGGGTTGCCGGGGCTCTGAACTGCCAGGCCTAGAGGTGCCGGGGCTCTGAACCATCATGCCCGGAGGTGCCGGGCTCTGAACTGCCAGGCCCAGAGGTGCCAGGCTCTGAACCGCCAGGCCCAGAGGTGCCAGGCTCTGAACCGCCAGGCCCAGAGGTGCCGGGCTCTGAACCATCGTGCCCGGAGGTGCCAGGCTCTGAACTGCCAGGCCCGGAGGTGCCGGGGCTCTGAACCATCGTGCCCGGAAGTGCCGGGCTCTGAACTGCCAGGCCCGGAGGTGCCGGGCTCTGAACCATCGTGCCCGGAGGTGCCGGGCTCTGAACCGCCAGGCCCAGAGGTGCCGGGCTCTGAACCGCCGAGCCCGGAGGTGCCGGGCTCTGAACCGCCGGGCCCGGAGGTGCCGGGGCTCTGAACCGCCGGGCCCGGAGGTGCCGGGGCTCTGAACCGTCGTGCCCGGAGGTGCCGGGCTCTGAGCCGCCGGGCCCGGAGGTGCCGGGCTCTGAGCCGCCGGGCCCGGAGGTGCCGGGGGCTCTGAACCGCCGGGTCCGGAGGTGCCGGGGGCTCTGAACCGCCGGGTCCGGAGGTGCCGGGGGCTCTGAACCGCCGGGTCCGGAGGTGCCGGGCTCTGAACCGCCGGGCCCGGAGGTGCCAGGGCTCTGACCTGGCACAAATTAAGCCCTGCCTCCCGCCCATGAAGGTACCTCTGGTCCTGCAAGTGGCTGGAGGTAGGAGAATGACAGTGGAAACATTCAGCCGTGACAAGCCATGGGGGGGCCCTTGTTCCCCAGAGCCACGGATTCACCCCAGTGCTCACAGCCCAGGTGGCAGCAAAGTAGCCCAGAAAGCAGGGCTTAGGCCCCAACCCGGCTGCCTACAGGCTGGGAGCATCCCATCCCCTGCCCTTCCCCCCCCCCCCCCCTCCTGTCCATCAGCCGATGGCAAAGCGAGCGGGGCCAGGAATTACCTGCTGATCCGGCAGGGCCCCCCGTCCTCTTCCTCTCCTTCCCGAGAGCGCCTCAGCCACAGGCTCTATCGTCCTCCTCTGCCTTATCTCAGGACTTCTCAGAGCCAGGCCAGGCCGGCTCTACGCTCTGCTTCCCTCGGCTGTGCGTGCGCCAACACCGAATGCACCCGGGAAGCAGCAATTACCTCTGTTCACCCTGTTATTGGCCCGTCTCCCGAATTAGGGCTCATCCTCAAACTATGAAGCAGCCAGAGGTTAATAAGAACTGCACATGCCGGGGTGAAGCCAGAGCTGCTCCCAGCACAGGGCTGTTATTAAGGAGATGCCCAGCCCTCCAGGGCGGTTAGAAAGACACCACGGTCTCCTTCGCGCTCTTGAGTGCAGACCCGGGGCAGCAACAGGTTTGTGTAGCTTGAAATCTTCCTTGGGGGCCCTTGGATTGTTATTTAATGTTTGTATTACAGCCGGGCTCCATCACGCTAGGGGCTGGACAGGCAGAGCAAGGCACAGTCCCTGCTGGGCTGGTAGCTTAAGCAGACAGTTCAGCTTGTTATCCCCAAATTACAGATGGGGAAACTGAGGCACCGAGCTTAAATGACTCGCCCAAGATCACGCAGAGTGTCTGTGTCAGAGGCAGGAACTGGAGCCAGATCTCCTGGGTCCCAGCTCAGTGCCTTATCCCCAAGGCCAGCCTTCCTCGCTTCACCTTCAGTCTGCTCATTGATTAGCCTTGCCCACCACGCCAGCCACGGGGCTCATCAGGGCTCGGCAAAAATAACGAACCCAATTATCCAGGCAGCCAAGTCCCACAGCACAGAGTGGCATTAAAGCAGCTGGAGATGGCTAGGGGAAAACTCCCTCTTGGGGGGCAGGGGAACTCCCCACCACTGGACAGCTGGCACCTCCTGCACCAGTCATCTACCCTTCGCATCCAGAGAGGGAGAGGGCAGGTAGGGCAGGGGCAGAGCTCCGTTATACCCTGTCTGCCACTGGGGTAGGTTAGAGCTTCTCCTTTTTGCCAGGGCTGGGCAGCTCAGGATCAGGGAGTCACAGCTGGTGCCTCGGCCTCGTGCCAGCCCTGGGAGCGGGGTGCATTCCCCCAAGGCCACACTGGGGCTGTCTCAGTACAGGCCTCCGCGTTCCTGGGTCTGCTTGACAATCCGGGTTTGTGTCTCTTTCCCCAGAGAGCGCCAACTTTTCTCTGCCAGCCGGGGGTGGGGGAACAGAGTGCTCCACTCTTCCTCGATCTGTGAGCCCTGGCGCCGCGCCGGAGCCCAGCTGCTCTGGGCAGGAGACACCACCGACGTGGGTGATCCTGGGCTGGGCCTGGACTCCGGGCAGCAGGGTCAAGGGGAGGCAGAGCTCAGACAGCCGGGCCCCAGCCAGAGGAAGTCCAGCTGGTGACACTGCAACAAAGCAACTGTTTTGGGAAGCAGGCTCAGTGAGGGGTGTCGGGCGGGCTGCTGACCCGCTGGGTGGGGAGAAGAAGCAGGCGTCTATGCTCGGCCTGGCACCCAGCTCCAGGCTCAGCCCAGCCTGCTCCCCCAGGGGCCCGCTCAGCATAGCTCCTACCCTGGGCGTGGGGCGCAGGAGACAGGAGAGGAGACCCCACGGGGAGGCAGCCACTCCCCCACCCAATCCTGTGCACCCAGCACAGTCTAAGCACACACACATCCCCCAACGCCTGAGCCCAGGTACGGACACTGCAACACATTCGTCTGGCACCTCCAGGCCTGACCACGCAGGCTGTGTACCTAGGGTTGCCAGGTGTCCGGTTTTCCACTGGAACGTCCGGTCGAAAAGGGACCCTGGTGGCTCCGGTCAGCACTGCTGACTGGGCCATTAAAGGTCTGGTCGGCGGCGCAGCGTGGCTAAGGCAGGCTCCCTGCGGCTCCTGGAAGCAGCAGCATGTCCCCCCTCCAGCTCCTACGTGTAGGGGCAGCCAAGGGGCTCCCCACGCTGCCCCCGCCCCCAGCGCCGGCTCTGGCACTCCCATTGGCTGGGAATCGTGGCCAATGGAAGCTAGGGGGCGGTGCCTGCAGACAGGGCAGCACACGGAACTGCCTGGCCGCGCCTCTGCAGAGGAAGCAGAGGGGGGACATGCCGCTGTTTCCAGGAGCTGCTTGAGGTAAGTGCCGCCTGGATCCTGCACCCCTGACCCCCTTCCATGCCCCAACCCCCTGCCCCAGCCCTGATCCCCCTCCTGCCCTCCAAACCCCTCAGTCCCAGACCACAGCACCCTCCTGCACCCAAAATCCCTCACCCCCTCCACCCCAACCTCCTGCCCCAGCCCAGAGCCCCCTCCCACACCCTGATCCCCTTATTTCTGCCCCTCCAGAACCCACACCCATTCCCAAAGCCCATACCCCCTCCCACACGCCAACCCCCTGCCTCAGCCTGGAGGCCCCTCCCATACTCCGAACCCCTCAGCTCCACCCTCCCAGACCAGAGCCCCATCCTGCACCCCAAACCCCTCATCCCTGGCCCCACCCCACAGCTCACACCCACAGCTGGAGTCCTCACCCCCTCCTGCACCACAACCCCCTGAGCCAGCCTGGTAAAAATGAACAAGTGAGTGAGGGTGGGGAGAGTGAGCGACGGAGGGGGTGGGGTATGGAGTGAGCCCGGGATGGGGCCTTGGAGGAGGGGGGCCAGGGGCGGGGCAAGGGTGTTCAGTTTTATGCAAGTTGAAAGTTGGCAACCCTACACACAGCCCGGTCCACCACCCGGACATCTCCGGGAAAAGCCAGGGCTTAGGTGATGTGGCATCAATGTACCATGTGCCTGGCGAAGGGCACAGCCGGGAATCCGAACAATGGTCGTATGTGACATAGCAGTGACAGGCACCTCAAGGAAACCTGAGAGAGAGGGGGGAAAGATAGAGAGGGGTGGGGATGGATAGATAGATGATAGGTGGGTGGGGATGGAGGTGGAGCTCGATGGATAGATGGTGGGTGGGTGGGTCGGAATGGGGGGATGGGGATGGATAGATGCTGGGTGGGTGGGTATGGGGGATGGATAGATGCTGGGTGGGGGTTGGGGATTGATAGATGCTGGGTGGGTGGGTGGGTGGGGGTTGGGGATTGATAGATAGCTACTTTCATTCTGAAAGAATCCAAGAGTCTTTATGAACTCCCTATACAAAGGAATCTCTTGATCCATCAATGAAATGCAACTTCCTCTGGGGTGTGGCACATCAGCTGCCTGGCAACACCCCCTAAGAGCTCACATCCCACGCTGAGATGAGCAATGCATCCTGTTGAATCAGGAGGGCAATTCAGGTTGTAGCCACTTGGAATGTGACCAGACCACTGGGGTTCACATTTCATCACGGGATCCTCAGTGACTCAGCCCGTGGGGCTGACTCCGGCCTGTTAGACCAGCCAGCCCGTCCGCGGGGGACCTGAGCAGGCCTCTCCCACAGAGCCAGGCCCGTTTTCAGCATCCCACGTAACGGGGTGCCCAGCGCTGGAAGACGATGCCACAGACCCCCAGTGCCAGGAGCGAACGGGTCTGAGGGTTTCGCCGAATCTAACGGGCCACTTTGGTGTCACAGGCCCCAAGGCCAAACCTCCCCATTGCCCCACGCCAGGAGGCCATCCTGTGCCTCACGGCCAACATGCTGGAGAAGGGGGCATGACTGCAAAGCACTGGCTGGGGCATGCCCTGCTCTGCCACGGGGTGACCTGGGGAAAGTCTCCGTGCCTCGGTTTCCCCATCTGGATGTTGGCTAATGAGCCTGACCTCCTTCATACAGCGTGTGGAGCACTGCAGGCGAGAAGAGCTAGAATCACCCCCATGGCCAAACAGCCCCTCGCTTGGGGAGGTGCAGGCAAAGCCCTGCAGTTTGCTCCGTGCCTGTGCAACAGGGGAAGCAAACCCCCAGCACCCCAGGGAGGGTGAGATCCAGTTGCTCAGACCAGGCTCCTGCTCTGTGCCCATCACCCCAGCCTCTAGGCTCACTGGCCTTCGCTGCTGGGCCCTCGTTAGGGCAGTTGCAGGCGGGCAGGGGAGGGCGCTGACCCGCTAACCCAGCAGCACCGCGGGGCTCACGAAGCAGACACACCAGGCGGGCAGACGACGGGGGGCCAGGCTGTGGGAGCAGGGCGGGGCTGAGGGCCGTGGGGCTCAGGCATTCCAGTGCTGTGCACTGGGGCGGGCACTCCGGCTGGCACCGAGACACAGCGGGCAGACGCACCCGGCTGCTCACCAGGGATCCGGTGGTGGAAGCAGGAGCCCGACAGCAGGACGCCTGGGTTCTATGCTCCGCTGGAGGAGGGAGTGCGACCTAATGGGTGGAAGCATGGGACAGCGAGCCAGGACTCCTGGGGGTGCTCTGGCAGCTCATGCAGGCCTAGCGCCAGCACGCGTGGGGGTGGCCAAAGGGAGACAGGGATGCACGACCTGAAATCGCCAGCACCAGCAAGAAGGACCCCTTGCCCCCCACCCCCGAGTCTATGGCAGTAGGGTGAGGTGGGGCAGGCCCTGGGGGTCACTAAACTTCGGTGGGGATGGCAGGAGCTGGACCCCAAACTCCCCAGAGGGTCCTCGCCGCGGGTGCGGCTGGATTTAGGGGCAGGGCCAAGTGGAATAAAGGGGGCACCCAGAGTAACTGACCTGCTTGAGAAGGGCCCAGACGTGCGGGGGGAGCTGGAGAAGGGGCAGGTTCAGGGGCCAAGCAGCATCTGTGGCCCCCCAGCGCCAGGCGGTCCCCTGCCCCACGCCGCTCCGTCTTGCCGGCTGGGGCTCGCTTCGGAGGGCCGAGCCGGAATCGGTGCAATCTCCTGCTGGAAATGATTAAAGCTGGATTAGAGTGCCGGCCGGCTCCAGCCTGTCTGATAGGCCTAAAACCCAGCTGAAGGGAGAGCGCGCCAGGGCAGAGCACGAGCCAGAGAGAACCTCTCTGCACGGCCCCGGGCAGCATTACAGGGGGAGAGAGTCTGTGTGGTGTTGGGTGCATCTCTGTGCCAGCCTCTGCCACACACACACACAAATACACACACGTGTGTACGTGTGCGAGATCTGCCTGGCGCTCTCTGGGAGACACCGATCTCAGGGATGGAGGCACTGTGCCCATCACTCTGTTGCCCGCGATGCCACAGCTGGGGGAGATGTTGCAGGGCCGCGCTGCTCTCATTTGCTGTGTGTGCTGGGGTCGGGGCTGTGGGAGGGCAGGGGGCTGTTACTCACCGAAAGCAGGAAGAGATGTGGGGCCACGCTGCAGTTGGGAGAAAAGAAGGGCAAGCTCCCCCCACCCACCCTCCAATGCTCCCCTTCCTGGTCCCCGCTCCATCTCCCCCTGGCTGCCTTCCCGCACTCTCGGCCAGTACCTGGAGCAGTGGCACTGACTCTTGCAGGTCTCGGGACGTTCCCTGCTTCTCGCTAAGCCCCAGCTCCTGGAGTCAGGGGAGCCCGGGAGATGCTCAGCTCTCATTTAAAACAACATGAGCTTCTAGCCCTCTTGCCCTGCGCTCTCTTCAGGGCAGGGACCGCGGTGCCCCGCGGGAACCGGGGCGGGACAAAAGTCACCATTCGCCCCTTGTTACCCACAGCCCCGCGTGGCAGAGCTTTACACAGCGCCTGGCGCATGCATGTACCTAGCTAGGGGAGACATCAGCAAGCACCATCGGACCCTGGTCGTTCACCCACAGCATCTTCCCAGCATAAAGCCCAGGGCAGCTCCCAGCCAGCACTCAGAGACTACAGGTCCCAGGATGCACTGCTCTGATGAGCCGAGCGCATTGCACGCTGGGATCTGTAGTCTATAGTGTAAAACTCTCCCTTGGCTAACAAGGTTGCATTTTAGCTGCCCCCGGTGCTGCAAAACAACTGAGGCTGGGGGGCTGGTAAATATTTTACCATCCCCTAAGATAGGGATGGCTGGAAAATAAATAAAACCATCCTAGGCAAAGAAATCCCTCTGGAGTTTGCAGCTCAACGGACTCTCCCACGCAGACAGGATTAGAACTCAGGGCCTGAGCCAGGGGAGCGCTGCTGCTGACGGGGCATTGACGACTCCTGGACTCTGACAAACAGCTCTGGAGTTTTGCAGCCCTGAAAATTCCCCTTTCCTTTTTGGTTTTGGAAGTTCCCAGCATGCGACAGCCAACCAAACTGGTGATTGGGAGTGAGTGGGGGGGGACGATGAACCCTAAAACTGACGACTGACAATGGGGATGTGCATCAAAAAATCTGGAAAGTTTGTGGGGAAATCAAATCATTTACTTGGGGGGGGAAACGTCCAAAAAGGCCAATATTTCTATATCCCAACCAGCTCCCTGCCCTACAGCCCATCCACCAGCACGGGGACTGACCGCAGGGAGACGGGCTGGAGGATCTCACACAAATGCCTCCCTCCCAGAAGGCAGATCAGGCTCCTCATTATACCGATGGGGAAACTGAGGCACGACACAGGAGCGCGAGCCCTCCAGCGTGTCTATCTCACTCTCCAGCCGCTCTGGCCTTTCCCCCTGTGGCAGTTTGACTGTGTTGGCGCGGTTCCTCCCCAGAACACCGGCCTTTCTCTCCCGGCACCTTCACGCAGCTTCTAGGAGGGAGGAGGCTGGTGTGCCGGAAATTAGACCTATGGACAAAATAAGGAAGGGATGGGCTAGTCTTCCCCCCACCACCACCACCACCACTCCCTTGTGGGGGCCTTAGGAGGGGAGACTTTGATGGGGAACGGAGTGACACTGGCTGGCTGGAAGACAAGAGAAGGAGCGAGTTGTCCATCCAGCTCCGGCTCTATCCCGAACAGCACCTGGGATGGGAGACTTGTCACCCCACTGGCTCCTTTTCCTTCTCCCCTTTGCTGTCTCTCTCCTTGTGCCTTCTAGCCAGGGCCTGGCTCATCCCCCTGCGAGCCTGCGACCAGAGAAAGGCAGCTAGAAGCTACATCCTCCAGGCCCCCGCGCTGGTGCAAGTCTGCCCGGTCACAGGGGGGCTGAACAGACTGGGGGGGCCGGGCCCGTGTGTTTCCAGCAGGGAGGCTGCAAGTGAGTCAACCAGAGAAAGAAGCTGCGTTTTCTGCCTTGGCTCATGTCTTTTAGGAAAGGGGATGGAACGGATGACAGCTCCCCCCAGCTCAGCTCCCATCTCCCCCCCACAGAACAGGGATTACCATCAAATGGGGGCTGGACTGGGGGGCTCCTTCTAAAAACTCTCCCCAGCTAAAGGGAAAGGGGCACCGGAGGCTGTTCCTGTAAAACCTTATTGAGCTCTTCACATCTCTCCCGGGCTGGGTGAGAATATTCACACCTTGGGCAAAGTCACACACCAACTGTTGCAAATACAGAAGGGGTCCGGGGTAGGGGAGGGTCCCAACTGAACAACACTTTTACTAACACCGGGCCTGATCTGGGGACAAGCACCCGGCAATGCTGAGAGCGAGAACTGGGCATTCTTAATATCCGATTCATAGAGCAGGCTACAGCTGGAAGGATTTTCAAGGGAGCATTTGCAGAGGTGCTAAGCAGGTCTCTGGATGCCCACTCCTGACCCTTGGTTAACACTGTTTAATGCTGGACGGTGCCTGGGTTATGTTACCCCTTTGACTCATTGGGCCCCTTTATCCCATGGAAATTCAGGCCCCAGGAGCCAAAAAAGGCAGCGAGAAAGGGGCCTTCGCTGCAGCCCAGCGCTCACACCCATCGAAGAGCCAGCTCCGGGGACAAAAACAACGAGGAGACCTTGTGGCACCTTAGAGACTAACAAATTTATTTGGGCCTAAGCTTTCGTGGGCTAAAACCCACTTCATCAGATGCCTGGAGTGGAAAATACAGTAAGCAGTATATATATTACAGCACATGAAAAGATGGGAGCTGCCTGACCGAGTGGGAGGTCAGTGCTAATGAGGCCAATTCAATGAAGGTGGAAGTGGCCTATTCTTAACAGTTGACAAGAAGGGGTGAATATCAAGAGAGGGGAAATTACTTTTGTAGTGCTAACGAGGCCAATTCACTCAAGGTGGACGTCAGCCATTTCCAACAGTTGACAAGAAGGTGTGAGTATCAGCAGAGGGAAAGTTACTTTTTCCAGCCACTTCCAGTCTCTATTCAGGCCTAATTTGATGGTGTCCAGTTTGCAAATTAATTCCGGTTCTGCAATTTCTTGTTGGAGTCTGGTTTTGAAGTTCTTTTGTTGAAGAATGGCCACTTTTAGGTCTGTTATTGAGTGACCAGGGAGATTGAAGTGCTCTCCTACTGGTTTTTGAATGTTATAATTCCTGATATCTGATTTGTGCCCATTAATTCTTTTGCGTAGAGACTGTCCGGTTTGGCCAATGTACATTCAGAGGGGCATTGCTGGCACATGATGGGATAGATCACATGGGTAGATATGCAGCTGAACGAGCCCCTGATGGTGTGGCTGATGTGGTTAGGTCCTATGATGGTGTCCCTTGAATAGATATGCAGACAGAGTTGGCAATGCAGTTTGTTGCAGGGATTGGTTCCTGGGTTAGAGTTTTTGTGGTGAGAAGGGACAGACAGACAGCTGCGGGGAGGGGGAGAAGCAGTGACCTCTGCAGCGATCCAGCCGCAGCCTGCAGTGAGGCACGTGCAGTACCAGGTCCTAGCCAGGAAAGAGAAGCAGGAGCAGACTGGGCTCAGGGAGAAGTCCCTCCTCATGCAGACAGTCTGCAGCGCCAAGACACCAGCAAGGCCCCCCTCTTTTGCTCCAATTCCCCATTCTCCAGCTGCCTGGGAACTGAGCGAGGGATTCCAAGAGAGGTGCTGGGGCTCCTGTGGCAGGACAGCTGGGTTCTCTTGTCTGGTCAAGGTTCTTCACCGCGCCGTGCCTCAGTTTCCCCTGTGCAGAACAGGGCTCACACCCTCGGAACCAACATTGGCATGGAGCAGGGGTCTCTGTCTCTCCCATTGAGCACCGTACCATGGGACCCGGAGCTACCAGGATACGGGGTGAGCCCAGGCAGCAATGACACAGACACAGAGGGCCAGGCGAGCAGCCCACTATTTGGGGCAGGGATGGGGAGCTAGTAGGGTGCTCAGAGACGCGTCTCCCAGCCTTATCCCTGTCCCTCTCACCCTTTAGCCAGCAACATCCCCATCCACCAGCCAGATCCTTACCTAGATGGGCCTGTCCCGGGCCAGTCAGATGATCCCCACCAGAGCATGGGCGGTTCGGCACTGGGGTTCGTTCCTCGGTCCCAAGGCAGAGGGAGACCATTGATGACGCCAGCCGTGATTCCCACGGGGTCCTGAAGTGGCACCTCCTGCTGGATCTTCTCACCTGCTGCTTGTCCACCTCCTCAGGGCCAGGGGACAGCAGGGTCGCTGGGAGCCAGGCCCTGCATTTGGAACGGGCAGCGTGGGGCAGGCAAGGTGGCACCTGGCTGACTGCTGTCGGCACAGGGCCCTGGCAGGAGGTGGGCACCGTGGCTCAGAGAAAGCCTGGGGGCTGTGTTCCCCAGAAGGCCCTGTATGTTAGGAGGAGTCAGAGCTCCACACGGGGCCTGGCTTTCTGAGGGGGCCCGCTGGCCAGCTCTGGGGTTAGCACAGGCTGAATTATAGCTTCAGCAGGAAACCAGTGGCGACCTGCTGCTTTTTGCTTTGGGTTTATGGCCCTTTCCCATGGGAAACTCAGAGGGCACGAACCCCATGCAGACTGGCACCCCAAGGGCAACGCAACCCTTGTGCAAACCCACACTCCCAGGGCAAAGCGGGTGGTGCAAACCCCACCCAAACCAGCACCCCGGGGAAATCAAACTCCCATCACGCCAGGCCAGGCAGAGCACAGAGCTGGTGTCCTGCCCACAGGGATTTCCAGGTGATTTATTTCAGATTAAGGAAAATCCGGCCAAGAAAGAACCAACATAAAGTCTCCTTCGGTGAGAAAGCACCCAGCGGCGCACTCTAGCAGTCAGCCTCTGAACTGGAGCAGAACAGGCAGCGCATTGAAAGGTGCAGGACACGGATCACTTCTCCTCCCAGTCACTTGACTATACACCCCAGCAAAGATCTGCCTTCAGCTCAGCCACAGGAGGGTGCCAGCTCTTACCAAGTCCCCTGCTGGACTCACCTGTGGCATGAGATGCTGCATGAGTGGCACAGCTGGCATTCGGACTGTGATGTGGCACCTCATAATGCTTTATAGATATATGCTCATGAGTGTCAATATGACATAACTGGAATACGTTTTATGCTACATATGCCACGTAACATCTCTCTGCAAAGGTTATGAGCTACTGAATCTATTCATCTTATTTGTATGCATGTATCATTTTTGTATTCAAAGTTATGAATATTGGCTGTGTACTTGTTTGATTTTAAGTAGCCTCAGTGGAACATTTGGCCAGCTTCTCGAGAAAAGACTATTCTCAGTAAGTGCCCAATCAAGAAACACTTAAACTGACAATGGATTTTGAGAGACGCCAATCCACATCTGAGCTTTCCTGGGAACGTTCAAGTGTCCGCCTGTAAAGAACTGAGTCATGCATAGACATGTGACTTGCCCATGTGACTCCAAAACTTCATCTTGTAGCTGTGATTCCGCATAGGAAAACACAAGGGGTTTCGACCCACAAGAGAGACTATATAAGGCCCTGGAAAACCCCTGCATTTTGTCTTCAGCTGGCTCAGAAAATAGCCTCTCCACCCCAAAGAGATGCCTGAAAGAAACTGGAACAAAGGACAGTAACTACAGGGGTGTGAGTGATTGCTGGACCCAGACTAGGAGGAAGTCTAGTCTGTAAAAGAAGTTTATTGGAACATCTCTGAGGGTGAGATTTACCTGCATTTAGTTAGAGACCAGGACACACCAACTCAAAGCGGCACCAGACCCTGCCAGAACAACAGATGCCAAACCCGCAGACTCCACTGGTACAATGATCAACACCCTCCATAACACACCTGTCAAGATCCATGGGTCCCACACACGCTTATCACAACACGTGGTGTACCTCATCCAGTGCACTAAATGCCCCAACAACAACTTTGTGGGTGGAACCAGACAATCTCGACGCTCTCGAATGAACTCACACAGGAAAAGGATCAAACACAAAACCACCACATTACCTGTGGGTGAACACTTTTCACAAAGCGATCACTCTGTCTCTGACCTCTCGGGCCTCATCCTCAAAGGAAACCCGCACGACAGCTTCAAAAGACGAGCCTGGGAGCTTAAATTCATAACTCTGCTAGAGCCCCAATGCCACGCACTTGACAGACACCGGATTTATGTTTTATTACAACAATCTATCATCCAAATTCAACCCCTGCCCCCAGTTTTTTTCTCCCCCCCCTCTGACTGGGGTTGGGGGAGGTTAATGGGCCACTTCACCTTAAATAGTCCCTTGAAATGTGTGTTAACAACTTCTGCTAAAAACCGGTTCCACCTTGTGTTTAGCTGTTATGCTCTGGGTAAGTTTCCTGGCCCTGAAGAAGAGCTCTGTGTAGCGTGAAAACTTGTCTCTCTCACCATCAGAAGTTGGCCCGATGCAAGATATTACCTCCCCCACCTTGTCTCTCATAGCCTGGGACCAACACGGCTGCCACAACAGTGCATACACCTCCCCCATGGCATTTCGCTCTGGCACGTCCCAGCTCATAGCGTGAGAGCGTTCTGCTGATCGGGGTCAGCCCGGGGCAGAGGGCTGGGCAGGGCAGGGCAGGGCAGGCAGCGAGCTCCACCCACCGTGTACAGAAGGGGACATGGCCAGGCTGTTGTTTGGACTAGAGCAACAGAAATCTGGCAGGCAGGCGGCAGAGCGCGCCCAGGGGAAGTTTATTCTCCCAGCCCACCAGCAACCGGGGCCCCAGCCTGGCCCTCGCTCCCTCCAAGTCTCTGAGCAGCAGCAGCTCGAGAGATGCTCGAGAGGAGGCCCTTGAAGTCTGTGGCTAGCAGGGTGCCCAGTGGTAGGAGTAATTCACTGCATGAAAAACCAGCTTGCCCTTCATGGCAGAGGGCGTGAAGTGCAAAGGGAGCAGCGGGTTGTCTACGTTTGCAGGCCCTGACCGCTCGGGGCTGTTAAAGAGCTGTCGGTATCTGCGGGGATCAGTCAGATCCCAGCTTAGGGCAGGGCAGTCTTCCTCCCTGCATTCCCCCGGCCGTTTCAGTCACATGTGGGATGTGTGCACACTGTTAAACAGCTGCCAGGCTACAGCCCAGAGGTGGCTGCATTTCAGTAAGGGCAGCAGCGGTTTCTTCCCTTAGCGACACACGCTAGATCAGAGTGAAGCGCTTTGGGGGGAACCAGGCGGTAGTGCCTCGTAAGGGTGTTTGAAAATCGCTTCGGGCTGGGACCCCCTCTGCTTCTGCCAGGGTTACAGACCTCTTCGCACCAGAGCCGGAGCCCAGCTGCAGAACCCCAACCCCGGACAAGCCGGACGTTTGGGGGTGCAAGGGAGCGTTCGATTCTGGTGCTGCTCGTTACACAATCCATCCGTGTCCGGTTTAGGGGTGCTCCTCCCCCACCTCTAAGCTCAAGGATGTTGGCTCCAGGGAGCCCCTTTGGGGGCGGAGCTCTCAAACTAGAGGGAAGAACATGCCAGAGACAGACGGACAGTGGAATCCATCTCTTCCCCCTCCCTAGGGCAAAGGCCCGTGGGGGGGCTGCAGGACGCATGGGGCGTGTGACTGGGGTGCGGTGAGGGGGGCTGGAGGTGACCCACAGAGCTTACACCTCAGCCTGTTGAGAGCCTCTGTGTTCCAGGGGCTCCTGCAGCCAGGCGGAGGCCAGGCGGGATCCCCATATGGGCTCTTCAGGGCAATGTTTAGGAGATACCATGGCAACCCTCCTGTCCCACAACTGTCCAGGCACCTGGCCTCCTCCTGCCTGGGCCTGCTCCTGATCGGTGCCGACCCCAGACCTGGGCACGGGCATATCCCTGGACTTGTCTGTACAAAGCTCTCTGGTTCAGCATCTAACCCAGCGCGTGCACCAAGACAGCCCAGGCACCCTGGGGAGAGGTCTCTCCTCCTCCCTCTGGAGCCCTACTAGGGATTGCGGGCTGTACACCTCTCCAATTCCCATGCGGACGGTACTTATCCTCGTGTGATGCAATGCACACCCCTCGTCTTCCTAAGTAATGGAGATCGGAGTGTTTATCATCCAGGAGGGTTCCTTTCTCTGACGGCGGGCGGCTGGATTGGGTATGCCCACAGACTGCACCTACAGGAGCAGTCGACTGACATTGTACTCAGCAGATGTCGATCACTTGACACCCTTCCAGCAGTGGTATTCCAGGGATGCGTTTGGATTTCTCTCCAGCACCTTCACTCTTGCTGTGAACTCGCTGTTCCATGGACGTGGAGTCACGCACTACCCACCGGGAGGGGGGGGCTCTCACAATCTGGCCCTGCGTGAATTTCAAAGGGTCATTCAAAGGTAAAGCAAACCCACGCTCTGAAAGTGCTGGCTCAGCCAGCAGCCATAGCGTGAGAATGGAGGTTTCTGAGCTCAGCGTAAAATCAAGACGCTTAGGGCTACGCAGAGGAACTGCCCCTGAGCCTGGGAATTTGAGGAAAGTTCCATCAAGTTTTCCTTTTGGAAAGAAAGAGAAGATTCAAGTCTAACGCAGACTGACACCCTGTGGACAAAACCAGGACAAAGCAGCATGGAAAAGCCACCTTTGTTTTTAATCAAATGACCAGCTGTAGACAAAATATCTGATCAACATGATCTTTTTCACACCCTCATGTGTACAAAATTATTGCAGAGAGCCAATCACTGTGGAGGTTTTTCCCTCCCAGTGCAATGGGACCCCAAATCACAGTATTCAGCATTCGACACTGAAAACTACTTCCCCCCCGGAGTCTCCCTTCCTACGCACACAGGGGATTGCAGACGGCCATACATGGAGAACTCTGCAAACCATTTCATAATCACGGTCACATTAGAGACCAGCCAGCACGGCAGGCCTAGCCAGAGGGATTTATAAAACCCTAATTCACTTTGCATGATGAATTCCCTTTGCCTTCTGAGCTCCAGTCAGCTGAGAGTGAAGTCAGATTCAGGGTCCAGTTCCCACGCACCAGCACGAGGCTGCAATGTCTGGGTTCCAAACCCTGGGGAAGGAGGGAATAAATCCAAACTGTCCTCTGAAATGTCTTTTGGGACCACGGCTATAAAACCCTCTCAGAAATCCCCCATCCCATGCACTGGAGGGCTCCATTTCCTTCACAATGCCCCGCCTCAGACACAAGCAGCATGATTTGACCTTCAAAGAAACCCAGCGCTGCTGGGGCAGTGAGGGCTGGAATCCAAGCCCAGCTGAGCGGAGCAGAGGTCACTACAGCGTGGCCTGCTGCAGGGCAAGGGCAGAGCTGAACAGCTGGGATTTTATTGCTGGTGCATTCACACAGGCCTGTTCTCCCCCAGATTGTGGGGCAATTCGAATCCGAGAGAATCCTGTAACAAGGGGTCCCAGCCACGTGAGCTCAGAAGCGGTCGATGGCAACGAAGGGCTCTCGGCACATTGCTGGTTTGGGCCTATTGCTATTTTAAAATAATTGTGTACGCAAAGTAGGTGCAGCCCGCAGGCTCCAGATGCGACAACTGTATGACGCTGGTGTCACGATGGTAGGGCGCCCTGGCTCCTGACCTGCCATACAGGAACTTCACAATCTCCACTCACGCTACGGAAGCACGGCTGGTGATTACCCCACGATCTGCCTTAAGGGCACCAGGCAGGAACAAGTGCCATCAACTGGGTCACTTCTGCTTCTCTGCCATGAGCCCCCAAGTCACTGGGCACCCCCCTTCCCCTCCTGCCTTCTCCCAGGGCTTGTGGAAGTGAGGGATTCATGGGACAGTGTGGGCTGGAGTTGTGTATCCCTCAACCCACAGCTTTGGCTATGCACCTCATTCATCACATACAGCCCCCCACAGCTCTGCCGGTGCCCCTCACTCCCGACCCGCAGCCCCCTGCTAGCCCAGCCCTGCAGAGCTCTGCCGGTGCCCCTCACTCCCGACCCGCAGCCCCCTGCTAGCCCAGCCCTGCAGAGCTCTGCCGGTGCCCCTCACTCCCGACCCGCAGCCACTGCTATCCCAGCCCCAGGACCTGCCCAGTTCTGCTGGTGCCCTTCCAGACTGGCCTGCAGAACCCACCATCCCGGTCCTGGAGGGAAGGGAGGGAGGTCTCCTGAGACAAGCGGAGCTACTTCAGCAGCGGTTTTATGACACACACCAGAAGTGCAGTAGGGACCGAGGGGAGAAGCCCCCGGCAAACTCACACTGGCTTGTGACCCGCGCCGTGCCCTGCTCCGTGCCAGGGTCTGGGGTCAGGATTTACCCACATTGGCTGAAATACTAAAGGGACGGGAGCAAGGCGAGAGGGTCCGGCAAACGGACATCCAGCCTGAAGGCTCCACCGACTCGGCACCCCAGCGTCCGGACATACGGCTCCCCAGGGACAAACCGACGGGGACCCGTGCTAAGCGAACGGACGGGGCATAACACACAGGACTCCCCCTGTGCGCCAGCCTGTATCCATCTCGCCGTCCGTCAGCCGGGGTGTCGTGGGCCCCCGGCAGGCTCTAAGCCAAGAGCCCATTTATAGCTTATCGTCTGACTGTAACGCAGAGGGTGCGATTCCTCCTCCCCAAACGCAACGCGCCCGAGGTGCCCCACAGAGGGGCGAGGAGCTGCAGCAAACCTTGGCAGCAGCACAGGGAACACTCCTGGGCTTTGAGAGTCTCCGATGGAGATGGGGACGCAACACAGCCAATCTCCTCTGCCCCAGCACCGAGCACCAGCCCCTTCCCCTCAGGCCTGGTGTGCACACTGGCCGAGTGCCCCGGGGAAGGGATTGCACCAGAGCAGCCCATTCCACGGGCTGGGTCACTGCTTCTTAGAGGCCCCGCTGCCCCCAGCCGGAGCCTGCTTCGGCGGCGCTCCATTGTCATCTTTCACCTTCTTCAGCCGGGCCTTCCCCTTGACAGGGGTGGAGAAGGTGAGGGAGGGTTTGCTGAACTCCAGGGGAAAGACCCCCACGTCCCCATCAAAGCGGTTCTTTGACACCTGCAGGTACCGCTTCCCTGGCCCCGTCACCAGCTTCCTGTCCTGGAGGATCAGCACGTTGTCGGCCTCCTGGCTGGCCTGGGTGCGAGAGACAGAAAGGAGAAGGCCATGGGGAGAGAGGTACCTGGACTTGGGACACACGCCTGTCAGACTGAGGGGTCCCAGAGCGCTTCAGACAGCGCCTATGCAAACATAAATGCTTCGTGCGCCTGGGAAATGCAGCCAGCTCTGGGGTGGAACACACATCTAACAGCACCCAGCAACACTAGGGGATAGGAAGTGAAGAATTCCACGGTCAATTAAAACTATAGGAGACGGTAGGCGGAGCATGACTCGCTCAATTGGAATTTAGCCCCTGGCGCTTGGGGAAAGCACGGTGGGATCGGCAATGACCGAACTGTGAGTGGGACAGAGAGGGACGTGCCTGTGTCAGATTCTGTTTGTACCCTGTCTCCCAGTTGGTTCTGCGCTGGAAGTTGCCAGCCCTCGCCAAGGGCAGCCTGTGGGCTGCATTCCCAACAGGTGCCGGGCTGGGAAAGGGCTGAATGAGTAGGATTGGGAAACCGTCCCAGAGCAACCTCGGCCCATCAGCTTGGATTTGCTGGCCCGACCCCACGGAACAATGAAGTCTCTCTAGGCAGGAGCCTGGCTGGGGGAAAGGGCTGGAGTTTCTCACCCTGGGCACCTGGCAAAAGGGGGAAGAGACCACGGGAGGGGGCAGCCCAGGCTAGAGAGAGAGGAGGCAGGAGGGGCTCTGCCTGGCCTGACACGCTGACAAGACTCCTGACTCAGAGGAGTGCATGTGGGGGGGTGGGAGGGATGTCTCAGGAATGTTGGTTTTGCAATGAGCTGTCACTCTCCAGTGGCTGGGAAAGCCCCTGTGCTCGCTTTTCTGCCACGCTGTCCCAGAAGGGGTTAAACTAGGAGCTCAAAGGCTCTCCGTTTAAAGCAATGCGAGGACAAACCCACTGAACCGAGATGTACGACCATGGCTCGCAGGAGCCTGTTGCAGCCTGGCGTGGCCCCCATGCCCCGCTGTGTGTCGGGACTCGCCTTCATATACATCTCCCCCCCTTTAAGAGAGACTGTGCGCTCCCAGCTCGCCTAGAGAGCCCCATACAGCTCAGGGAGGATTGTTCATGCACACGTCGCCCCCGTCTCCCCACTAAGAGTCCGTCTACACTACGGGCACTACGCTGGCACGGCTCTGGTGCTGTAGCTTCCTGATTTTCTGCCAGCGCAGTTAACCCACCTCTCCAAGCAGCAGGAGCTAGGTCGATGGGGGAATTCTTCTGTCGCCCTAGCTGCGTCTACACCGGGGCTTAAGCCGGCAGAGCTCCAGCGCTCCGGGTGTCACAGCAAACACCAGTTTAGCATCAGCGAGAAAGATAAATGAAGAATCAGGCTCAATCCCCTCTAGACTGTGTCCTCTTCCCAGGCGCTTGGCTCCCTCACTGCAGTGTCTGCAGGGCTCTCCTTCACCAGAGCATGCCCTTAGCTGACGTCCCACTGTTAACTCTTTATTGTATTCCCTGAAGAGGGCTCCCAACCCGCCCTGGTCCCAAAGGGAGAAAGCGCTACCACCAGGACTGCAAAACAAACCCACTGGAAGTTTCACTCCTAGGTGCCCGAGCTATGGGAGCGGATTCTCGATACTAGGGGAAGGTGCCAGATCCGGATCTGCCTAAACCAGTTTTACTCACAATTTACAAGACACCCGCTCCTCTCTGGGCTGAGACCAGACGTTATCAGTGACCCAAGTGCAGGAACCACTACCAGTGCTGAAGGGATCAGCCCCGCACGGACACAGGCTCGTTTCTATCCTATGCAAAGCCATATACAAGGGCCCCCGCAGCCAGGAAGACTCATCACAACAGAGCACTGCATTCTGGGAGATGGAGTCCGCACGGGCCACCATCTCTTTTAAGACAGGCCGTTGTAAATTGCTCCATTCGACACACGACGGCTGGCCAGCTGCTGACACAGCCTGAGCAGATCCAAGCCTGGGGTTATTCCCAACAGCCGCTCACCTTCGCAGACCCAAATATAGAGGCCGTCTGAAGCTCTCGCTCTTCGTCCTCCTTCCGAGGGTGGATGACCAGGCTCACGTGACAACTGTTGTCTGTGGCAAACTTCCGGAAGGCGCCCACGATGTAGTCTTGGACGGCAAGTCTAGAACAGCAAGATAGCAAGGGGCTGATGAGGAAGAGAAATTGCTTGTGGCATGGCTCTGGGAAGTGCTTCCAACATACAGGCAACAATTGAGGAGGAAGATGGTCTAATGGTTGGAGGGCGAACTGAGGACTTGGGAGAGCTGGGTTTAAATCTCTGCTCTGCCACAGACTGGGTGACCTCAGGCACATCACTTAGCCTCTTTGTGCCTCAGTTCCCCATCTGCGAAATGGGGTAACAACCCTGCCTCACAAGGGTGCTGTGCGGATAAATATGCTAATGATTATGAGGTGCTCAGACACATTGCACATCTACAGCTCCATGGAGGTGGCGGGTTCAAAGGACCATTATCCCCACTTAACACATGAGCAAATGGAGGCAGGGAGAAGGGGAGTGACTCCCCAACGTTCACACAACCAGGCAGAGGCAGGATTAGTACCCAGGAGTCGTCTCCAACAAACGGACCATTCGACTAGACAGAAATCTCAGTCCATCCTCTAGACGGGTCTCGTCGCACTCTTTGTTAAAAGCTGGTACCGACTTCTTCTACCATAACTGGAACCTGCTGACTTTGAAAATGATTGTCACCAAGCTGAATTCTGACGCTTAGACCCTCAAGCAAACACAGCTGTTAAAATTCCCTAGAAAGGTTTGATATACCAACTGGGTGTGCTTGAACTTGTCACTGTCTGGCAAAATTCCCTTTCATTCTCTTAAGAACAGAACTGAAGACACACATCATGGCTTTAACACCTTTTGCACCCTAGTATTCAACTCTGTACAATAGGCAGTCATCCATAGACCTTAATATTAGCAATAAGTTAATCATAACTCAGAAGTTATTTTTCCTGTAATATATGAAATCATTTTCTCGGATGCTCGGCCTTGGTTTCATAGCCCATCATGCTTTGTGGTTAGGGGAGAATTAACACAGAAGTGGTGGGGATGATATATTTTACAAATACAGCAACCGTAGTTAGAAGGGGCGGTGGTTTATGACACTCCTATTGATCACAGTTGTCAGTAAAACATGGAACTGAAAGTCTGAATAGAGCCACCTGAGTTTCCTAGTCTGTAGATTATTTGCCAGGAATCAAGTAGGGAAGATGTGCGTAAAGCAGGTGAACGGGGGAGGGGCGGCGGCACAGCCAGTAAAGAGAAGACGCAAGATGTCAAACACAGAGCGGCCATTGACAGAATGGAGTCCATCTTTCATTCAGGGCAGACGGTATCAGTCCCATGGCACAGAAACTGCCGTGCCCAATACGCTGACAAAACCCAGAGGTTACGCAAAGCAAGAGGATCTGCAACTGGTATGTGGCAAACTGTAGTGCTTCCAATAAAGACACCGGTGTCTGTATTACAAGCCAGTCTAGTTCTGTGAAACCTATGGACTGGAGATGCTGCACCTTTTGTCAAGAAGTGCCCCTTAAACAGAGGCTCGTCTCTGTAACTACTTTCAAGATGAATGAACAGATGAAGGAGGTGGTGTCTGGCCACAAAACAAGAGTTCGTTTACCTGCCGTAAAGGTAAGAACCACTTGATTTGGTTACATCTCGTTTGTGGGGTCTGTGATGACAAAGAGTGAGGGTAGCAAAATTACTGACACAGCAACGCTTTGGCTTCAGAATGAGCTTCAGCCTGTGGCCAATCAAGGCCACGTTCTGGAGAAATCTGAGGTTGGGAAGCGTTACAGCAATTTTGCAAAGGAAGCTGGTCCTGAAATTCCACACTCCTACATCAGTGGTAGGAGTCGTAGGCCATAAGACCGGCCACTGCATTAGTTACCAAGGAATCTCAAAGGTGGACACAGCCCTAGCAGAGAAAACCCTCCGAACTATGGATGCTGAGAACGGTGCTGCTCCTTCTCCCAACCCGATTCCCAGGAAGTCTGTTCACTACACAGCCAGCCAAATTGACATAAATGCTCTTCTCTGGATGGCAAACGCTCATTCCATGCAACCCAAGTCGCCGCTTGGCAGAGACAACCTGCCCCGTATCCGATACTGACTGACCCAAATCCTACAGACTGCAGCACACTCCGTGTTCCTGATACCATCGACACAATCGTACGAGCCAATGTATGAAATGGGAAAGCAAAACCAGTCCATTCAAGGGCTGTGTTTGCAAAGCGTGGTGCTCTGAATCTGAAGAAAACGGCAAACCTGCAATGGAGGAAAGAGCTTCTGATATGGGCTTTATCGTTAAACATCCAAACGAGAACTCCAGGTGGACACATTTCAACCAACTGCACATGACAACAGACCCAGAACTAACGACTACTGGAGAGATGCAACCGTGTCGTCAGCGCTTGGGCAGCAGTACGGGGTTCTGTTGAGCTCTGTACTGTAAACTGATGGAACTAAAATGGGCCACACCAGAGAACAGAGAGCGGCTTACATCAGGATTAGGAGGCCTCCACTTCTCAATAAACTTTCAAAAACACACAGGTCGGCACACACAGGGCCAGCAGATGCCTGGATGGGAAGTGGAGTTCTTGGACCAAACTCAACAGAACAAGCTCTGAATGGCAAGCCACATGCCAGGGCGACACAGGCTCACAATCTGACATTTCAAGCACAGAGGCAACGGGTCACACTTTTATGGTGAGCTCACGTCAGTTTGTACTTCATAAGATCTCACCTCCACCTCTGTAACGAGCCACGGTCAAGGTCGTGTGAACTTCAGGTTTTGGTGGCTATGAAGCCATGACTGTGAATTTGCCACAGATTTTGAATTGTAAGTTAATGCCTTTCCTTCTGGCATTAGCAGGCACATGGCCGTCTCAGAACAGGCACAGAAGCATCACTGGGTGTTGTACTGACAGCTGATGTCCAGTTCCCACCAACTGTTGCCCCTGTTGGGAGAAGATGTCTTGTGGTAGATGTACAAGCCACAGGAAAGCTGTCTGGAGCCAAAATATTTGGAGACCTTGTAGAGACATGTGTAAAAACATAGGTAGGACAGGAGCAGACTTCCACAGGGAGGACAAGAATCTATTAAGGGTGGTACAAGGCAAAAATGGTCAAGAGGTACAAGACTCATCTGAAAAGTGGTGGAAGGCAGATACATGCCGCTTCCAAGTAACAGGGTGAAATCTCATTGCACTTCCAGAAAATAAGAAGGACTTCGCCATATTTTTATCTGAGCCACTAAAGACAAAAGCGCCGTGTGATAAAACCATCGTTCTGGCTGGTGGCTTTCTGGGTGAGGCTGAAGCATGGCGCTCAACACCAGTCGGCTGTGTGCACATCAGGAAGAAGACGACACAAGAATGGTTGTACACTGTCTACTGCAATGGCAACAGGCAGGAATGCAGAGCCTTTCGCTGGCTTACTATAGCACGAGGACATGTAGGCAGCTCCACATGAACGCTGGCATAGCCAAGGAACCGAAGTACTTTCCCATTCCTGTTCATGTGAGAAACGACACTACAGACCCACTGTTCTGGAATCTCTGCTCCCATTTCATGCCCTGCCTGGTTGTGGTTCAACCTCCTTTACTGCTGACCACGGCAAGACGACGTGACACCATCAGCTTCTCACACACCTTGGGCAGGGAGAGCTGGACTCAGGGCAGAAGAGTTCGTTTGTGAAGTGTCTGGCTTGCCAGAGGCTCACAGCACTGACAACACATCAGTCATCAGAAGCTCTACCCACAACGGGTCATGCTCTTTTCTTCCACATACAGCGGGTTCATTACCATGCACTAGTTTGGAAACAGGCCCACTGCCCAAATCCAATACTTCCTCTACCAAATACAATGGGTTGGAAACAAGAGGACAGAGTCCGGTGCCACAGCTCATATCACTGCCACCAATACCACCATATTCTGTGGCAGGAGCATGCAAACGTAGAGAACTGGAACAAGGTTGTGTCAACGTCTCTGACACTTAGGATGGTTGCATTAAATGAGTAGCTGTGTCATAACAAGAGACCTAAACAGAAGTTGATTCAATCCGCCGCCGTCAAGACCCAAAGTTTCTTGATCGAGTACAACATTAACACGCGTGCATTCAAATGTCCTCTTAACGTTCAGTCAGGAAAGTACTTTCACTTGATTTCAAAGCAGGTGTTTTCGGATGAGGGGTTGTGTTTCTAATAGTTAAATCAGCTTGCACACTTTTGTTTCAAGGTGCTAATGCTCAATATAGAAGAGCCGCGTAAACACGCTCTTTCCTGGTGGTATTACAGTCAAATATTCCGAGTACCTGTTGCCAAATAAAAACTGAAACTCAATAGCGCGATCAAAGATTGTGCCTATTGTTTGCTCGCTTTTATTACATCCTGCAGCTCAGTAAAATCCAACTGAAGTTTGTTAATCCTAAACGCAAAGGTAGTAAAGATTGAACCGTCAGTGATTTCCATGGGCTATCTCGTCCTCTCTGTAGAGGCCTTTGTACACAACATACAGCTTAGGAAGAACCGTATCTGGATTCAGCACACCCTAATTAGCCTAGAACACCTGTTACCAACTTTGAACAAAAAAATGCCTCTTACAGGCATGGCCATGCTGTCTCCGGTTTTAAAAAGTAGAGCTCTTTACAAGATCAAGCCCCCACTGTTCCATCTCAGCAATAAACTAGGGGTTTGGACGGGCTGAAATCTGAGAGCAGAATACAGAGACCAGCCTCCCTGCAATCCAGAGAGCCCCGGAGCCAGTCTTCAGCCCTTCTCACAGGAGCAGTCAGGCGATTCCAGTTTATAGGCATTGACGGCACCCCAGGGGACAGCCTAACATTGGGGACTCACAAGTTCCGCTCCTGCAGGGTACCGGGCCCTGCTCAAGAGCCAGAAGTGTGGCATCAAACATGCCGCTCTCCATCCAGAAGGGCAGGGGCAGCGTGCAGAGCCGCTTGCCACGCCTCCTCTTAGGAGCAGCCAGGACAGGTCACCGCTTGCGGGGAGCTGCCTGAGATGAGCGCCCCCTGCACCCAGCGCCCCCACCCCTTCCCGCACCCAAACTCCCTCTCTCTTAGTTAACTGGCATTTTTCACCTACCGGCACCTCCTATTCCCCCAACATGCCGGATAAAACAGCTTTTAATGCATCTCCTAATACAAACCCACCTGCAGCAATTTCCCCCCTCCCTTTTGCCCTGATCTTCTTGTCACGTAAAATTCCCAGCCGAGAAAACACTTTGCACCAAAAAATCTAAACCCCGGAAACGGTGTGAACGCCAGAGCTCACTTTGCAGACACTGACTAACAGGATGTTCTCTTCAAAGGTATTTTATCGACTGATACCGAAAAGCACGACTTGGATTGGAAGCTCTTTGGGGCAGGCACTGCCATTGTGTCCTGTGTTTGTAAAGCGCCTGGCACAGCGAGGCCTGGTCTATAACTTAGGCCCCTAGGTGCTGCCACAACGCAGATGGTAATAAAACCAGATTCCCTAAATACATTATACAGGCAGCACCTCTAGATGAGGAAAGGCTCCCTGGGACACGTGGGTCCAGGTAAGAAGGGGAACGAGTGAGCTGGGGCCCAAAGGAACCAGGTTCACCGGTTACACCAGAGAGGACTGCAGGAGGAGGTTCGAAGCCGGGGAGAGGAAGCGTGAGTGGAACATAGCAAGTAAGAGGGAAGAGGGTCACCTGTCCACAGTGAGCTGCTCCTGCCCCATCATGAACTGGAGATTGTCAATGACCACGTGGCTGATATCATACATGTACACCGCGTGCATCATGGTCTCTATCACCGTCCTGAGGGGGAAAGGAGAAGAAGCTGCCTCAGTCACACGCAAATGAGGCCCCAGAGAAGCTGGTTCCTGTGAAGGTGAGAGGAGGAACGACGGGCTTGTGGTTCAAGCACGGGATGGGGACTCTGAAGAGCCATTCCCAGCTTGCCACTGACTCACTGCAAGACCTTGGGCAAGTCACCACCTCAGCCTACCGGCTACATCAGGGGTTGGCACCCGATCTACAGGCTGGGCTGTGTGGTTAATTAAATCGACACTCACAAGGTGCTTCGGACAGAAGGCATCACAGACACACTTTTGGCTGTATGATGCCAAACCAAAGGCCTGACCCTTCCTTGTCTGTAAAGCTGCTGCTCTCTTCCCCCAGAGGCAAGGGTGTGCTCCCTCTAGTGTCCCGCAACAGACGGCAGCATTTGCAGCCAGTCTTTGACCTGTTTTGAGCCCCGGGCCTACACTTGGCATTAGGTACTAAATGGCTCTGGTGATTCCATCCGGCCCATCTAAGCGCCCCAGATCACAGACTGCATAGCAACACAGGACCCCCTAGATCCCTCTCGGAGGTGTGGTCCAGTGGACTGGGCACGAGACTTGGAGCCAAGAAGTGCCTAGTTCTAATCCCGACTCTACCGGCAGCTCTTGTGTGACCCTGGGGAAGTCCCTGCGCCCCCGGCTGCCCCACAGCGCGTTATATCAATACGAAATATTCTGGGGGCAGGTCACTGCCTCCACGGTGAACATGGTGCAAAGGTCTCACGAGGGCGGATGTGCAAGAGCGGGGCTGCTGGCAGATACGTTACTTGATGCTCTGGTGCCCGTGGAAGGTCATGAAGTAGAGCGGCAGGTCCTCGAACTTGTCTGCCCACTCGTCGAACTGGTCCAGCTGCTCCTCCAGCCGCCTCACCGCAAACTGGGTCAGCATGATCTTGGCCAGGCGCACGTTGTTAATCTCAAAGCTTCCCCACAGGGTGTTCACCCCCTGCATGCAGAGGTCCAGGGCGTACTCGCTGATAAAGGTCGTCTTCCCACTGCCCGTTGGGCCTGTTTCAACGGAAATAGGGTTAAATGAGAGCTAGAGCCCCCGGGTTCTCCTGCCTTGCCAGCCAGAGAATGCTGCGGGAGGCTGAACATCAGGAAACTCTTCCTAATAGAGACTAGGGAAGAACCTCGCTAGTTTGGAGCCACTTATCTGGGGTGGGGAAATCACTGGGGAAGATCCTGTAGGGCCCAGCCCTCCCCCGGTCAAGGACTCAATGAGACCCAACAGGTCTTTTCTGTCTCTAATGCCGAAGGGCCAGATTCTGCGCTGAGTTACGCTGCTGGACAATCTCACAAGAGGGCTCTCCAGATGAGAACAGTGATGCGGGACTAGCATGCGACCTCTCGTGACCATGCTCGCAGTAACAGGCGGGCTAGCCGCACAGGGAATTTACACATCACTTAAAGCAGCTTGGAAAAAAGAAACCGGGCCACGTTAATCTGGATGCACTTCAACAGGATCAACTGTGCCCAAGAGTCCTTGAGAAACTTCGGCAGGTATCTTACATTTTCCAGTGGAGGCGGGAACAAGGGGGAATATTATTTCTAAGGCCAATGGTATGAAAACAGGCTCTTTATCTCTTCAATGTCTGGCAGATCCTGCCGCTCATTCCTCACTGGAAATCAGACTGGCTCCTGGTAACATCACAGTCAGCTGTTACGGTGCAGGACATGACATTACCACCAATTCCAGGTGGGGAAGAGAGGATTAAACAGGAACCCACCAGTCTGCAGCAGCCATCTTGACTGAGTCCTGGCTATAGGAGTACTATCAATGACAAGGGGAGTGACCAGAGCTCCTCTGCAGGAATGGAGAGACCTTTCCCCACGCCCCCCTCCCCACCAGGCCAATGAAAGACAGGGGGATGAAGTGCTCAAAGATGGAGGCTGAAGCTGCCAGAGGAGTCCCATTCTCCCAGCCCCCTCCCTCACACCAGTAGCCAGTCACCTGTGAAGACGGTGAGCTCCCCTTTGCGGTGGCCCTTGAGGAGTTTGTTGAGCTCAGGGAAGCGGGCCCACTTGACCCCGGCCACCTGCTCCACGTTGGACAGCTCCCCGAAGACCTCGTCTCGCAGCTGGCGGAAGGAGATGATGGACTTGTGCCCGGCAGGCAGGGCGGAGCGGAGGATCTTGGAGAGGTTCATGCCGCGGGTGAAAGCCTCCAGTGGACGGGGCTGCTGGTCACCGGGTCGCACCAGGGAGCAGCGTTTGGGGTTCAGTTTGCGGGCAAAGAGCTTGGCGGCCTCCCAGGAGCGGAGGTCTTCACCTAGCCACAGGGTGATGCGCTTGAACTGCTCTAGATAGGGAAGCAGGGCCGGGGGCAGGCAGGTAGCCCCACGGGGTAGGGACAAGCTGGGCAAGCCAGTAGCCTGGTACAGTGCCAGGGTGTCCAGCTCCCGGCCTGTCAGCACCACCTCTGTGTCTCTGCGGCCGATCAGGGGCAGCCCGAAGAGGTTGTAATAGGCGCTTGGCCGGGGCAGAGTGTTCTCCACGTAAAGTACCGTGTCCCCCTGGCACTCGGCCCCCAGCAGCTTCAGGCCCTTCAAGCCGGTGCCACGGGGGCTGAACCAGGGGAAGACCAGGGTGCGGGCAGTCCTCAGGTAGCGCACCCCGAAGCGTTTCAGGGTGGCGTCGGACACCTTGGAGATGCCGAACATGGCCTTGGCCGTCTGAGTCTCCTCCTCGTCCAGCAGCTCCCAGAGTGGCAGCGCCCGGTCCCAGATATGGCGGGCGTCCTCGCCAGCCTGGTCCGCCCCGTCAAGCTGCTGCAGGCCAGCCTGAGGGACTCCTTTGTGCTTCAGCTCCACGCTAGCCTGGAAGTCCTGCCAAGTGCCCTCGGCCAGGGTGGCTGTGCACACAAAGCTGCCCGTGGTCTTGTCGATGAAGAGGCTGTAGCGGGCGCTGCCGGCGGGGGGCTTCTGCTCCCCCGGCCCCTCCACAAAGAGGCTGGGCGCGTGCAGGCAGCTGTAGCCGTCGTGGAAGGGGATGCCCTGGGCTCGCAGGTACTGGCGGATCTCGGTGACGGTCACGGGCGGGATGGGGCCCTCGGAGGCAGGGAGCGTCTCCTTCTTGTAGTGCCGCCGGGAGGGGCCAGTCAGGGCCCCTGTGCTCAGCGGGGCACCCCGGCCCCTCGCCCAGCCGGCGAGCGCAGGCAGCAGGCGCAGGGGGGCTCTGCAGGGGGGCACCCCCATCATCCGGCCGGTGCCAGCTTCCCGCACAGGGCACCGCAAGTTCACCAGGCTCGCCCTGCAGCCCCGGCTCCCGCCCCCACCCCCCGGCTCCCGCCTACTCCCTGGAGTCTCCCTACGCCCCCTTCCCCCACAACTCCCTCCCCCCGCGCAACTTCCTCACCGCCTCCTACCCCCCCGCACCTCCTCCCCGGCTCCCGCTCCCCCGGAGTCCCCCTACACCCCCTCCCACCACAACCCCTTCCCGCAACTCCCTCCCCCCGCGCAACCTCCTCACCGCCTCCTACCCCCCTGCATCTCCCCCCGGCTCCCGCTCCCCCCGGAGTCCCCCTACACCCCTTAATACCCTCCCACAACCCCCTCCCTGCCTCCGCCCCTAACCCCCCTCGCAGTCCCCTGCACCCCTCCCCCCGCGCAACTCCCTCGCCGCCTCCTGCCCCCCCCCCGCACCCTCCCCCCGGCTCCCGCTCCCCCCGGAGTCCCCCTCCTACCACAGCCCCCTCCCTGCCTCCGCCCCCTAACCCCTCGCCGCCTCCTGCCCCGGGGCCCCTCCCCCCCAGCGGCGCTGACCCCGCTCCCGCCCCTCAGGCCGGCGCCCCCCCGCCCGCTCTCGGGCCCCCCACGTGCCGCAAGGAAGGCGCCATCCTCCCCCGACCCCGGAACCACAACAGCTCCGCGTCACGTCCGGGGCGGGGCCGGGGCCGGAGCCGGAAGAGCCGTCCGGCGCCATGACCGCGCGCGGGACTCCGAGCCGCTTCCTGGGCAGCGTCCTGCGCAACGGGCTGGGCCGCTACGTGTGCCAGCTGCAGCGCCTCAGCCTGGCCTTCAGCCCCGTCGGGCAGACCTCGCGCGGGGCCAGGTGCGTCCCGACCGACCCCTGACCCCTGACCTCTGACCGGGGCAGCAGCTGCTGTGACCCTCTGACCTCTGCACTCTGACCCATGGGGGGGCAGGCAGGTGTCGTGACCCCCGACCTCTGCACTCTGACCTCTAGCCAGGGCAGGCAGCTGCCGTGACCCCCTGACCTCTGCACCCTGACCTCTGACCGGGGCAGGCAGGTGCTCTGACCCCTGACCCTTGTACTCTGGCCTCTAGCCAGGGCAGGCAGGTGCTCTGACCCCTGACCCTTGCACTCTGGCCTCTAGCCAGGGCAGGCAGGTGCTCTGACCCCTGACCCCTGCACTCTGACTGCTGCCTGGGACAGACAGGTCCCGTGACCCCAGCATTCTGGCCTCTATTGTGGGTAGGCAGGTATCCCGACCCCTGCACTCTGACCTCTACCCGGTGGGGGGGGGGGAATAGGTGTGTACAGCCAATCCCTGACCGCCAGGCGCTCTGACCACTCACAAAGGACACGTTAAGATCTATGCACGAAGCTCCTACTCCCTGCACTCAGACCTTCATTCCTGGCTCCAGTGTCTCACTCAGCAGGCTGCTAGGTGCCAGGTGGGGGGAGCACACCTGCACCCTGACGCCTTCTGTAAGGTGGGTCACAGAGCTCACACATAGGCGGTACAGTACTGACCCTCACCTCTGATTTCTCTGCTTTTTTGTTGTAGAGGCTACATAGAAGAGAAGGTGTTGGACTTTGCCAAGCAGAACCCTGGCATTGTGGTGTACGTGACCCCACAGAAATGCCGAACTCCCACAGTGGTTGCAGAATATTGTGAGTATGAAAAATGCTGCTTCCACCTTAACTGAAGGGGAGACTTGTGGAGAACTCCCCTGCTATTTATTTTCCCCCGGAAAACAGGGGGTTTAAAGCATCACGCTGGTGGATGCTTCCTCCCAGATCAAAGAGGCTTGAATTAAAGGGAAGAGCTGTATGAAGGTAAAAGATAAACCCACTTTAAAAGTGGGTTTAAGTTAAACCAGAACTAGGCATTCTTACTCTAGAATAAGAGTGTCCACACATGGAATTATTCAGGACTAGCTAGTGCTTTACATTTACATGCTATCTTAATCTGAATTAATTTTCAAGCATAGACAAGCCCCAGCTTCTAGACTTATGACAGCAGACTTCTCTGGCGGAAGAGCTGCGAGTCTTTTGTGGATGGAGAGAATCAAACTCCACCAAGTAAAACTATACCCAGACCAGACTGATGGCTGGATTCAGGGACTAAGCTTTTGGAAGTATAGTGCAGTTCATAGTGTGCTGTCAAAGTGCCTAAGAAAATGCTGGCTTTTGTTAAATGGACACCCAGTTTTAGTCATAGTCTGAAAATTATGCATCTGTTGTTAAAGCAACAAAGAGAACTAACAAGAAACTAGAAGGAAGTTTGTGTAATCTTGCTTTTGACAGCACATATGCCTCATGTACTCCAATTCCCCTGTTTTGGGTCTCTTGCAGCAACAAAGAAGAGAAAAAACAATTTAAAAATGTGATTGTAAGACCGCAGCAGTTGGTCAGGACCAGCTGTAGGACCTGCAACTATATTTAAGTCATTGTTTGTCAGCTTGAAATCCACGAGAGACAGGATGGGTGAGAATCTTTTATTGGCCTAATTTCTGTAGGTGGAAGAGACAAGGACAAGTTTTCAGCCTACACAGAGCTCAGCCCTGAGGAACAGCTCTGTGTAGCACAAAAGTTTGTCTTTGTCTCTTCCGCCAACAAAAGTTGGTCCAATAAAAGTTATTACTTCACCCACCTTGTCTGTCTCATTTCCTGGCAGGTATGTGGTTATAGCAACACTGCTAATTTGAAATCTAGGCAGTTTCAATGGGCTTTTAACGTCTTGCCAGAGTACTATCTTAGCATCGCAGTATGCCTTCTGAAGGGTAGGTGGTGCCGTCTCCCTAGAATAGATTTCTCAGATGCACAAATAAGACAAAAAGCAGAGTAAAGCACTCAGTATTTGTCTGTGGCTGGAAAGGCTAGAGAGGTATCGACATGGAATCACATGTGGAAATGCATTGATCTGAGACATGTCCTCTTAGAATCAGCTCTCACTGGCAGTAGGCCATTTGTTTGGCAATTCAGAGCTTGGGGTAGCTGTACAGAAAGTCACTTCCGCCTTGGAGTTTTGCTCACTGGAAATGGTGAGATAATTGCATGATGCCCCCAGGCAGCTAGGCTGCTAGCAGAAGACAGGATCCTGTCCCAAAGCGCTTACGGGCTGAATGATGGACTAGACAGACAAGGGAGGATATAACACGTGGTAAGAAGGGACCCAGACTGCTAAAAGAGGATGACTCAGTTTAGTTGCTTAGATGATCTGGCGAGGAGAGCCCTGTTAGCACTTGATCAGATGACACAGTCAGTCACGTCTGGGGGGGGAGGGGAGGGAGAGAAGGTAAGTACTTCCCTGCAGGTGATGCAGCAGAAGCAAGTTTTTAGGAGTGATGTGGCTCAGGGGAGGGCTGCCATTTGCCCAGGAGGTTTGTGAAGGGAAGGGTATCCCAGGCATTCAGGACAGAGGCACGTGGTAGAGCAGTTATGGAGGCTGGGGTCCCTGGGAGAGCGGAAAGGGGGAGGGATGCCAGCAGAGATGTAGCAAGGCCCTGAAGGCAAAAGGGGAGCAGTTTGGAGAGCCAGAGAAGTGGTTCGCAGCGGGTGAGGGTGCAGGACTAAGTGATGTTCAGGGGCAGCGTTTAGGATGGGCTGGAGCAGGGTGAGGGGAGGAGGTAGATGTAATCGGGACAGGGGCAGAAGAGGGGGCTGGTCACTGGGCAACCCCCCTGAGGCCCCCCCAGTCAGGTTCCCCCTCTCCCGCCCTGCTGGGCCTGCAGCCCCATGGCCAGTTGTCTCCTGTCTCTGGCTGAGGAAGCGTTCAGGAGCTCGGTGTTCGACTGAAGGCAGTAGCTCTCTGCAGCCTGCGTGCAGCCCTGCTCCTGCCGGCTTCCATTCAGGAGTGCCCTCGCATAGTCCCCTTAGCCGGGCTGCCACCTGGGCACCCCGCAGAGCGGGGCTATCCCAGCTGGCAAACCCAAGCAGCTCTGGAAGGATCAGCAATTGTCTAACATGCAGTTTCCTGCTGGCACTTTAACCCTCCCCATGCCCGCCAGGGAACTCCCTTCCCCAGCCCTGCGTCCCCCTGCCCGCAGAGTGGGCTCCGAACACCCGGAGCGATTGGAAGAGAACTGGGCCGTCCTCGCCGGGACGATCTGACACCAAGTCCCTGCATGTGCTGCTCCAAGAGGAGCTGAAACCCGCCAGTGCTGACCTACAGGAGAACTTGCCCCTTCCTGCGCCCCCCCCCCTCCCCCCCCGGCAGGCTCCTGCTGGGAGCGCGTTACCCGGCTGTGTGCCATTCACTGAGCACTCGGTAAGATCGCTCCCATCCTGGAAAAGGCCAAGGCCTCTCCCCCCAGCAGCAAAGGGGTTAATGGCCACAAGTGCCCTTGACTCTCCATAGCTGGTGGGGGGGTCTCGGGAAAGACGCCTGGCCCTGGATCTCCCGCCGGGGCCTCGCTGCACGTTGGTCAGGCCGGAGGGGCTGTGGGGTTCACCGCAGGGACGCGGTTGTTGTTAGGGGGAAGCGGGAGTCCTTTGCTGGCCTTTAAGCCAAAAGGCCAGTGGGGTTTCCTGTTGGGCTCTTGGTAAGGTGCCTGGGCACCGATCAGAAATCCTGCCCATCCTGACTGACACCTCTGGATGCGGCTGGCAGGGTATTGAGGCCAGCAGTCCTGCAGCCTGGGTGCATTGAGCTGGCGGGGTCTCCGCTGCATCGCCCCCAGCGCCGCGCTCCCTTTAGCCGGTAACTGGCCCATTCAGAACCGCTCTCCGACGCTCAGCGGAGGCAGGCGCCCTGGTGCGGGGAGAGCCCGCCCTGGCACTAGCTGGAGCTCTCCTGTTCGGTTCCCCCCACAGCCGGCCCAGCCCCTGTCAGCAGCACGGCTAGAGAGCGGAGCAGACAGCACTGGCTGAGCAGAGGGGGCTGCGGAGGGTTTTAAAACCCAGGCCTTGAACCGCAGGAGGTTCTAGCGCAGGCTCGTGGAACGGGACCTGCCGCTGCCGATCGCATCACGCTGGGCTAAGAATAGCAGCGGCCCCTCTCCCCGGCTTGCACAGGAATCGCCCCGGGGCCTGGCGGGAAGGGGGCTTGCCTGGGCCGGGGCTGCGTTGATTCCCTGGGAGGGCCAGGCGCACTGATGGTGGGAGGCCAGAGGGAAGTGAAGACGGTCCCCTCGCTGTGCTGTGCCAGCACATAGACACACCGACAGTGCCAAGACAGGGGTCTTCCTGTGGAG
Organism: Chrysemys picta bellii; assembly: GCF_011386835.1. Classification (NCBI taxonomy): domain Eukaryota; kingdom Metazoa; phylum Chordata; order Testudines; family Emydidae; genus Chrysemys; species Chrysemys picta. The sequence goes on along the minus strand of NC_088797.1, from coordinate 125,814,597 downwards.
CCCACAGGAGCACGTGGCCTGTTATTCCTGGGGGGGGGGGCGCTGGATGACTCAGGCAGCCGACAAGATGCAGATCCTTGTGCCTCCCGCTGGGGGCAGAGCAGCCAGACACCCGCTCAGCCCAAAGCTAACAGAAGTGTAGGAATCTCTCCTGCATCCCCCTCCGAGGGGTAGCTGGGTGGGAAGGACAGAGGGGTCTGGCTTGCAGCCACGCGCCCAGACCTACAGCTAAGCAGGCGTGGATCAGGGCGATATTTGAATGTCCAAATTCCAAATGGGGAGGGTGATCTACCGCCCCAAGCCCCCTGCAGTTTAAATTGTTTCTCCTTTGCATCCCATCCTCAAGTTTTGTGCAGTGTTGCTGCGCGCGGTTAAACAGCTGCCACGTTCCACCTCAGAGGTGACTGCATTTCAGCAGTGGGGAGAGGAGGGTGGAGAGTCCATGTAGCTCACATTGCAGCGCCTCATTTAAAGGGATCCCAGACATGTGCTTTATTACTAGCCTTGCGTAGCCTGCTTGTCCGGTGATAGGAGCGGGTCTGGGCTAACTCCCTGGGTTCTTCTCTCCTTCCAGTGAACGGAGCAGTGAGGGAAGAGATCATCGCCGACAAGACAGTGGCTGAGATAACGCAGCTGGTCCAGAAGCTAGCCAACCAGTCGGGGCTGGAGATCATTCGCATCCGCAAGCCCTTCCACACGGACAACCCCAGCATCCAGGGCCAGTGGCACCCATTCACCAACAAGCCGAGCACCCTCCCCATTCAGAGCCTGCGCAGACTGGAACAGCAGCCTAATAAAGTGTGACCTGCTGGAAAGAGAATGTGACCAGGCATTGTGTGTATGTGGGGGGGAGGAGGAAACAACCCACCTCTCAGGTTCAGATCCATGGGTGAAATACTTCTCAGAAGTGTCAGCCGTTGACCCAGCCCATCGTTAATAGTAACACTACAGGGGCCTTGCAACTGAACGTCTCCAAGCACTTAAACCCCCTGGGATGCAAAGACCCCTTATCCCACCTTGCACATGGGGAAATAGAGGCACAGAGAAGGGAGGAGGCTTCCCCATGGTCACTCAGCAGCAAATAGAACCAGGAGTCCTAATTCCTGTTGTGTCTAGTAGTCAGCTGCCCTATTCCACCCCAGAGACAGCTGCATTTCAGGGGGTGGGGGGATCTCTTTCCCAAGAGCCTGTAAAGCACAAGGGGATCAAGGAGCTATGGGAGGCAGCTGTTCTTTCAGTCCCAGCCCCCACACTCACCTTGGCAAAGTCCCGAACTTTTCTCCCATCCCAGCTTTCAGGCCTTGCAGCGTTACCGCCCAGGCCTGGGCCCAGGTGGGCTGTTCATGGGGGATAACGGAAGCGTTTCTTGTCAGAGTTTTCAAGTTCCCAACAGATGTGGTTCCCCCCCCACACCCTCCCACGCTTGCCCTGGGGGAATTCCACAGCCAGGCCATTCCGCCTGATTCTTCACGCTGCTTCGGGGGTCGCTGCCGATTTCCTGCTGCAGGAAGCACTGAGCAGCGTTTCTCACCGTGACGGCGAGATCGGGCAGGCCTGCAGAGCGACGGCTGCCCTCCCCCCCGCCCCCCGAGACACGGCCAGACGAGAAGCAGATTGGCCTAAGGGGTGGGGGGTGTTTATGCACCTTGGAGGGGATTTCGTGCCAGCGAGGGGCCTTGGCCAGTCGGCGTGAACAGAGATGGGGGGTTTTGCCACATGGACGGGGCAGGGACCACCACCCACCCACCAGCCCTGAGCGGTGCCCGGGACATGGACCCCGCAGGCCCCTCCCGGGCGGGGGCAGCACCCAAGCAGACTGTATCATGCTCCCCTGAAAGTGGTGGGTGAGGTGCAGCCCCCGCCCCCCCCTGCTGAAGCACCTGGAACCTGGCTGCTGTCTTGGGGGGAGGACGGGCCCAGCTCCAGCCAGGGCAGGGGCACTACCATGAGTTGTATGGGCCAGCAGCCCTTCCCTCCTCCCCCAGGGAGTGATGGGCCCCCTCCCCTGCTGCCCCTGGACAGCTGTGCTAGGGAGGAGGGGGGCTTGTAGGCTGCAGGTTGGGGTGGGGAGTCCTGACTGGAACTCTCCTGCCCCCCGTTCCCCAGCCTGTGCTAGCCAGATGCCTGGCCCCCTCCTGTGGGTGGGGGGGGGCAGAAGGGGGAGACCAGACAGGAGCCAGGGCCTTCACCCCAACAACTAGCAAAGGCCACTGACCAGAGCGCTAGGAGCCTGCTACCCCCCTATTCCCTGAGCATGATGCCCTGCCCCCCCCCCCCCCCGGCCCAGGGCTGTGCCACCCACCAGCCCATCCACCTCCTGCCCTGTGGCCCGCCCCCAGCCATCCCTGGGCCCAGCGGGGTGGTCACGCCCTGCTCCGCTGTGTCAGACAGTTATCACACCCCATCACTAGCAGGAGGCACCCACAGGGCCTGAGCATGGCTCTGGGCAGACCCACGCCAACCCCCCCCCCTTTGGTTGGGGGGTCCTGGGCAGCGCCAACCCAGCCCCCTCCTTGCAGGGCAGGCGTCCGGACTGAGCCTCCCGCCTGGCCAAGGTTGGCACATCCAGGCCTTCCCCGGCAGCTCCTTCTGTCCCCTGCAGCACCGGCCCACCCAGGCCTGCTCTGCCCTCCCTGGCTAAAGGGGCGCCCGGCTCCTCCTCTCTCCAGGGGGCCCACACCCCCTTGCCCTGGGAGGAAGCTGGCTGCCTCCAGCATGGCTAGACAGCGCTGGGCAGAGGGCAGCCCATGGGGTGAGGGGTTGGCAGCCCTGCCAGGTTTCCAGGCCCTGGGGGCGGGAAGCCCCTGCCAACTCTTTAGTACGGCCACAGCTTCAAGCACCTCTGCAAAGGGCTGTAGCCCAAACAGCTGGGGCCTGGCCCCCAATTAGCACCCCCGGCTGAGCCTCCCGCGGGAGAAATGATGCTGGTGATGGGCTGGGGGTGCACACAGAGCCCCTGCCAGCGGGGAGGGGACTGGGGGACCTGGCACGTGGGGAACACAGAACCCCTCGTGGAAGGGGGAGTTGTGGGGAGTTGCTGAGAGCCCCTGCTAGAGAGCAGGGTACACACAGAGATGGGGGGCAGTGAGCTCTGAAGCACCCCTCCCCGCTAACAGACATCTCCAGCGTCTTTCATCCTGCAGGATCCCCCAGGGCCCCAGAGCAGGACCACGCCACCCACTGCTGAAATGCGACCACTTCTGGGGCAGGCCGTGGCTGCCACTTTTAACACCGCTCCGCAGCTTAGGCCAGGAAGTCATGCCGTGCTCCATCGCCGGGGGGGGGCAATGGCCCGAGTCAGAGCATGGCCCGGACACCAGGGTTCACCCCCATGCCAGCGAGTGGGAGTGGTCTTGGACCTGGCACCAGCCGCTGCCCTGGAGCAGGTAGCAATCCTGCTTTGCCTTCCTCCCGCCAGGTCTCCTGGCTCCTCAGGCCAGCTGGGGAGGAGGAGGAAGAGAACTTATGCACTAGCTCATCCTCACCCCGACCACCTGGGGCAGCCCAGCCCCAGGGGGGTAAAACCAGCCTCACCAGTGCAGGGCCCCATGCTCTGAGCCATCTCCTCCCAGCACACACTGCTTCCCTGCCCCCAAGCCCTGGGGTTTATAAGCCAGCTGTCCCACTCACAGGGTCAGCCCCTTAACCCTTCCCTGGCTGGGCCTGTGCAGACCAGCCTGGGGCAGGGCGGATTTGGAGTTCAGCTGGGCAGGATGTCCGGCATGAGGCAGGAGGGGGGCACCCAGCCCATGTGGGGACACCGATCTCCCAGCGTTGGCATCTCTGCCCCTCCTGTGGGCGGGTGGAGGAAGCCACCAACTCCCTTGCGCCCAGACTCCGGCTCTGGGGCTCCTTGTCCCCACTGGGGCCGGGCTGAGGGGTTTCCCCACCCCACACATGCGGGGTCCTCAAGGGCTTAGTCAGCTGCGTCCCCAGCACTGGCTCTGGATGGACGCGCCCGGCCGCAGCTCGCAGCCCTCGCTGGGCCGGGACCCGCTGGCTAGTCCCTGTTCGGTGGTGTTAAAAAGCAGCCAGTGGCCATGGGGAGGGGGACTGAGATCTCATTCCCCACTCCTCTGCCCAAGCGTGTGCCATCCTGGCACCCTGCCGCCCTCGGCGCAGCCCCATTTGCTGGGGGGGTTGATTTTGTCCAAGGTTACTAAGGGATCAGTGTCTCTGCAAAGTGGAATTTCCTGTGCCGGTCGCCTCCCGGGGCTCCTTGCTCGGCTGATTAAACCCAGCTGTTCCTGCCCGACAGCGGCCCGGGGAGAACGGCAGAGAAATTGAAAGGTGCCACCTCATGCAGCGATTCAGCAGCAGAGCCAGGAAGAGAACCCAGGAGTCCTGCCTCCCCCAAAGAACAAAGCTCCATCATTTTTTTGTATGGTGGCTGCTAACCTCAGCTGTGAAGGTGCTCCTCTCCAGAGCAGGGCGCAGTCTAATGCCAACGCCCAGCTGAAGGCCTCACAAGTGCAGACCTTAACAAAGCTGGTGGGGGGGAGGTGCCCCAGCTCCACACCACCGTGACTGACCCCACATTGCTATGAGCTGGCGTTGTAACAGCTTGAGCTAACCCCCCTATCCCAGCTCCTCACTGGCTCCATCACACCCAACCGTGGGGCGCTACTCAGGAGGTGGCGGGTCTAGGGCCAGCTGCTGTCAGGCAGGTTGGTAGGGTCAGCGAGTGGGAGGGCTCTGATCACAAGATGCCCCCTCATCAGGGTCGGACTCAAAGGGGGGGGCAGGACCTGTGCCCTACACACAACCCCACAGGGCTGGCTTACAACCAACCCCCCCAGCAGCTGCTGTCACAACCCCAAGGACGGGCCTATCTGGGCCAGTGCATGATCCCCAGGCAAAGCTGGAGGTGTGGCTGGGGATCGCTTGGGGGACCACAGAGTACGGGGGTCTTCCCCCAGGGAAGGGTCCAGCGCGCCCAGCTGACATCTGGGCAGTGTACCCCCACAGAGGAGGCTGTTCTTTTGAATGGTGCTGCTGAGACCTGCTGGCTGGAACGCTCCCCCCAGCCAAAGGCAGGGGCTTGCCCGTGCCAGCGTTGGGCCAAAGGGTGGTGGGCCGGGAGAGGGGAAGGAGGCATTTCTTGAGCCTGGTTTCGGCCTGGCCCACCCTTAGCGTTCAACGATCACGAGGCTGGTTTAAAACCGTCAGCCTCTGAAAACTCCCCTTGTGCCGGAGGGGGCCGATGGCTGCCGGCCGCGGGAGTCTTGGGCCCAAAGCCCATCATAGCCGTCAGGAAAGCCCCAGGGCGGTCAAGCACCCTGCTCATCAGCAGACAGCACCTCAAACCCCTTCATGGGGACAGACCAGCTGCAGGCACTGGCCGGGCCGCCCGCGGGAACAGACTGCAGGCATGTCCGCGCGGCTCTGGGGCCGCTCCCTGGAGGGCAATTGCAGGCTGTGGGGGTGGGGGTGGGGGTGGCAGCTGTTAGCATGTCCCTGATGGGAAGCAGGGCCATGGCTTTTTGGGCACAGGGCTGGTGGGAGGGGCAGGCATGGGGGTTTCTTAGCCAGGGACTGGCCAGCTGCTGTTTGCTTGTCCGGAGAAGCAGGCCAGGGTGCACTATCCGAGTTTACACCAAGAACACCCTGATTCATATGGTCGCTGTCTCAGCCTAACCGAAGCAACCCAGTGAACCCCCAGATTTTGGCCTCCTGGGTGGGAGAAAAGGGGCACCCCTAATACATTTGAGGGGTGTTTTCTTTGCCTTTTGGATTTCAATCGCACTTGGGTCCTGTTTTCGGTGAGAGTCTCTCCTAGTCACAGGACTCCTAGAGCTGGGGGTTTAGGAGAAGCACCGAAAATCATGAGCATTGGCAATGCTGCTTTGGTAAACCTTTGTGCACTAGGAGCTGAGCGGAGGACACTATCCATCGCATGAGGGCAGCCCACCAGCCAGGTGGTAACAGCTCCCAGCCATTCCAGAGACAACGCCCAACCCAATCTTGTGTATGGAGCTCCCAGCAGCTGAGGGGCAATTGGGCAGGTATCTGAATATTAGATCCTGGCCCCCTCTCCTGACCCAAACCCTCACACCTGGAACCCACCTCAGCATCAGAGCAGAACCGTTCACTTTGGGCTGGGTTCAGCCTGTGAGATCAAAGAGGCCAGATGCCATGGTGACGGGCCCGGTCTCAGAATCTGAATAGGAGGGAGGCCCCAGCCGGTGGCCAGATCCTCAGCTGGTGCTAATCAGCACAATTCCAGTGAGGACAACGCAGCTGAGCCAGTCTCCACTAGCGGAGTTCACTGCTGTCGTTAACCCTTGAACCTACTGAGGGCACTTAGAAATTACAGTGCTGGGGGCTCATACCAGTAGCTAACAACCACATACTGCCCTCTTATACTGTAGCAGAGATGGTCCAATGGACCCTCATGGGGTGACCCCGGGGCTGTCCCAGTGTAATGGCCAGAGAGAGCTCTTGAGGCCAAATGGGTTCCCTGGTTTGAATCCGTAGGGTCTGCAGTGCCCTAGTGAACGGTGCCCCTTTACCCTCGCAGCTCTGCACCCCACCCCAGCAGTGCCACACTCTAGCAGAAAATGGATCCCAGAGACCAGACTCACACCACACCGGCTCATTCAGACAGATCCAGGTTTATTGAGCAGCAAGGGGCAGACGCAACCAGGCGCACGGTGCTGTACGCTGCCGCTATGACTGTCCATGGTGGAATGTCACGGAGGACGAGCCAGGCCGCTGGGCAGCTGGGTTGGTACATAGGGTTTAGATCAAGCTGTCTTGGAGACGAGGTGCTTCCGTTTTGCAGGGCTCCAGTCCTGCCCCTTCCCAGGGGATCAGCCACCGATTCAGCCCCGGCCACGCCGATTCCTCCCTCCCCTTCCCATCCCAGGAACCAGGCACCGAGGCTGGCCAACGATCTGCGCAGGAGCAGGGCCAAAGGACATAAGTCCCCACAGACCACCCCTTGGTGCACACACACCGCCCTGGGGCTGCGCTGCGCTCCCCGAGCCATGCTGACTGGGGGCTTTCCCTGGCACGGCTGGGGAATGGGCGAGGCCCCACAATGCTGGGGTGCAGAGCCCAGCAGCAGCCTTACCAACCCCGCAGCAATGGCCTCGGATGGCTACAGCAGCGCCTGGGGCCAATGCTGTTGGATCATCAGCCGGCTCGCTCTGCATTTCTACCACACTGTCCCAATGCCAGAGTGCCCCCCCACGCACCTCCCAACAGCAGGGAGGGAGAAATTACCCTTGCTTTAAGGAGGGGAAACTGAGGCACAGAGCAGGGCGGTGACTTGCCCAAGGTTAGCCAGTGAGTCAGTGGCAGAGCTGGGAATAGACCTAGGCGTCCTGACTTCCAGTCCCCTCCCAGAGCTGGGAACAGAGAGCCTATCACTGGCCCAGACACCCTCCCACTGAAATATTTTCCACACAAGGGATGTTCTGTACACGCCGCCGCCTCCCCACCTCCCAATTCCCACGCACTGGGCCGGGCATAGCCAGGTCTAGAATGGCTCGGCAGCATGGCAGGCCAGCAGAGGACAGCCTGAGCCATGCAGACTCTGCGACATTATTGCCCCAGGTGAGGCGCCACCCAGCCCTTCCTCCACTCATCTGGGCAGCACATCCCCTGGGGCCAGCCAGTACCAGGGTCAGCTGCAGCTCACAGCAATCCACATCAGCTGGGCAGGGTCTGGGGGTGCCAGCGAGGGACCCCTTGGAGAGCGCAACTTTCCCCTGCGACTGTATGGCGAGGCAGGCGGGAGGGCTCAGCCCAGGAGGGTGATGTGGCTGTGGGAACCCCATCGCCTGGGCCATTTAAAGCTAGAGCAGGTGGGTGCTCAGAGACCACTGGAGTGGGCAGCCTGGCAGCCCCTCACAGGCCTGGCACAGGTGCTGGAGGGGGCCTGTCCTGCCCTGGCGAGGCAGAGGAACCACCTCTGTCACTAACCTCCATGCCGCAAAGGCAGCATGTGAGATACCATGGCCTGACGCCAGCTCTCCTACCCCAGGGCTGCGGGCCTTGTGCTCTGGGGCGCCCGTTCCATGCAGAGGGAGAGGCTGGGGGCAAGGGGACGGATGCTGCTTGATGCTGCCCCTGATGCTACAAAGGAGGATTACGGGAGGATGCACGGGGCATCCACAGCTCCCATCCCCCTCTAGGGGCTGGCCCACAGCCTAAGAGCCAGCTTGTTTGCTCTGCCAGAGCGTCTCAGGCTGAGTGGTGGGGAGAGGAAGATCCACCCACCCTGAGAGCTCGCCCACAGCTGGAAGCAGTGGAGCCGCAGGGGTGTTTGCCCAGCAGATCTGCCTGCATAGGCCCCCACTGCTCTCGTTACAAGGTGATGGGTGGGGGTGGGGTGGGGGAAATGCTTGTTCGGGAGCCGCCTGCTCCCAGCCACAGCAGGGATTCGAGGCGGCTTCATGGGTGGTTCTCCCCACCCGCCCCCGCCCCGAATACCAGGGCAGCCTGGTAATGGAGCGAAGGCCAAAGTCAATTAGCCAGGGAGAGCTGGTGCCAAACTCCCATGGCGTGAGAGCCTACAAAAGCCTCCCGAGGAGGAGAGCAGGCCGGGGCTCTGCCAGGCTGTGGGAACGTTGTCCCGAGGGACTCAGCGCTAGCCCCAGGGCTTGGGCCCCTTCCAGCCGCACTGGCAGACCACGCTGGCTGGGCAGGGCGGACAGCGGGACAGGCCTGGTCTCTCTCTCAGTGGCGGTGATGTTTAGGAGAAGATGCAGTAACTCGCACTGCCTAGCGGCCTGGCCAGGTACCACTGGAGCCAGGTGTGTGCGCGTTGCCTTAGCGATGCAGTCTCTCTCTCTCTCGCCAGGACGCTCGGGGACATCTGCCTGTGGCCATTCCGGAGCCGACTGTCCCTATGTTTGAAGCGACGGTTGTCGCCGGCCATTCCCAAGCCGCACTGGAGGCCCGGGCGCCGAGTGCTCTTGTTACTGAACCACGGTCGTTTTACACCGGGCAGCAGCTCTGCAGGGGTGAAGCCGCGGCCGAGCGGGGACGGACGGAGGAGGCTGTGGAGCTCAGCTGGGAGCTGGCCTCTCTCGGGACAGCCGAGCGCAGTCCCAGGCGCCGTAAGAACAAGTTGAGCAGAGGACCGGTCTCTGGCGCGGGTCGCACACCCGCACGCTCCCGGGGTCAGTGTTTGGAATAAACCCAGGCTGTGTGCACGGCGGGGGCCAGAACTCCGCAGCTCGTGCCCCTAAAACATAGCCCCTGCTGCTGGAGCTGAAGGGGAACCCCCCGGAGCTGCACTCAGGCGTGCTAGTGAGCGGGCACGGTCGCACGGCGTGTGTCTGCCAATCTAGCCCATGGAGCTGAGTGCACGCGCGCACACACGCATGCAGACACACACACACACACACACAGCAGGGCCTGTCACAATGCCCTCCCTTGCCCAGCTTTGTTCTGGCCTTACATAGGCAGGGGGCGTTGGGGCCGGATAAGCAGGAAGGTGGCGCTGGGGCGGGAAAGACCCAGGAGACAGACAACGGAAGCCAAGAGGAGCTGGAATCCGGGACCAACGCCAGCTCCCAGTTACACCAGTGTAACCTGAGTCCTGCACTGGGACAGAGCACAGGATGGGCCCCCCCCCCCCCGGCTGTGAGGACGAAGGAGGCTGTTTGCTTGAGTGCCACATCACCCTGCACCCTCACCCGCCCCGTCCTCTGTTGCTGAGCCTGGATCCTGGGGTCTTGGTCCCCAATGGCTGGTGGGGCCTGGCAAAAGGAGGGCACTGCCATAGGGAAGGGGTGAAAACCGAGGGGCTGTGGTGGGTGCATCCGTGACAACACGTTCTCTTCAGCCACAGGGCAGGCAGGCTACAGTGCCACGGGGCGGAGGGCAACTCCATGGCGAAGAGCCGGGCATCCCCAGGCCAGAGCGGGCCAAGCTCGGGGCTCCAGGTTGGTCCAGCATAGGCTCGGGACAGGGAGTGCTTTAAGCTGTACCCCAGACCAGGTGGCTCCCCCATTGTGAACTCAACTTGTTCCAATACAGCAGGGTATGTGCCCGTGGGGCAGGCCAAGGCAGAAGCCAGGCCACGAGCAGAGAGCCGGGGTCTGCCTGTGTCGAGAGCTGCCACCCGCAGTGGTTGGTCTCGCAGGTTGGGCGCCAGCGCTGGGGAGTGGCAGCTGGGGGGCAGGACACACCGAGATCGCCCGGGGTCGGATGCAGCTCAGGGCATCTGGGCGGGAGCCGGGTAGTGGGGAGATCCCGTGCAGCTGTGGCTGGGTGTGAACCCTGGCACACACCCACACCCACGCTGCAGTGACCCCCACGCATACCGCTCCACACCCACGCTACAGTGACCCCCGTACGCACTCACTCCGCTGTGACTGTCTGCCCACCCCCTGGCTGCAGCCTGGCATCGCTAGGATAGCTCAGGGCCGCTTCTCCAGCTGATGGAGGGGCCAGGCACAGCTCTCTCCCCACCAGGTCAGGCTGCGTTGAAAGCCGGCGTCCCCCGGTGCTGCAGCTCAGGGCCCTGTGTCGGAGCCAGCCCCTTCACGGCCACGGCGTCGTCGTTCTGCACAGACTAACGGGCTCCTGCTGAGAGACACAGACAAGGGCTTGTGTTACGGCGTTTGCACAGAATGTGCAGCAGGGTCCCCAGTCCAAGCTACACCCCCCTGCACCCCCTGAGCTGAGACATCCCCTGCATCCTCCAAGCAGAATGGGGATGCCCCTTGGCACCCCCTAAGCAGAGCAGGACACCCCCTGCCATTCAGTTCCACCCGTAAAACCAGCTGGGTTCTCCAGTTCCAGCTCCAGGGCCCGGTCTGGCCCCAGCCCCTCTCCTCAGGAGCCGGGTTCGGGCTGTGGCACCGGACGCCCTCCCACGTCAGCTCCTGGGCACGTCCTGCCGATGCAGATGGCAGACAGTTATCAGATGCCCATCACTCAGGCAGCTCCGTGCCAGCCAAGGCCCCGCGCTGCTGGGAGGTGGCAGAAGAGAAGTAAATGAGCCCCTAAGCTTGCGGTCGCTACAGCTCCCCGGGCGGGTGGGGGTGCTGGCCCCAGCATCCTGGCTGAATTCCAGCAGGGTGATTCCATCCCCCACCCCGGGCTCTCGGAACTGGAATCTGCAATTGGGCTGCCCGGCCTGTCCCGAATGCCGAGCGGTGCGGCCCCGCTGCTAAAGAAGGCCAGGACCCAGGGCCTTGCTGAGTGCTTTGGGGCTGGTTCCTGGAGAGGTGGACATGCCCCCTCCCAATATCACTGACGGCCCCCTGGCTTCGTCACAGGCTTCTGCGGGCAGGTCTCCGCTTTTGCCACCAGAGGGCGTCCTTCCGGGGCAGGGCGGAGACAGGTTACTATGAGGAGCAGCTGAGGAGGGGGCCGTGGGTCCCTTGTTCCCACTTCTCAACAGCTCCTGACCCACTCCTATACTCTGCCAGCTCCACCCACCTGCCGCGGGTGCCCTTCTCCCTTGCCCACCCTCCACCAATGCCACCCCGAGCTTCCCACCCCTGTTTCCCTGCAGACAGGCTCCCCTTCCCACACCCTCAGCTCTCCAGGCAGGGACCAACCTGCTGAGACCCTCTGCAGTGCCCACACGGATCCTACCTGGGGCTGCGTGCCCAGCGCTGGAGCTGAGACGCCGTCCCGCGCTGAGCCACTGCCCGCTCCTCACCCCGCCGCCTCCCAGTTCTCTCCCACGCCAGGTTCCCCGTCTCTGTCTCTCGGTCCGGTGGGTCCCAGGGGCCGTGTCTGTGGCACAGGAAATGGGGGGCGCTGCAGAGGCAGCCCCCCCATTTGATCGCTGAGCAAATCACAGCTTCTGATGAGAGGGGGTGAAATTCTCAAGCAAGTTGGGGGTGGAGGGGCTTGGGGTGACTACTTTGCATATGCTCATACCCAGCATGCCCCTGTGAACTCCCTGTAAGCAGGCAGTGGGTGCTGGAGGCTGGGCTCTGGGAATACACACAGGCATCAATGTGTTTGAGACACTTGAGTGCATGCAGGGCCGGCTCTAACTTTTTTGCTGCCCCATGCAAAAAAAGAAGAGTGCTGCCCCCCCTGCGAGCGCCATGCCGTGCCGCCGTACCCCCCCCCAGTGCTGCCGAAATCCCCGCCCCCCAGCACCACGCCGCCTGAATCCCTGCCCCCCAGAACGCCACGCCACCTGAAGCCACGCCCCCTCCGAGCACCGCACCAACCCCCACCCCTCCTCTGAGCGCCAGCCCCCACACCCCCAGCGCCACGCCGCGCCAACCCCGCCCCTCCTCCGAGCGCCAGCCCCCAGCCCCGCCCCCCCAGCGCCACGCCGCGCCAGCCTCCGCCCCTCCTCCGAGCGCCAACCCCCACCCCTCCACTAAGCGCCATCCCCTGCCCCCCCAGCGCCGCGCCAACCCCCGCCCCTCCTCTGAGCACCAACCCCCGCCCCTTCAGCGCTGCGCCACGCCAACCCCCGCCCCTCCTCTGAGCGCCAACCCCCGCCCCCTCAGCGCTACGCCGCGCCAACCCCCGCCCCTCCTCTGAGCGCCAGCCCCCGCCCCGCCAGTGCCGCGCCACACCAGCCCCCGCCCCTCCTCCGAGCGCCAGCCCCCGCCCCCCCAGCGCCGCGCCGCACCAGCCCCCGCCCAATAAATAAATTAATAAAAACCTGAGCGCCGCCCCGGCCCAAGGTGCCGCCCCAAGCACGTGCTTGGTTGGCTGGTGCTTGGAGCCGGCCCTGAGTGCATGAAGGTTCCCCCATCCCAGACCCCAAATTGGTCCCTACACCAGATCCAATTGTTTAACTGCTTTAAAGTGGTTCTGCTGTGCGGGGGGAAGATCTTTGCATGCATGGACCTCAATGTGCTCATCTCGGATACTGCATGCAGACCTGGTCGCCCCATCTCAAAAATGGTATCTGAGAATGAGGAAAGGTACAGAGAGGGCAACAAAAATAATTAGGGGAATGGAACAGCTTCCGTCTGAGGAGAGATTAAAAAGTCTGGGACTGTTCAGCTTGGAAAAGAGACGACTCAGGGGGGATATGACAGAGGTCTGTAAAATCATGACTGGTGTGGAGAAAGTAAATCAGGAAGTGTTATTTACTCCTTCTCCTAACACAAGAACCAAGGCTCACCCAAAGACATTACTAGGCAGCAGGTTTAAAACAAACAAAAGGAAGTATTTTTTCACACGACGCACAGTCAACCTGGGGAATTCATTGCCACAGGATGCTGTGAAGGCCAAGACTATAACAAGGTTCAAAAAAAGAACTAGATAAGTTCCTGGAGGACAGATCCGTCAGCGGCAATTAGCCAGGATGAGCAGGAATGCAACCCCGTGCTCTGGATATCCCTAAATCTCTGACTGCGAGAAGCTGGGATGGACAGCAGCAGATGGATAACTCGATAAATTGCCCAGTTCTGTTCATTCCCTCTGAAGCACCTGGCATTGGCCACCGTCAGAAGATGGGACACTGGGCTAGATAGATGGCCCAGCTTGGCCGAGTCCTGATCCTCGCCTGGGGTTTCCCAGGCCCTACCGAAATTCACATACTGACTAAACCCCAGCAGAAGCCAGGATACCTCGGCAGCGCACCCACAGCCCGGCGTCAGGGGCAAAGCTGGGCCAGGTGGTTACTCAGAGCACGATTCCCCAGCACAGGTGTGAGGGGCATTTCTCTGGCTAACACCCCAGCCCTACCGCATCCTGCAACCCACCTTGCTGGCCTGTTCCTTTGCAGCCTGGCTCCCCGCGAAGCATGGGTGCCCGATGTCTGGGACGATCCCAGTAGCTTGGCACCTCTGCTGACCGAACACAAAGATGCTCTTAAGCCAGCCAGCAGCTTCCAGGCCTCAGTGACAGGGCCCAGATCCTCCCGGGGATCTCTCCTCCGGATGCCAGGCCGGGGGGCACTCAGGGGCCAGTTGGGCTGTTTGTGCCCCTGGATACCTTTCTGCGTTTGCATGGTCCGTTGACCCCAGAGAGCAGCAGTTCTCATGGTCCAGGGCAGGTCTCTCTCGCCAAGACGGGCTTCAGGGGAGCAGGGCGGGAGCCTGCGAGGGCCGAGACGGGTGTTGAACCCAGCTAAGAAGCAGAGCGGGACCCCTAGGAGCCGAGCCGCCAGGTATAGAGGAGTGAGCCACACACGCCTCAGGAACTGGGCAAGGTCCTTGCGGGCCGGTGCCAACTCAACTCTCCCATCGCCCCATCTGCTGGCATCTCCAACGCTCTCGGAGGAGTGAACCCGCACTAGGGATCCCTCCTGGGGCTGGCTGGGGCCACGTGCTCTGCCCAGGGCCATCAAACAGACACAGCCCAGGCCGGAAGCGGCCGCTGGCCACCAGCTCAGGGCTGAGCCAGGCTAGGGCGAGGCAGCACAGAGCTGGGGGGGGGGGAGGGTTCTGCGCCTCACCCCATCTGCATCCGCGTGATGAATTGCAGGGCCCCATGACACACGTGGAGGGAGGAAAGAGCCATGCAAGAATCGCACGCCTTGCAGTGCATCGCTGCCCCTCGCCTGTCACCCCCAGGCTGAGCCCAGCACCCCACCTCGGAGCAGCTCAAAGAGCCCTCAGATGGGGAACCCCCTCCTGCCATGGGAAATCCACCCCCCAAATCACCCCAAGGGCCAGGATGGGCATCACAAAGCGCTTCTCTGCCAGGACAAACGCCAGGGCTCTGCAGGCCGATCCCTCACCACGCTGGGATGGGGATCCCTGCCCCACTCTGGGGGCATGGGGGGGACTTCCTCCCCCCTGGGCACTGGGAGCCAGGGAACGACGGCCCCTGGCGGGACAGGTGGAGGGAGACAGAAAATAATCCCACTGTAATTTGTTCAGACTCTGACAACTGTCCCTAAAGTGCCACGCACATGATGGGCAGGGGAGGAGGGCCCCCCCCCTGGGAGAGGGTTCTGGGTCACCCTGTGTGAGCAACACAGCCACCCCGTGCCTGCTGGTCAAACCACTGGACCGCCCTGCCAGCCAGGTATCCATAGACATCCCTCCCCCCACACCTCCACGTATGTCACAGGGCTCTGCACCCCTACACCTCCCCTGTCCTTGTGCACATTCCCCCTCCCATCCTCTGTGCACACACACACACGCACACACACACACCCTGTCCTTGTGCACTCCGCATCCTTGTACACACACACACACACAAGCTCCAAGGTTCTTCAGCAAACAAACCCACGTAGCAGGGCCCAGCTGGCATCAGGCAGGCTGGCCTAGTGGTTCAAGCACTAAGCTGGGCCGCAGAAGCTCGAGGTTCAACTCCCAGGGTGAGTCACTCAGCCCCCCTCCGAACGGTGGGGATGGTGCTCCCTCTCTCCCCCTATTGGTCTGTCTTGTCTGCTTACCGCGGGACTGTCTCCGGCCAGCCCCAGCTCGACGGGGCGCCGATCTCAGCTGGGGCTGCTGGACACTGCTCCACCAGAACCAACCCCGCACCGGCAGCCGATGAAGTGCCAAAGCCCCAGGGCTGGGCAAGCCCCTGGCAAGCAGCGGCCAAAGCGTTCGGCCCCGACCCGGCGCTGGGGCCGCTCCGTGAGAGCTGTCACCAGAAAGCAGTTCGCAGGTAGGACTTTAACAACTGCTGCCTTTGTCACCTACCTCTTCTCAGCACGCAGGGGCCAGCTCCCACCTCTCCCCGGCCCGGCTGCCGCTCCCAGGGCTGGGCAGAGGCCTTGCCGGAGCGGTTCGAGGCCAGCGTCCGGGCAGGCGTCTCCTCCTGCCCCACCCTGACACCGCCGTATTGCTGGCTCCTCTTTCCGGATTGTCATCTTTTGTACAGAAATAGATTTCCCATTTCAATCAGTGTCTCTTTACAACGGGCTCCGGGCCCCGGCAGGCGGGATCCCGGCGCTCCGAGGCCCGGCCCAGCGGTTCGGTTCCAGAGGTAGTTTCCCAGGGGGTTTGTGTAACACTGGTTGGTGGGGGGGGGGACGGGGGCGGGGGATTGAATCCGACCGGCGTCCGGGGGCCCCTACACGGAGCTCTCGTCCAGCTTGTCCACCAGCTGCGTGTGTTTGCGCTTCTCCAGGAGCTTACTCAGCTCCTCGGCGAAGGAGGTGTTGTAGAGGGGCGAGGGGCTGGGCTCCTCCTGCTGCAGCAGCATGTAGCTGTTGCCGTTCATCTTGCGCACCACGTTGGGCAGGGCGGCGATGCCGTTGGTGAACTCGGCCGGGAGCGGAGGGGGCGGCGGCGGGGGCGCCAGGGGCGTCTCCCTGGCCGGGGACGCCGCCGTGGGGGCCTCGCCCGGGATGATCTGCAGGCAGCCGTCCTCCCGGCTCAGCTCCTCCTCCTGCCGGCCCCTGCCCAGGCAGTTGGCCGAGACCGTCTGCAGCTCCACGGAGGAGGCGCGGGGCTCACCTAGCACGTACCTGCCCTTGCGGCGCTGCAAGCAGGAGACGTGGAGCAGCACGGCACTCAGCACCAGGCAGAGCCCGCCCAGCACTGCGATCACCGCGATGTAGACGAACTTCATGTCGGGGGAGGCCAGGCGGTCGGTGTGCGGGGGCGGCAGGGCTCTGGGTGCCGGCTGCTCCTTGGGCGGCTCCGGCAGCACCGTCAGGGCGTAGGCGGCCAGCGGGGAGCGCAGACCGTTCTCCTCCCCGTAGCAGCCGTAGTCGCCGCTGTGCTCCGGCAGGGTGTCCGTCACCAGCAGCCCGTCCACCCCCACCCGGAAGTGGCCCCGCCCGGCCGCCAGCCCGGCCGTGCCGTTCACCAGCCACGCGGCCCGCGCCAGGTTGGAGCGCTGCTCGCACGGCAGCAGCACGTCGTCGCCCCGCAGCACCGTCCGGTTCTTCTGCACGGGGGGCGCTGGGGGAGAGAGAGAGGAGAGGGGGAGCTCAACCAGCGCCCCACGGCCGGCGCCCCGTGGTGAGCCCAGAGCGCGCTCCCAGAATGCCTTGGGACTGCCATGGTAAGGCAATGGCTGAGCCGTGAGAGTTCCCAGAATGCCTTGGGACGGGAGCGCCCCCCCCGGGACTGCCATGGTAAGGCAATGGCTGAGCCGTGAGAGTTCCCAGAATGCCTTGGGACGGGAGCCCCCCCCGGGACTGCCATGGTAAGGCAATGGCTGAGCCGTGAGAGTTCCCAGAATGCCTTGGGACTGCCCGCCCCCTCCCCCCCCACAGGGACTGCCATGGTAAGGCAATGGCTGAGCCGTGAGAGTTCCCAGAATGCCTTGGGACTGCCCGCCCCCTCCCCCCCCACAGGGACTGCCATGGTAAGGCAATGGCTGAGCTGTGAGAGTTCCCAGAATGCTTTGGGCAGGACGATGACTCCTCCCTCCCGGGGAACTGGGGGTGAAGGTGGGGGCTGTGAGGGGGCCAGTGAGACGCTTCCCGTGGAGCGGAGGCTGGATGGTCCCGGCCTGAGTTCACAGCGGCGGGGCGGGGCGGGGCGGAGCCTTACCCTGGGCGGAGCCGTTCCAGCAGCCCTCCCTGCCGTGCTGCACGTCCTGGGTCAGCTGGGTCCTGTGAAGAGCAAGACGGGCCGTGTCAGCAGGGGGCCGACGGCCCTAAGAGACACGCACACGCAGCCCTGCCCACAGACACACACACACACACACGCACACGCAGCCCTGCCCGCAGACACACACACACACACACACACACGAACACGCAACCCCGCCTGCAGACATACAGACACGCACACGCAACCCCGCCCGCAGACACACACACACACACGCAACCCCGCCCGCAGACACACACACATGCAACCCCGCCCGCAGACACACACACACACACATGCAACCTCACCTGCTGACGCACACACACAGCCCCGCCCGCAGACACACACACGCAACCCTGCCCGTAGACACACACACACACACACGCAACCCCACCTGCAGACACACACACACACACGCAACCTCACCTGCTGACACACACACACAGCCCCACCCGCAGACACACACACATAACCCTGCCCGCAGACACGCACACGCGTGCACACCCTGCCCCGCCTACAGGCAGGTACACATGCTCACAGCTCTGCCTGCGGACACGCGCACACAGAGCCAGCTGGTCCCCAGCATCCCAGCTCTGACCAGAGCCCGGTTAACGGTGCCATTCTGGGCGAAGGAAGCACCCGGGGGCAGCGTGGGAGCCGGGGTGAGAAGTCGGGGCTCCCTGAGCACCAATGCCAACGAAGAGCTAAGCTGGCACCGCAGCCCCTCCGGCGGTGGAGCTGGCAGGGGGCGGTTTGCTTGGTGGGCCGGGGCGTAGGGAAGTCCCAATGTCCCGGCGCACGTCCCCAGCAGGAGACACCAGGAGGGGGGTTCACCCTGCACAGGGCGAGCTGTCCTGCCGGGCAGCGTTGGGGGAGGCTGCGGTGCCCCCCTCCACACCCAGCAGCGCTCCAGTTCCCAGACGGCGTTCTGGCTGGCTGAGTCCAGCATCCCTCCAGCCCAGGCTGGGCCGGCAGCTCCTGGAACCCCACGGCCGTGTCTCACCCAGGCAGCAGGAGCTGGGTGCGGCAGGCCGCTCAGGGGCCGGGGCCGGGACCTCCCCGCTGGGAGGGAGAAGCTCAGCGGTTCCGTACCTGTCCGCAGCGCCGGCCACCTCCCTGCAGCCCTCGCCGTCCCAGGCGCAGTAGGGGTCCCGGGCCAGGATGCAGTCGTAGCAGGAGCCGTACCTGGCGCAGCTGCACAGGGGGAGCTGCAGGACTCCGCTGGCAGCCCCCACGTACACGCTTCTCTGTAGGCGAAGAGCAGAGACCCCGGTGTTACGAGCCGGCTGAAACCTTGGTCCGGGCCGAGGTGAAACTCGATCACACCGACGTGGGAACGCGCCTTCTCTTAGGGCATCGTCAGACACACACCTGAACCGAGGCCTAAGAGAATCTGCCCCCCAGAAACTAGCCCCAGCCAGGCAGCGGCTCCGCTGGGCACAGAGCAGGACATTGGAAGTCAAGACTCCCGGGTTCTATTCCTAGCTCTGGGAGGCAGCATGTCTAGTGGTTAGAGCGGGAGGCTGAGGGCCCGGACTCCTGGGTTCTCCTCCCAGCTGTGTCACTGACCTATGTGTGTCCTTGGGCAGGTCACTGCCTCAGTCCCCCCATGGAACGGGGCTCACCCCCCAATCGACTCACTCCCGTGGTGTTGGGGAAGTGATCGGGGCCCGGGGCTGGGTGGCACCCAGGGGATCAGTACGGTTCCTGGCTTCCTGGTTCCTAGGCTCTGGGCTGCACCCCCCAACTGAGGGGCTGGGATGGGGGCGCTACAAAGAGGGGGGTTTCCCTTCCCCCATGTAGAGGCCCCAGTAACAATGGCCGTGGGGGAACAGCCCCAGGCCCTGCCCCACTGGGCGGGGGGTGGGGCCTGGCTCTGCTGTTGCTGCCTCCTCTGGCTTGCTGAGGCCTGTGCTTGGAAGGCCAGCGGGGGTGCACGGCGGGGCGGGGGGGCTCCCCAGGGCTTCGGATAAGGGCAGCAGGATGGAGAGGGGAGGTTGAGACCCCCGAGGGCAGGGAGGGGCCCCAGGGACGCCCCTCTCATTCAGCAGAGCCCCCTGCCCCACGTGGGCCAGCCAGCGCCTTGCCAAAGAGGGGTTAACGTTGGGGCGTGGGGAGGTGCCCTGCCCCACAGCACAGCTCTGAGTCCCCGCCCTGGGGCGGGCAGGCTGGCAGGCAGCCGAGGGCGCCCAGGCTCCGATAAGCTCTGGCATTCCAAGCTGGGGTCAGCCAGTGCCAGGCCACGCCTCTGCCGTGGGCAGGGGGCCAGGCTGGCTAATCAGAGCCGCCCTGCAGTGCGGCCAGCTCTCTGGGCAAGACGGGCCCCAGGGAGTGCCGGCCACCCACCGCCAGCCCTCTCGGCTCAGCCAGCTGCCCAGGAAGGAGGTTAAAGTGTGGCTGGGTGGGAGACAGGCCCCGGGGGCCCCATTCACTGCCGCCCTGCAGCGCCAGGGCCTGGCAGCCCAGCTCACGACACAAAGGCGGCTGTTCCTCCTGCCCCCGCCCGGGCAACTGTACAGAGGGGCCGCGGATGGGCGGGAGTCAGTGGCAGACTCTGGAATAGAACCCAGGCGTCCTGATGCCCGGCCCCCTGCTCCAGCCAGCAGAAGTCCCTGCCTCTCCTTCCTCGCTCGTCGCCCTGGCCCCGATCCCCCCTCAGGGGGGCACCCCGATGCGCCACTAGATTTCGATGGGCCTGGCTGCGGGCTATGGCAGCCAAGGGCTTCAACACGCCCATTTTGTTCTGCCATCTACAAGCGAAAGGGCCCCTGGAGGGGCGGCGTGTCTGCAGTGCCTCCCCCTTGGGGGCCGGCTCTACTCTGTCCCCCCCGGCGGAGTGGGGGTGCAGCCCGGAGCGGCGTCTCACCTGGCCTTTGGAGATCACCAGGCTTTCCACGGGCTGGGGGGCCCCGAAGACCTGCAGCTCCTCCACGATGTGTACGGCGGAGCCGATCACCACCCCCTTGTGCAGCCAGCCGTCACCTGGGCAAAGGCAGAGGGGCACCGTCAGGGCAGCGCCGGGCGGGCGAGCGCTGTGCCCACAGGCCAGGACTGGGGTCGGGCAACCGCACAGCTAAGTTCCCCCCTGGCCCGGGCACGGCAGCTCCTGGCTGCTGCCCCGGTGGGGGTGTAGGACTCTGTGCTACCCCCCCTCCTTCTGTGGGTCCCCTCTCTGGTGGCAGCGTCCGCCCAGGCGCCCCAGCCACACTGGGGTCCCCCGTCCCACTCAGCCTGGGCGAGCGACTCAGGGCCCCCAGACAACACTGACCCCCCAACCCTTCACGTGGGGGAGGGGCGGCGCCGACGCACCCGTCCCCATGAAGAGCACGTCGTACTGCTGGCCGTCCAGGGCCGGCGCCCTGTCCACCGCCAGGGCCGTGTAGAGCACGTTCTTCTTCACCAGCAGGGGCTCCCCCCGCGCCGGCTTCACCTCCTCGAACATCAGCGGGTGCAGCTTGACGAAATCCAGCACGCCGTTGGGCAGGTCCTGGGAGGAGCGGTAGCCGTCCTCGCGGGAGCGGTTGGTGATGCACTGCACGGGGGAGGAGAGGTGGCTAGGGACGGTAACGCAGCCTGTCCGCTGGGCCAATGCGGCCACCTCTGGGGCGGGACACAGCAGCTGGTGAACAGCGCCTGGCAGGCTAGGATCTGTGGGGATCACCTGGGCACGTCTCACCTAACCCATTGCATGGGGCTCGGTGCATGGGCGCTGCTGTTCCTTTCAGTCCTGACGACTGACGTGCTGTGGGCTGACTGCACCTGGCCTCAGCATGGGGTGAAACATCCTGCTCTGTGTTACACGGGATCCCTTCCCGCCTCGGCCTCCAGGCTTTCCTCGATGCCAGGGCCAGAAGGGACCACTTTGACCAACTCGTCTGATCCCCTGCATAGCAAAGGCCAGAGACCTGCCCCCAAATCCCTCCTAGAGCAGAGTTCAGACAAGCGCCCAGTGACGGGGACTCCACCAGGCGCTTGGTACATTGCTCCAGCGGTTAGTTACTCTATTTCCGGTCGGAAGTTGTCCAGCTTCAGATGGTGTTAGACCGTTGTCTGCCAGACTGAGGAACCCATTACCCAATATTTGTCCCCCCCCTCGGTGCTGACAGACTGTGATCAGTCCCCCCTTCACCTGCTCTCTGTTCAGCTAGCTAGCCTGAGCTCCTTGCGTCTATTGCTACCAGGCGGGGTTTCCAGTCCTTGAACCATTCTCTGACCCCCTCCAATTGATCAACATCCTTCCTCAACTGCGGGCACTAGACCCGGACACAGGACCCCAGCAGCGGTCGCACCAGGGCCAAATACAGAGCTAAAATAACCTCTCTACTCCTCCTCGAGATTCCCGTTTATACATCCCCGGATCGCATTAGCTCACATTCAGCTGATTCCTCCCCCGCAACCCTCCAAAACTCGGGAAGTGGCTGGTGGCTGGGGTGTGAGCGCCACCCCCTGCCCCCCAGACCTCGAGGAGGGAGCCATGCAGGCTGGAACCGGTGGGCCTGGCCGTGAGTCACCAGCAGAGCTGGGACCAGCATCCAGGCCGTCGTGGCTCCCAGCCCCATCCCTGCTGCCCCTCGCCCATCCCTCCTGGGGATGAAGCCCGAGGGCATGTTTGCAGGCCAGCAGGGGGCGCTGGCGTTGCCAGGTCACTTACAGAGCCCGGCCGCGGGGCCGGCACCTCCCCGTCGTAGAGGGTCCATTTGCGGGTGTTGTCCTGGTATTGCATGTAGGGGCCCTCGAAAGCCCTCTGCAGCTCAGAGATGTTGTACTGGCAGACGGCGGATGCCTCCATGCTCCTCCTAGGAGAGAGAGCGACAGGATCAGCACCCGCAGGCCCCCCCAAGGGCTACACGCACCTCTGCTCCGTCCGCCAGACGCCCCAGCCACTGACCACGCCGCCCTCTCCCTCACTGAGATCTGGATCCTACCGAAACGGCCCCAAACACCCAGGCTTTCCTGGAGGAGGACAAGGAGCTCTGAAATAACGACAGGACCGTCCCATGGACCGGCAGCCGGAGACCTCAAAGCAGGTGGCAAAGTGGATCTGTCGCATGATGCCCATTTTACAGATGGGAACCCGAGGCCCAAAGGGGGAAGAGGCTTGCCCAGAGTCACACGGCAAGGCAGTGGCAGTGAACCCCAGTCTCCTGAGACCCAGACGTGTCTCTCCAGGGAAAGGGAATGGAAAACGGCTCCACCAGGCACCGGCTGGCAAACGCCAGAGCGGCAGCTGGCATTGGCAGAGCTGTGGCAGGATGGGACGTGGGAGCAACAGGCCCTAGCAGGGACGGGGGGATGGACAGTGCGTCCACAAATGACACAGAGCCACTGTCCAAGCCCAGCACAGGGAGCAGATGGGCAACCTCGCCAACCCGGGCAGCACACAGCTCTGCCAACGCCCCTCAATCCCGACCCGCAGCCCCCCTGCTGGTCCGGTCCTGGTCTCCCAGGTGGGCTAGAGGAACCAGCAAAAGCCCAGGCGGTTCCGGTTCTGCTCCCAGCGGCTGCCTCGCTTCGGCAGTGAGGTCGCTGCGCCCCCGCGCTGTTTGCCAGCCCCCTGCCCGCAGCAGCGTGGACAGATCAGCTCCAAAGGCGCCGGAGATGAGCTGGTAGGGAACGGAGACTCAATAGCAGGGTCACCCGCCGCACGTCTCCTGCCTCAGCGGGGGGCGGGGGAGTGCCAGGCGGAGGCCCCGCAGGTCGGGGAAGAGCCCCCAAGTTTGGGAGCCTGGCGATTTCCCAAGCCAGGGCTCTCTGGGGAGATCCCGAGGGGGCCCCAGACCAGGCCTGCTGGAGGTGTTGAGAGCAGCATGCCCTCACCAGAGGGGAACGCTGGCACGTGAGCAGGACGGGAGGTGGAGAGAAGCAGCCATTCGAGGACTCCGGGAGTCAGGACTCCAGGGCTCTATTCCTGTCTCAGCCACTGACCCAGTGCACAACGAGCCCCAGCCCCGAGTGCCTCAGTTTCCCCACTCTGTTAAACCTACCCCGTGACCCCAGGCGTCACACAGAGCCCAGGAAGGGCAGCCCCTGGCGAGCGGCCAGCCCTCAGCACGTGGCTTGGGGGACCCCTGCTGGCTCTCACGGCCCGCTGGCTCCTACAACCCCTGTGCCCCACCCCAGAGGAAATTCCTTCCCAACCCCAGACAGCCTGGCATCCAGCCCCCACTGCGGGGTGGAGCGAGAGGGGGCTTCTTCCTCAGTGCTGGCCCGGCACTATTCCCACCTCCCAGTCGCTGACCTCCCCAAGGTCACAGAGGAGGTCTAAGCCCCGGCCCAGCGCCCTCTGCCCAGCTTACAGTACAGCTGGGAGGTGGGAGGGTGAACGCCCGGCTCCGTGCTTGGTAGCGGGGTGGCCCTGTGATCCCTGGAGACACTTGCCCTGGGCTGCTGCCCCTTCCTCGCCCGGTGCGCTCAATGCGAGAAGCTGGCCCTGGGGGGGTGTCTGGGTGAGACCCGGCTCAGGAGGTGGTTTCCGGTTCCCTGGTCATCAGGAGCGGGATGGATTACTGCTTGCTGCTGCCGCCTCGAGAGGCTCCCTCCCTTCCCCGCTCATCTTCACCCTCCCCCTTACCGGCCGTGCGAGGAAGGCTGGTGCCCTGGAGAGTGGATCAGGACCCCTGCCTGGGAGTGCACTAACTACTAGGCTATGGTGCCATCGCCGCTTTCCCTTTAATTTAACCCTCTCACACCTGGATTCTTCCCGGCTGCCTGCACACTCCCCAGGCTGACCCACTCCTGGGGGGTTAACGAGTCCCCTGAGTGATCATTAATGAATTTCTCTATAGAAACCATCCAAGCCCAGTCCTTCTCCCTGTGCCATTGTGCTATAAATAGCCACCATCAGTGTCAGGCTTCTAGCGACAGACCCGGCTAATTAGCCAAGCAGCGATTCATTAGAATTCACATCAATGTCAATAACCAACAGGAAACGCCCCTTTCCATTAAAACGGCCATTGGAGCTTGGCCCAGATGTGCCCAAGTGAAATACGCCCCGGCTCCTTGATAGCTCTGGTTCCTGCTAAACCTCCTCCTGTTTAACTGGGCTGCGTTTCCACCAGATAAGGTGGAGATAGGAAGCCTGCCAGAACTGTTCCACTCCCTCCCCTGCCACCTGCAACATAATGCATGCAGCGACAATTAACCGTTCTGTGGGAAGCCTTCGGGCTCCGGGCTTCTCTGATGACGCTAAGCTGGGGGGAGAGGTAGATACGATGGAGGGTAGGGATAGAGTCCAGAGTGACCTAGACAAATTGGAGGATTGGGCCAAAAGAAACCTGATGAGGTTCAACAAGGACAAGTGCAGAGTCCTGTACTTAGGACGGAAGAATCCCATGCACTGCTACAGACTAGGGACCGACTGGCTAAGCAGCAGTTCTGCAGAAAAGGACCTGGGGATTACAGTGGACAAGAAGCTGGATATGAGTCAACAGTGTGCCCTTGTTGCCAAGAAGGCCAACAGCATATTGGGCTGTATTAGTAGGATTGCCAGCAGATCGAGGGACGTGATCATTCCCCTCTATTCGGCACTGGTGAGGCCACACCTGGAGTATTGCGTCCAGTTTTGGTCCCCCCACTACAGAAAGGATGTGGACAAATTGGAGAGTCCAGTGGAGGGCAATGAAAATGATTAGGGGGGTGGGGCACATGACTTACGAGGAGAGGTTGAGGGAACTGGATTGGTTAGTTTGCAGAAGAGAAGAGTGAGGGGGGATTTGATAGCTGCTTTCAACTACCTGAAGGGGGGTTCCAAAGAGGATGGAGCTCGGCTGATCTCAGTGGTGGCAGATGACAGAACAAGGAGCAATGGTCTCAAGTTGCAGTGGGGGAGGTCTAGGTTGGATATTAGGAAACACTATTTCACTAGGAGGGTGGTGAAGCACTGGAATGGGTTCCCTAGGGAGGTGGTGGAATCTCCATCCTTAGAGGTTTTTAAGGCCCGGCTTGACAAAGCCCTGCCTGGGATGGTCCTGCTTTGAGCAGGGGGTTGGACTAGATGACCTCCTGAGGTCTCTTCCAACCCTGATATTCTATGATTCTGTGCCCCATTGATCCCCTGCTGTCCAGGTTTGCCCTCTGCACACAAATGGAGCATTGCAAACAGGGGCCCAAACGTTTGTAACACCCGATGCGTTTGGAATGGACGGTGAAAGCAGAAAGCTCCCTGTGGAGCAGGAGTGTTGAGGTTGGGAAATAATCCAGCAAATTAGGAAAACCACCATCTCTCTCTGCGGTCCCAGTAACCTGGGCTTTGTGTCTTCCTCCTGAGCTCCGGGCACTGGGTTTTCCCAGTTATACGTTTATACACTGCCTCTTGTTCGCACCATTCCCAGGAACAAGTCAGCTGTGACACCAGGGCCATCAACAGCCCCGAGCCGCCCCATGCAACGGCGCAACGAAGAGCTTGTTTAAAACCGCATGATGCTCTCGGCTTTTCTCACGGTCCCTACACGTACCGTTCCCGTGCTGCGGAGCGTGGCCAGATCTGCGCGCGCTAAGGTAGATCGTCACTTGGGGGGGTGGGGGTGACACGCTTTGGGGGATCTGGCTACGTACAACTCACGAAGTCTGGGTCACTGGGTGAAATTGCTGTATCAGTGAATGGCTCAATGGGGCGTGAGTCAGCCGTGGGGGGCCCCTTACTCTATCACCACCCCCTGCTCTGGAAGAAGCAGCTGAATGAACCAAGGAAGTTGTTAACCTTACGTCTGCGCTGTGACAGGACAATGGTTATGCTAAAGAGGCTGCCTGCGCTGGAGGAACCCGAACTCCCCAGGTGGTTGGCCACGAGGAGGATTTGGAGCAGTGGAATTTCCCCAGGAAGGGGAAAACACAGGCCCGGAGTCAATCCGAATCTTTAGACCCACACAGAGTGACGGAGAGGGGAAGAGGGGTCCAGGACCCTTGAAAGGACGCTGACCCAAATCCTGCAGAGTGGGGGGGAAACTGAGGCAGGGGATGGCATCCGGGTGGTTTAGTGGGTTGTCCGGAGCTGCGTATATTCTGTGCTGTCTATAGGAAAGAGGGACTGGTTTGGGAATGCTGTTTGCCCAGCCTGTGGCTGGGCGCTGCGGCTCTCACGTGTCCCTGCTGGGGTGGACCGTAGCCCAGAGAGCCCCAAGGCTCGAGCTCCAGGAAGGGGGTTCCAGGGCTGAGGCAGCTGGAGCGCGGGGTGCTAGGAGGAGGATCTGCCCGCCCAGAGCGCGCCGAGAGAGCCAGAGGCAGGGCCGGACTCGGCACAGATCAGGGAGCTGAAAGCACATGGACCCGGCCCGGCAGCCTGGCTGGCCAAGCAGGGTGGTGACGGGGGAACGGGTCAGACGCCGGCAGTGGACAAAGCACAGAGAGCCCGGGGTGGAAGAGGACCTGTTTGGGGACGGCCGGCGGGACGCAAAGGGGGAGGCAGAACCAGCTGTTCTGACCAGGGGCAGGCGCCCTGCAGCCTGGGATCAGCCGTTCTCTCAGCTCTCGGGGTCGTCCACAGGGGACCAGGCGACCCTGCTGAACTGCTCCAGCCCACGACCCCCCAGTGGATCCAGCACCCTGCTCTGGGGACGAGTCTGTGGGCCCCGCAGGATCCCACTCACCACTGAGCCGACAAGGTGAACGTGGCGTAGAAGATGGTGCTGGGCCAGCTGCCCCCGTCCACGCTGTGCACGCCCTTGAGCACTTCGTAGTAGGGGATGTAGCAGACCAGCCGGGCCTTCATGAACGACGTCCATTTCCGCTGCAGGATCTTCTTCCCGCCCAGGTCGCTCTGCGAAGGGAAGGGAAGCGCTGGGAGAGGGCGAGGTTGTCGCCTGGGCTGCCCCGTCACAGCCTCTGAGCCCCCCGGGACCGGGGTGCTCCCAACCCCCCGACCCCTGCAGCTGCTCAGGGCCTCAGACGGGCCAGGGAAGGGGGCTCCCCAGACGTAAACCCCATTGCAGCCGGCCTTTCGATTGCAAGCTACTGGGGCAGGGCTTGTCCTTCTGTTCTGTGTCTGTACAGCTCCTAGCACCTCGGGGTCCTGGCCCGTGCCTCAGGCTCCCAGGATAGCCACAAAACCAATCCTCACCTGCATGGACATGGGCGGGGCTACTCTGCATTGCCGGCTGATGGCGGCTGATGCCGGCTCTGGGCTGGCTGTGAGTTGAATCCGGCTCGCGTTCGCACCATCCTGCAGCAGCAGGCACACACCTGGGAGGCTCTCTCAAGAGCCCCTTCTGCGCCCTCCCCCGCCCCCCGCACGCCCTGCAGATGACGGCTAGCTCCGCTGGGGGGTTCCCCTGTTGCAGAGCCGTCCCGCGGGCATTGATGTGCCGCACTCATGCGGAGGGAGCGGATCGAGTATCGGCAGTGTCTCTTTACCTTGCACACCCGCGCCACCCTGGCCACCCTGGCCACGTGGCTCTTGTCAAAGGAGGCGCTCTCCTCGGCCGCCCGCTCCATGAAGAAGTAGTAGAGCTTGTCGTCGTCCCCCACGGGGCTGTGCACGCTTTCCCGGACCAGCACAGAGGCCACGAACTCCGCATCTGCAAACAGCAGCGGCGTCAGACGCGCCCCGCCGCCGGGCGGGTGGTGGGTCTGATCGGTACCCAGCTCTGCCGCTGCCTACGTCCCTTTCCCTCTGGATGCCTCAGCTTCCTTCCCCTGAAATGAGGACGGACGATACCGCCCGCCCCTCTGCTGCAGGGTTGTTGCAGGGCCTGACAAGAGCTTTGAGATCCGTGCTGTGTCTCATCCCCCCACCGTGAGCACTCCAGCTGGCATCTGTGCCCACTGCTGGTCTGGTTAGCGAACCCCCCAACTCTTAGTGATCTGGGGCACCCCGCCCGCCCAGACATGGCAAGATGTTCAGGGTGCCCCATCACCGGAGTGACCCAGATTCCCGGCAGTAGGTTTTCGCCAGGGTGTGCAGCGGGACAGGCTGCCACTCAACATGAGGCCAGGGTGTGAAAAGGTTCGGAGAGTGATCAACGCCAGGACACCCCCAAAAAGAGGCGGGGGGCAAAGACTGATGGGACAAACAAGAGGAGGAGGAAGGAACTCAGCCGTATGAACAAAGCAGAGCTGCCCGCTCCGTGGCCAGTGCCATGCCCTCCCCAGGAAAGGGGCATGGAGGCGGGTCGCTAGGATCAGTGCCAAGGCTCCGAGGATGGTCCTGGGTGCATCATGCGATGGGTGCCCTGCTCTCTGCTAATGGAGAAGGCCCCGGCTTCTGCCCTCTCCATGGCACAGGGGAAGGCGTGGCATGAGGAGCAGAGACGCCCTTTCGGCTGCCTTTGGCCGGCCACGTTCGTGCAAATACTTTGCAGCCCCACAGAGCCACATGTATCTCTGCCCCACTGCCAGGCCTGTTGATCTGGGGGTGGGCAAGGCACCCCCCCCCCCGAGCACCCCGCATTGTGCCCCCTGCCAGATGGGCAGCGAGGAGGTGCTAGGCTGCGGATGAAACGTACAGCCAAGATTCAGACCCGGGTGTCGCGGGGCCGACTCAGACGAGTCTATTCCGCCCGTTTCAATGTCCCCTGGGCGTTATTCTGCCCGAGGACGGCAGGGTTCAGCCCGGAGGGGCTGAAGGGGCGCTCGGAGCTGGCAAAGGAGGGGGAGGGTCAGGTCTCTCCTGGGGCCGCTGGATCTTACCGTTTAGCCAGTGCACAGGGGACTCTTCCGTCTTCAGGGGCCGCTGGTGCAGGTTGCGCCTGATGTCTGGCAGGCTGCGGAACTCGTACCGCGTGGCCGTGTACAACCCGCCGTCTGAGATCGGGGGGAAGGACAGGTCAGGGTCCCCCCGTTGTTTAGCCACCTGTGGCCCAACCCACATCCCACTCACTTAGCACCGGGGCCGGGGGAGGAGGGCGGGGGAAGGGGAAGCCACGTGGCCAGGCTGGACCCACTTCGGGGATTCCTGTGTAACGTGTGCCCGTGGACACTGCTCCCCAGCCCTGATCGCATCGGGGCCTGGCTGGACCCTCGCAGAGACCCTGTCAGGAGGTGGGGGGGATTTCTCCTTCCTGCGGCTGCACCACGCCAGGCAGTGTAGGGCTCGGGCAGGGTTCGGGATAGAAGGGAACTGGCACGCCGTGGGGCAGGTGGGCACTGTGGGGAGGTGACTGGCTGTGAAAGGAGAGGCAGGGAAGGCTGGCTCTAGCCCCTGAGGGGTGCACAGAAATTTGGGCAGGGGCAGGGGGAAAACCTTCCTGGGCTGCTCCAACTCGCTCAGTGACAGCCCAGAGCCAGATCAAGCCGTGACCTCCCTGGGGAACCCCAGGCGAGCGGCCCCGTCGGCCTCCGGCCCCACCTACCTACGATGAGGCCGGTGTAGCCGCGGGCGGGGTCGTACGGGCACTTCTCCTTGCCCTCCTCCAAGTGGGGCGGCAGCGCGAACCTGTCGGCATCCTGCAGAGAGAGGGAGCGAGGGGGTGAGGAGCCGCTGGGCTGGGCAGGACGGCATGAAGGCAACACCCACAGCTCCAGGGGCCTCCATGCAGCCACGGACCAGGGACAGGAGTGGCAGCTGCTGGGTGAGGTTCCCCAGGCTGTGAGCTGGCAGGACTCCCCTCCAGGGGCAGACAACCACACCGATGTCCTGGGATGTGGGCACTGCCCGACCAGGCAAGTGGGCAGAGACCGCCCCCCACCAATGCAAATCACAGAGCCCCCAAATGGCTACGATCGTCAGCCGCCGCCCAACCTGGGCTGGGCAGGAGCTGGCAGCCTAGGGATGCAGAGCTCCAGCGCCCATCAGCTCATCCTGCAGGCCACGCGCTAGAGCCATCATCCCCACCCACCCTGCCAGTCTCAGGGCGTGCCATGCTGTCACTGCTGGAAGCCAGCCCGCCGGGATGTGCCCCTGTTACCGGCGGTCTGGGGAACACGGTGGAGTATGGCGGGTCCCAGGGCTCGGCTCTTCCAACCAGACGGCTAGACTAGCTAACTAACGGACCAAGCGGCTACCAGACAGACACGGTCATAAGCAACTGAAAACAGGGTCTTATAATGGGAAGTGTCAGGCAACCTTCCACCAGCCCTGCCTATTTTTATATATTTGATATGCCCGTGGCCACAACATCTGACATCAGCGAAGGGACCTTCAGCTGAAACCCCACACACTGGTTTAAAATGTGCCCTCTCCTGGTTATCGAAGGCTGGAGGTGACTAAGGTGAAGAACAGAAAGCCCAGAATGGACTTTTTCACTCCCTACACTGGGTGGGGCAGCCTGAGGCGGAGGCCAAGATCCAGCCACGTTCCTTGCAAGCCACATTTAATTCGTGACTGTCGTGCGGCGGGGCCTGGGCTGGGGGATTCAGGTTGCATGACAGGCCCGTAACCCTGCCAAACAAGGGCCCTCTGGAGCACCCCCTGCCAGCTAACAATGCCCTGCTCCCCACGCTGAACGGTCCATGGATCAACCACGAGGGTTGGTGGCAACTTGTTGCGGAAGATATTGCCGGCCAGGAGGGAGAGCAGCGAAGAGCGACAGAAGCCTGTGATGGGGCCGGAAGCATGGAGTGATGAACAAAGATGGAGAGAGCATCCAACACCCATCCGGGGTCTCCCTCCTCGTGAATTCCCCCGTGATCGCACTCACGATGGCCGCGCACAGCGGGTGGAAGGCGTAGGTGCCGCAGGCGTACAGGTGGGTGTCGTTCAGCCTCTGCACGAGCCGGACGTGGTTGAAGCACTCGGTCTGCAGAGAGGAAGAAAGAGCATCACACGGGGGCCCGACTCCTGCGCCCGCCCATCCCCCGCACGGGCAGAGACCCGGCCGCAAATACCTTGTTGTTCTTGCCCTTCTGGAGGCAGTCGTTCTGCTTCTCCGGAGACGCCTCCCACTGGATCTGCGAAGGGACAAAAGGTCGTTACTCACTGGTGCCTCCCGGCTGTGGAGACGATAGCTGCCCCGCAACGCCCCGGAGTGATGTCACCCAAGCCCCTAAAGAGCCAGCTCGGCTGGTGAAGGCTAATGGCACAGGAACAGCCCCACGCCTGGGTCCATTTGCTTTCCACGCTTCGTGACTCAAATAAGGACCTGGCGGCTATTAATCCCTGGCTGGGGCCCACTGAGCACCAGCAGCGCCCAACTCCGCTGGACCATGCCTATCACAGACTGGGCTTTTACTGCTTTGCGTTCCCCTGCCTTCCCCGCACAAAGCAAAGGGGCAGAGCGTCCAGCCTGACCAGTTCACTTGGCCCCACTTACAGAATCGCAGGCCTGGAAGGGACCTCGAGGGATCATCTAGTCCAGTCCCCTGCACTGAGACAGGACTAAGTATTAGCTAGACCATCCCTGGCAGGTGTTTGTCTAACCTGCTCTTAAAAATCCCCAATGATGGAGATTCCACAACCTCCCTCGGCAATTTATTCCAGTGCTTAACCACCCTGACAGTTAGGAAGTTTTTCTTAAAGTCTAACCTAACCCGCCCTTGCTGCAATTTAAGCCCATTGCTTCTTGTCCTGTTCTCAGAGGTGAAGAAGAACAATTTTTCTCCCTCCTCCTTGTAACCACCTTTTATGTACTTGAGAACTGTTACCATGTCCCCTCTCGGTCATCTCTTCTCCAGACTAAACCAACCCAATTTTTTCAATCTTCCATCATGGGTCATGTTTTCTAGACCTTAATCATGTTGCTCTTCTCCGGACTCTCTCCAATTTGTCCACATCTTTCCTGACATGTGGCGCCCAGAACTGGACACAATACTCCAGTTGAGGCCCAATCAGCGCAGAGTAGAGCGGAAGAATTACTTGTGTCTTGCTTACAACACTCCTGTTAATACATCCCAGAATGATGTTCACTTTTTTTGCAACAGCATTACACTGTTGACTCATATTTAGCTTGTGATCCACTATGACCCCCAGATCCCGTTCTGCAGTACTCCTTCCTAGGCAGTCATTGCCCATTTTGTACGTGTACAACGGATTGTTCCTTCCTAAGTGGGGTACTTTGCATTTGTCCTGATTGAATTTCATCCTATTTACTTCAGACCATTTCTCCAGTTTGTCCTGATCAGTTTGAATTTTAATCCTATCCACCAAAGCACTTGCAACCCCTCCCAGCTGGGTATTGTCCACACACTGTATGAGTTGCATCCGAAGAAGTGGGCTGTAGTCCACGAAAGCTTATGCTCTAATAAATTTGTTAGTCTCTAAGGTGCCACAAGTACTCCTGTTCTTCTTTTTGCGGATACAGACTAACACGGCTGTTACTCTGAAACTGTATGAGTGGACACTCGATGCCGTTAGCTAACTCAATGATGAAGATATTGAACAGAACCGGAGGAACTTAAACCACACAGCTTATGCCCTGGAGAATCCGCCCCACGAGGGGCACTGCCCACCGATGTGAAGCTGTAGGACCCAAACCCACCACCTCCTGGGCCAGACAGGGACAGGGAGGGCAGGACTCCGCTGTGCCGAATTCTCCGCTGGCGTAGGACCTTGCACCAATGCCTGAAGCTGCTCTCCCCCGCCCCCAAGCTTTGAGTGACGTAGCGCCTGGGGGGGGCTGCGATTGGCACCATCAGACCCTCTCTCTGCTGCCCTGGGAGACCCACTTAATCTCTCCATGCCATTGGGGTCACAATTCTTCTTGTCTGCTGCCCAGGCTCCGCCCTACCTATTTCAAAGCTCTCTGAGGCAGGGGACGGTCCCTCTGCCTGTGCAGCGCCCGGCACACCGGGGCCTCGCGGTGCCACCATAATACACATCATAAAACGCTCGTGCAACTGGGACGCTGCTGCCATCGTGACAAAAGCCCAGGGCCCCTCACGGGAAAGGCTCGGAGAGACAGAGACGGGAAGCAAAAATGCCCCTCCACCGCCCGGCGACACCGTCCTGCCCATGCAGCGGGGCTGGCAGAGAAACGGCCTTGCTGTCAGTAAGACCTCCGGCTGGACTGGCCCCTCGCGGGGGAGGACAGCTCTGCGGAGGCTGGCACAGAGACAACATTCATCACCAGCCAATTTGTCAGGCTGCAAAATCGCATCCGCTGCGCCCGTCAGCCGGGGGGGGGGGGGGGATCTTAAAATCGGGACACAAAAGACCGTGTGTGTGTCCAGGACAACAGGATCTGGAAGGACTTAATGGCTGGAAAACCTTAACTCTACCCTGCAACGGTCTGATCTGTGGGCGCGTATCCTTAGCTGCGGGCGGAGAAGAAGCTGGGACGGGGTGAGGCGTCCAGCTTTGGGGAGACACTGAACTGGCCGTAGGGGGGCACCGGGGAGCTAGCAGCTGGAGGCTGCAGGGACTTCAATGGAGCGTGTTTGCAATGGCGCCCAGGAACATGGCATGGGGGAGGGGAGGCAGTGGGCCCGGGGGTTAAAGGTCACCTCTGAGGAGGAGCTGGGCGCCAGATGTGTTTGACCACGTGGGGTTTGGGGTAAGGGGTTCTCCGAGATGGGCACAGGTGCTGCCTGGTGCCCGTCGCCGTCCCGGCTGGAGGCACTGCCCGCGGCTGCGATGGGCAAAGGGCTCTGCCGCTGCACAGGGAACCAGTGCTCCGCAATCCCCGTCCGCCTCAGCCGTAAGAAGCCGCCAGGGGAGGATGAACAGCTGGGGCTAGAGGAGAGTGCGGCTTGCAGCGCTTCCTCCAAGTGGCCGCGCTTGGGTTGGGGAACAGCAGAGTCCCCAAGGGAGGGCTGACTGCTGAGGACACCCCGCCCCGGTCCCTCCAGCCTCCTCCTGCACCCCGATCCCCCCCGACTCTCTGCCTGGGGCAAACAGCCTGGTCTTTGGCCTACTCCAGATTCCTGGGCTCCTTGCTGGGTGCGGGAGAACAGGTCTGGCTAGGTTACTGGGGGGCCCCTTCTCGCCTTAACACCTGTGCCCCCAGACCGTGCTGGGCTTTATAGCACCACGGGTTTGGTTTGGTTTCAGCTGCGGGGTGCCAGGGCCCAGGGAGGAATTTGCGGGAAGGGCGTTCTCCCCAGCCCGGCTTGCTCAGCGGACAGCAGCCGGCATTGCCGGGGGGCGTGGCATGCACCCCAAAGGAAGGAGGTAAAGCAGCTGAGACTTTGCGGGAGAAGCACTTGGGGGCATCAGCTGGGAGGACAGATGGACCAACCCCAATACGCAGGAGCGGCCGCAAGTCACGGCTCCAGTGCAGCTACCGGTACCTGAAATGGCCGTGAGGTGATGGACCGGCCCCAGGTGGGGACAGGAGCAGCAAACTGCACCCTGGTCAGGCAGAGGGGGATGCTGGGAGCAAACTCACTTGGTACCAAGAACTAGCTCGGCTAAGGGAGGTCACGGAGAGATGACGGAGCCTGGTCGTTGATACTAATGACTGGAATCACGGCAGCGCCAGCCGAGATCCGGGCCCCCGGGTGCTAGGGGCTGTGAATAACAAGAGAACGTCCCTTCCCTGTCCTGAAGAGCTCACCATAGACACAGCCAGGCAAACAAGGGAAGGATTACTAGCCCTGTTTTGCAGATGGGAAACTGAGGCACAGAAGTGACTTGCCCAAGGTCACGTGGGGATCCTGAGGCACAGCTGGGAAACCAACCTTGATCCTCTGGGTCCCAGTCCTGTGCTTTAGTTGCCTGCCCGCCCGCCCACCCTCCCTCTCTCATGGACTTGAGAGTCAATTTTGCCTGCTCTGCCAAGGAACACCCCCCTTCAGCCGCCTGGCCCTGTGGGTGGGAGCGGAGCGGCTTGCACTGCTGCTGCTGCGCCTGTAGAGGGCGTCCCCTCTGGGGCTGTCAGCCTCGAGCCGTCCACTAGCATGCCAAGCTCTCGTTCCTGCCCCAGAGAGAGGGCAGGTGCTGTGAGCAATGGCCGTGGGCAGCAACACAAGGAGCTTTGGGAACCGCTAGGGGAACCCGGCCCATTTCTGCCCGTTAAGTCCAGGTTTCAGAAACAGCCAGTACGCGCCCCGTTCCCTGCGCCGCCAGGTTGGGAACTCTCTGATGAACAGGTGTTTTTCCCCCTCAAAAAAAGCCGATGTATCGAAACCGAAACTGTTCACGAAACTAGGTCAGGATCAACGAAACACCAGACTCTCTTTGGTCAAAGAGACCAGAGACTGTCGAACTGGAACGTTTCGGGTTGTCGTCAAAATTACTTGAGTTCAGAAATGTCTGTAAATTTACACTACCAAAAGGGAGTGGGGGAGGCTAAAAGGGTCGAAACGTTACGTTCGGACTGACCTGGACAGTGGCTCTTTGGTTCTTGAACAGTTTTGACATTTTGACTTTTTTCCGCAATTTGGGAGAGGAACATTTTTCACACTGAAAATTCTCCTGGGATTAGAAAACCGTGTCTCACCCAGCCCGAACGGGCATCCAGCTGGAGCTGTTAATTGCTCTCCAGAATCTCAGCTTGTACGACAAACTAAAACATCGTTAGCTGTCCTACTTAGGAAGAGGCTCTCGACAAGCGTCACTGAGGCAGAGAGCCTGGGGCAATCGCTAGAAGGGGTGAAAACGGCCTCCTTCAGCTCTGCTAGGGGTTAGCTCAGACACTCAGGGACACCAATGCAAACACCAGCCTGGTTAATTCTGTCACTGCTCGTGGGAGAAAGCAGAGGGAAGGTCACCGATCTGCACAGTGTCCTGGGAGCCAGGCCTCGTTTTGGGGAGACACGTGGGCGGAGCTTATTTTTGTGGGTGGAGCTTAGAAGAGTACCACCACCTTGCCCTCCCCCCCCCACCAATCTGACCCCTATATGTCATTTAAAAAAAAAAAGGTAGCTAGGAGCCAAGGCCAAGATTCCAAGTGACCAGCGACTCGGTTTTGGCCAGTTGCAGACGCCTGACGCTCAGCACCCAAACCAATCAACTGGCCATTCAGGAATCTCAGCCCAGACCAGGCCGGGCGTTGCTCACCTCCCTCTGGGAGCCGTCGGCAATGTTGCTGGAGTTTAAGGCGAATATGGCCCCTCGCGCTCCCACATAGAGGATCCCCTTCTCGTCCTCCAGCAGCAGGGTGGTGTAGTTCAGGGCGTGGCTGCTGAAGCGCCGGACGTCGGACAACTCTGTGTGGGGAGAAGCCCAGGGCAGTGTTAGAACAGGACACTTGGCGAGTTGGCTCAGCTCATCTAGGGTGAAATTTGCCCCTACAAGAAGGCCAAGGTCCCACTCCAGCCCAGAGGGATCTAGGTCTCTGGGACTAGCCCTTTGTCCTCGCCCTCCAAACGGGGACTAGCCCTTTGTCCTCTAATGCACCTGCATGAGACGGGAGTGGGGATAACTTCCCTGGCATTAGCAGGGAAATCCACTTCTTGTATCCGCAGATCTATACGAGCGGACGTTTTCCCAGGCCCGTGCTGGAGGTTCCTGGGTGCTATTGTGAGATTTCAAAGGGGAGAGAAGGATTCAGGATTTGGCTGTGC
Organism: Chrysemys picta bellii; assembly: GCF_011386835.1. NCBI lineage: Eukaryota > Metazoa > Chordata > Testudines > Emydidae > Chrysemys > Chrysemys picta. Next base: position 125,777,890 of record NC_088797.1, on the reverse strand, counting down.
ACAACGGGCAGGGCCGGCTCTGGCTTTTTTGCCGCCCCAGGCAAAAAAGCTTCCGACTCCCCCCCCCTCCCCCGTGCAGCACGGGAGGGCGCGGGGGGAGGGCGGCGAGCCCGGCAGTGGCCCCGCTCTCCCCGGAGCCGGAGCGCCGCACCGCGCCGCCCCGCTTCAGGTGCCGCCCCAAGCACAAGCTTGGTGGGCTGGTGCCTGGAGCCGGCCCTGACAACGTGGAAATCCTTCGCAGAAGGGGACGGAGCTGGGGCTCTGTTGGCCGTGGGCGCGCCGAGGGGCCTGGCAGAACTAAACTGCATCGGAATGGTCACTCCTTCAGGCAAAGCGGGGCAGGAGCTGCGGACAGCGCTCAGCGTCGGCAGCGCGGGTTTTGGAGCCATCTCGCAGACTCACACAAAGGCGGGGCTGGAAGGGACCCTGAGAGATCCCCCAGCCGATCTCCACGGGGCGGGAAAAGGAAACCAAGCGTCCGGATGAGTCCGGGCAGAGGAACCGATGCCCTTCTGCAGAGGCGCCAGGGCACACGCAGGCAGATGCGATTGCTGCTGCCGGGCTGCATTTATGAGGAGCTGATGGACAAGGCTGCTTCCCCGGAGCCAGCTCTGGAGGCCGCGAGCCGCACACCAGCTGTCCATGCTGGTCCATCTGATTCAGCACTTGCTCTTTGCTAGGCTGCTGTATCAGGTCCCCCAGCTCCGGGGAACCCCGCTCTCTCACCTCTCTCTGAGCGCTGCCTGTACCAGGCACTTGGCTGTCACTCCCCCGGGCCGCACAGCTGGTTTATTTCACGCTCGTATCTGGACCTTTGCCTTGGCTCAAGGGGGTCCATAACAAACGTGAACCTGTGCTCTACGGCCAGACGGGAACAGCAAACTCCTGCCGCTGTGGAGTTGGGTGGGGAAGGTGCTGGTGCGGGGGACGCAGGCTCCCCCCCAGACTTTGCCCAACGGACTGCGCGGTGACACAGCTGCTGCTCCTCTATCCCAGAGATGGGGGTCGGTGGAGAAGTGGGTCCCTGCATGCTGGGCCTGGGGCGTCCTGGCAGGGGAGAGGTTTCAGGAGGGAGACCGGTTTAGGGAGAGCACGTGGGCACAGGCGGCAGCGTGAAGCGGGGGAGCAGAGAGAGAGAGCAGGAGGGAACAGGAGCAGAGACATGCAGGAACAACCAGAGCTTAACAAGGAAGGAAGCTAGAGAGGGGATCCGGGGAATCGGGGACTCCCAGGAGCCCAGCCCTCAGCCCCATCCTCGTACTGTTATACCTTCTCGATTCCCACTTGGCAAAGGGAGCTTCTCACAAGCTGAGCTGGCCCTCTGAGGGGCTTGGGGGCTCAGACCAGGTGTAGCCACCTCCCCAGGTGGACGGAATAGGTGTGGGGCAGCAGGGAACTAGAAACCAGGCCTGAGGGGGAAGAGAAGGGCAGCCTGAGGTCGGGGAGAGGGGGAGAGCCATGCAGGGAGCAGTAGCCTACTGGGGGAAAACCCCCAGCGTGGAAGACCACCGAAGAGTCATGTGGCTGGAGGGAAGGCAAGGCAGGCTGCAGGCCAGGCTGTAAGCCAGGGGAAGCCCTGAAAAATGACCAGGGAGACTTTGGAGCCTAGAGGGAAACTGAGGCAGCAGATGGGCCCAAAGCCAGACCAAGCGAGTCCCTGCTCAGAGCGTCTCCCCTGCCCTCTGGCTTTAGGGCATTACAGGACCTCCCCACATCGGTTTGCACCAAGTACCCACATGGCTGGGAGGAGGCACCTTTCCAAGCGGCACCAGCTGGCAGGGCTGCCCATGACCATGGTGTGGTACGTTCAGTTCCCCTTAGGGCTGCCAGCCTGGCTCATGGCCAGGGGCAGGGAGAGACAGGCAGATGGACGGGAAGTGGGGGCTGGCTGGCGGCTTGCTGCTTCCCTTGGGGGGGGCCGAGGCCAGCTGGGGTTTTGTAAGCAGAAGTGGGAAAGCCTCGTCCGGCTGCCGGGCTGTGGCGGGGGAAGCGGCTGTGACGTCACAAACGCCGCAGGGAGACGGGGCTCTGCACTGCCGGCCTGGTGTACAGCCACAGGAGCCGTACGACTGTAACCACCAGTGTAACTACACCCGGAGTGCTTTAACAGCAGCGCTATCGCTGTTCCTACGCAGGAAAGGGGAGAAGCTAGGCCTGTATGAGGCACCTTTTCCCCAGCACTGGTTTAACTAACTTTAAAGCTGGTTAGTCCCGCGGCAGGCAGCCAGCCCGATGCAATACTGGCGATAGGCCTGTCGCGTGTACATTCACTGAGTTCGGCTAAGCCCCTCTGACCTGCATGAAACGGTCTCCACACAGGCGGTCGCACTGGGCTAGCCCTATGAGTGTTTGTGTCTGTTAGTTAAACTGGTGCCTCTTCGGTTCAGGGCCCAGGCCTCAGTGCGATTTCCAGGGCTTTCCCCACACTCCCTGCTCACGAGCTGGAGACGGACAGAGCCAGAGTCTGCAATATCGTGCCGGTTTTAAGCCAGAAGATTGGGCCTGGTGGGCCGGAAGAGGGGCCCGTTTCCAGTCAGACGGCGAGACGGGTCGATTGGCTGCATTTCACAGCAACACACGGAGCGAGACGCGGGAAGCACGTGTCGCTGGGCAAAGCAGTGAATGTTTTCCTGTGACATTTCACATGCGTGCGGTCACTAGATTCACAGCATGGTGGGAAAAATTAAAACCGAAGCCAATGGCCTAGGAAGGGTTTTAGTGTAGTGGTGAAGGACTAACTGCCGGGAACCCCCAGCGCCTTATCTTGGCTCTGCCACAGCTTCCCTCTGCGGCCTTTGCCACGTCACCTTCTCTTTGCTCTGGTTTAAGAAGAGGAACCGTGGGGTCCTTACCCAGCCCAGGAAAGGGGCTGGGACAGAGCCGCCTGGAAACCTGTTTAGTGAACAACTTAAAAACGGTCTTCATTCAGAAGTGTTCGAATGAGCCAATTTTAAGTTTTGTGGGTGACATTTATCCACTTTGCACTCCGCAGATTACTGAAAACATTCTTCCAAACATTCCATTTCCACTGGCCAAAGCCCTGGTTTGGGGGAAACAAAACACTGCCATACAAACGTGACACCATTTTTTTTTTTTTGGCCAATTTTATTTTTAAAAAGGTTGGGATTTTTTCCACCCCGAAAAAGCCCCTTTTCATTTGAAGAAATTGAAAGCAGCCCCAGGCGTGAAGGTTAACCAGTGTTTGAAGGTGTGCACCAAGTATTAGTATTTAAACAGCTCGGCTAACGAGTGAGGAGGACAAAAGAAATAAATGAAGAGGACAGTCTTGTGGAAAGCGAAAGGCCCTAATTGCTTTCAGTCTCCTGCTGGAAAGTTTTCTCCACTAATTAAAATCCCTCTTTAGATTCAGGAGCCATTAGTGTCTGGGTCCTGCTCCAACAAATCACACCGTTTATGACACCGGTGTCCTTCCACTGCTGGCAGGAGAAGAAAATGAATCCCCGGAGAGCCCGGCTGAGGGCTGTGTACAGAGCACGGCTGGAATTCATCAAGGAATAGTGTTGTCTAGGAGTTATAGAGCCAGACACAAAAGGAAGGACGCACGGAAACCTGACTGTGGCTGTAGGGAAAAGAGCCAAACCTTTCCACACTGCAGTGCCATCTCCCTACAGGTGCCCAGAGATTTGTGTCTTGCTCCTGGGGCTAACGCGCACAGGAGCTGCGATTCGAAACTGAAGGGACACAGGATGCGGTGCTCCCGGGGCCCAGGTCCACGCCAGAGGGAGCTTTCCCAGGGTTTAGTCAGTTGCTAGGGCCGAAAGTGGGGCTCAGCCTCTGTGGCCCACCCGAGACATGGCCCCCCCGCTGCAGCTGCTCACCGGGGGCACAATGGAGCCCACCAGCAAGGGCGGGGGCGCTCCCTGCACGGCGACTGGGCCACGCTAATTTCACACAGGTCCCCAAGGAGCCATTGCCTGGGAACAGCGTCTGGGCCCGATCCTGAGGGGCCTGCAGAAAGAAGGTAACTAACCAAAAGCCTCGGGCAACCCTAGCACCACGGGGCCCTGCTCCCTAACAACAACACACTAAACAAACAGCAGAGCAAGGAACAAAGATCTATCCCCAGCGCTGCCTCGGACTCACTGCGTGACTTTAGACGGGTCAGTTAACCTCTCTGTGCGTCAGTTTTGTTGGCACAATGCGGATAATGCTAGACAGAGACGTGTGTGTGTCTGTGTGTGTCCCCGTCCTACATGAAAAGCCAGAAATGGTTGGGAGGGGGTTTGAGATCCTTCAGCTCTGTCACGAGGCTGCTGGATGACCTTGCCTCAGTGTCCCCATCTGTAAAATCGGGATAATAATACCACCCTCCTTTGTAAAGCATGTTGAGATCTGCTGCTGAAGATTGCTAGAAACGCCAGTATTATTATTTTGCACATGTAATATTGATTGTACAGTCCTGCCCAGTGGCCCCACTCAAGACTGGGGGGCCCATTGTGCACGATGCTGTACATACGTCCCTTCCCCAAAGAGCTTCCAGTCCACGAAATGACTGGCCTGACAGACTACACATGCAATCACGGTGACAGTGTGTACAATGGAGGTGCACAATCGCCCGCCCAAACGACCCGGCATCCAGACAGGCAAGGTATTCGCATCGTTAAACTTTTATGAGCAAACCGGCCTGTGCAGAGTAAATAAAGGAAACCCCCCAAGCAAAGCACAAACCATCTGATCTTGACCTCCAGGGTGCTGGAACCTGAGCTGAGGGGAGTGGGAACAGCTGGCAGGCACCTGCCTTTGAAATGCCGTTGCTGCTTCAGTAATGCACAACAGCAGAGCGACTCTCCAAAGCGGCCAGGAAACGAACGAGACGTTCTAGGCTCCGGCCGTGGGGAGGGAAGGTAACTTAGGCCAAGAGCTGCAATTAACCAGGTGACTTCCCAACCCATAGGACCCCGGCTGCTATCTGCTGCGACGTGGGAAATCAGGCACTTGCAAGCAGTCGCCGCGTGTGCGTTGTGTGCACCTCACGCGGCGCCAGGCAACGGCATTTTCTCCCCGAAGGTCCCTGGAGCGCTATACATTGCAAAACCCACTGCACCCCGGCAACCGCTGCTTCCCTGGAGAGCCCGCATCAGACCCTTCCTGGCCGGATCTGAGAAGGTCGGGCTGACGTGGCACAGGGAAGAGACTGGCTTTTGATTGCCTTGCCAAGGCGTGTGCTTCTGCTCTGAGGGAACAACCGGGGGGAACCCAGTTCTACGTAGCTTCCCACCCAGTGGATCGTGACAATGGCCCAAAGCCAGAGGTCTCCTCTCCGGCAGCCTCCCAGTTAAAGCACCAAGAGTTCTGCCGGAGCACTGCCAGAGGAACAGGGCAGGAGGACCTGCTGCCGATGCCTTAGAGCCATGGTCCCCAACCTTTCCGTGTGGCGGGCGACCGCGTTGGGGACCCCTGCCTTAGAGACTGTCACATTACCGCGTTCCCCTGGAGCGATTTTTCTCTTCTAACACGGCGCGTCCCCAGCCAGCCTGATGCCCTCCAGGCTCCAGCATGATGGAAGGATGCCAACTGCTGGCAGCATGGGGCCGCTCCGGATCGAGACCCTCCCACATGCTTCCTGCGCTCGCGGCCTGGGTTGGGTTGGCTGGATTTGCCTGGAAGCTGGGACCACACAGATCGTCTCTCGGCTAGTTACGGGATCGGGGATGGGGGCGCCTGGGAGAGGATGCAGACTTATCCCAGTAGTTCAGCTCCCGGTGTGAACCCAACCAGGGCGGGGTTCTCTCCTTCCAGGTCCCAACGTGCAGGTGTCTGCCTGGATCTACTGCTCAGCAACGTTGGGGGAGGGGGGGGAACAGAGGAGTAGGGGCTGGGGGGCTCCAGGTACCTTTCACCAGCATTCAAAAAAGCCCCTTGCCCCCATGTGGGGACTTTTAGTATGAAAACGAGCTGGGAGGGGGTGCTGGCCAGACACATGGTCACTTACCTCCCCGCTCCCCAAGCTGGGGGGACCCAGGCCCATTGGGGGGCCAGATCCTGGAACTCACAACCACAGGTCTCTCGCCCCACTCCGCGCCCAAGCTGCGACACCCGCCCGTTTTGTGTTACTTCAGTCCCACAGCCCACTCTGTAACCAGCCAGCTCTGCTCCAAGGACCCAGAGCTGGACAAGCCCCCTCCGCTCCCTGATTCTGTCCTCCCTGCCCGGGGCCCTGCCGTGTACGATTCCGGGTTCGGACAGCAGGATACATGTGCTGGCACAAAGGCCTGGGAACAGGCGGGAGAGATGCCGTTGGCACGTGGGCGTGGAGAGCAGAAATCGCTCGCATCATAAATTCCCCAGCGGCCGCCTGGAGCCCAGGTTTCGATCTTTGTGAGATCCTCCGAGTTTCGTTTCTTAAGCGGAAGCTTTTGAAACGGTTTTCACCTCCTCCCGCCCTCCCCCAGCCTTGGGAGCTGGGAAGATGGACGCGGAGGGAGGGGAGCAGACAGGGCTGGATGGGCAGGTGCTGCCTGGGGGAAGTACAGGTCTGGGGTGGAGCTCGGCCCGGGTAATATCCCAGAGCCATCTAAACCCAACCACGTCCCCCCCTTTCTGTGCTCCGCTGCCTGCCTCCCAGCTGCTGTGGCCACCCCAACGGCAGCACCCAGCCCTCCTCCCCCTGCCGCAGAGTCACAGCTATCGAGGCCAGAAGGGACCAGTGTGAGCATCTCGTCTGACCTCCTGTCTAGCACAGGCCAGAGACCTGCCCCAGAACAATCCCTAGGGCCGATCTCTTAGAACCTAGCTTCTGTTCTAAAACCAGCCAGGCCTGATTTGAGAATCGCCAGCCCTGGAGAATCCGCCTCGGCTCTTGGTAAATTGCTCCAATGGTTAATTACTCTGACTATTAAACACTGACACCTTCTTTCCACTTGGGATGACGGTCTCTGCTGGCGGATCTGAGCGCGCCTTTTAACAACTCCATTGGCCTGGTACCAAGGCGGTCGCACCGGGAAGGAGCTGTCATCCCAGGAACCTGTCTGCCTGCTGATAACACGCCCAGTGGGTTCAGAGATCAGAGCTGGACAATGGAGCCTTTGGCTTGGATCCGCCCCAGGTTGGCCAGGCTCTGTGGCCGGGGATAAAACAGGTTGATGATGGGTCCAGGGGGATGGGTGACCATAGCACAAAAGGCTCCATCATGACGGATCCCCAGAGAGACCATGGCTAAGAAGGCCTGGAGCCTATCGTCCCCTCTTCCCTGCAAAGACTGGCCCCTGGTGCTAGGACATGGGGGAAGGAGGAAAGCTTGCCCGGAGGGGGGTGTGTGTGTGTGTCTGTGCTGTGCCTGTCCCAGGGGAGGGAAGCGGAGCAGGTTTTCACTCCAGCAGTGGAGAAGAGGGAGGAATCGGCAAGGACTCTTTTCTCAGCAGCTTCCAGCCTAACCCAGTTTTGCCTTCTGCAGCGAAACGAGGTCTCGGTAATGGCTGCGTGCCAGCGCAGAGAGCTGGCGCAGTGGGGCAGCAGCTCCGGCACGACCAGGCACACACACATTCTGCATGTGGCCGTGATAAGGATTCTTACGCAGTTGCCGATGGAGTCAAACGATGGTGCCGCCCCAAGTGAGCGGAGAAGCACAGATCCCATGCGCAGGAGCTCGCCCAGCCGACAGGTTTGCTGAGCCTTTGAGTGTTATTGTCCTGGAAAGCGGCCGAGCAGTGCCCCTCCCTGCCCAGGACAGCGGGTAGCTGGTCACACACCTGAGGCCGGGTGTATGCTACAGAGTTCGGCTGCCATAGGTCTGCTGGCCGGGAGTGTGGAAAATGCCTCCCTGAACCACCATAACTGTGCTGGCAAAATCCCCAGTGGAGACGTAACTAGACCAGCAGAAAAGCACTTCTAGCAGCGGCCTGACTTCGGGGCGGGGGGGCAGCTGTGCCAGCAGTTCATCTACACTAGGGGGCTCTGCCAGAGTCAGGCCTTAGCGACGGGAGACCGTACAGAAGACCCCGGTCTTTAGAGATGGGAGACCGTACAGAAGACCCCGGTCTTTAGAGAGAGGAGGCGTGTCAGTAAGACCCCGGTCCTTAGAGACGGGAGACACATCGGGAAGACCCAGGTCCTTAGAGAGGGGAGAAGCGTCGGGAAGACCCCAGTGTCACGGAGTGTGGGGGGACTCAGGGCCCTGCGATTCACCATGACTCTCAGCCAGCCAGTAAAGCAGAAGGTTTATTTAGACGACAGGAACACAGTCCAAGACAGGTCTTGCAGGCACAGACAACAGGACCCCCCTCGGTTAGGTCCATCTTGGGGTCCCAGGGCGCCCCAGCCCCCTTGGGAGGTCAGAGCCCCGTCTGCCCCCCAGCCAGCTCCTGAAACTCTCCTTCAGCGACCCCTCCCACAGCCTTTGTTCAGTCTCCCGGTCAGAGGTGTCACCTGGCCTCTAACCCCTTCCTGGGTTCTCATGTTACATGCTCAGGTATTCTCCGTAGGTCAGTCTCCCATCCCCCAATGCAGACTATCCTAACCACACTCCCCTGTCAGCATTCACAGACCACAGTAAGAACAGTCCCAGTTCGTCACACCCAGTCCTTAGCGACGGGAGACGCGCCAGGAAGACCCTGGTCCTTAGCAAGGGGAGATGTGTCGGGAAAATGCCGGTCTTTAGACACTGGAAACGTGTCGGGAAGATGCCGGTCCTTAGCGACGGGAGACATGACGGGAGGACCCCGGTCCTTAGAAAGGGGAGAAGTATCGTGAGGACTCTGGTCCTTAGAGACAGGAGAAGCGACAGGAAGATGCCAGTCTTTAGAGGTGGAGAAGCGTCGGGAAGACGCCAGTCCTTAGAGAGGGGAGAAGTGTCGGGAAGACGCCGGTCCTTAGAGATAGGAGACACAATGGGAGGACGCCGGTTCTTAGAGAGTGGAGAAGCGTTGGGTGAACGGATGCTTTGGGGGGAGGAGGGGCAGCACGGGGGTCGAGGAGAGGCAGACAACGGCTGCAATGCACTTGGGGGTGACATGGCAGCTGGGCTGCAGCGCTGGGCGACGCACTGCCATGACGGCGCAGGAGGCCCAAAACATACATCGCAGGCGGCTTCGCTGGTCCTGCAAGCCAGAGATGCAGGACAGACGCCACAGCGGGGCTAGGTGGTGACTCTGCGCCAAGTCATTGCCCAGGGGGCTTGGACACCACAGCTGGTGAAGAGAGCCCAGCTGCAATGGAGCTGGGACCATGCCCACCAGCGGAGGATCTGGCCCCCGGTCCCTATGATCTTCATAAGAATGACCATCCTGGGTCAGACCAATCGTCCGTCTAGCCCAGTATCCTGCCTTCCAATGGTGGCCCGTGCCAGACGCTTCAGAGGGAATGACCAGAACACGGAAATTACTGAGTGATCTAGCTCCTGTCATCCCATCCCAGCGTCTGGAAGTCAGAGGTTTAGGAACACCCAGAGCACAATCTTGGCTAATAGCCATTGACCGACCTAGCCTCCATGAACTTTCTAATTCTTTTTTGAACCCAGTTACATTTTAGGCCTTCACAACATCCCCTGGCAATGAGTTCCACAGATTGACTGTGCGTTGTGTGAAAAAGTACTTCTGTTTGTTTTAAACCTGCTGCCTATTCATTGGGTGACCCCTGGTTCTTGTGTTATGTGAAGGCCTAAAATGTAACTGGCCACAGAATGGGTACCGGTCCAAGTACCAGGTGGGCCAGTGTGGAATAAGAACATAAGGATGGCTAGACTGGGTCAGACCAAAGGTCCATCTAGCCCAGTATCCTGTCCTCAGACAGTGGCCAATGCCAGGTGCCCCAGAGGGAATGAACAGAACAGGGAATCATCCAGTGATCCATCCCCTGTCGCCCATTCCCGGCTTCTGGCAAACAAAGACTAGGGACACCGTCCCTGCCCATCCTAGCTAATAGCCATTCAATGGGTACCAAGTAGGTTGGTGCGGAATGGGTACCGGTTCATGTACCAGGTAGGCCAGTGCGCAATGGGTGACCTACCCAGCAGGGTCAGGTAGAGTATATGTGACCCTCAGCCTCCTTTCTCGTTGATTCTTGACTCCGGGTGCTGAAGCATTAGCGTCCTGCCGTGCCGACTTGATGCATTTGACTGCAGGTGCAAACAGAGGCCCATTTTGGGACAGATGGAACAAAGGGCCCTGCTTTCCATCCATCCTTCTGCCCAACACAGCTGAACGCCATGGGAAAAGTCAGAAGCAACCGTGAGTCCTGTGCCAGACCTACCCTACAGGGAAGTCCAGGAATATTATTCCTTATGTGTTGCATTAGAATCATAGAATCATAGAATATCAGAGTTGGAAGGGACCTCAAGAGGTCATCTAGTCCAACCCCCTGCTCAAAGCAGGACCAATTCCCAGCTAAATCATCCCAGCCAGGGCTTTGTCAAGCCGGGTCTTAAAAACCTCCAAGGAAGGAGACTCCACCACCTCCCTAGGTAACGCATTCTCTTGCTCACTCTTCCCTGAACCCGTGCTAGGGCAGCTATATTTCCGGTGCCTGAGGCGCACGTAGCCCCTCCCCTCCCATAACCCAGATTCTGATCTGTTACAAATTTACCGCAGCATTGCTCAATTCTGACTTCAATTCATTTACTCTGGATGTATCCCAGCGTCTCCTGGACCAGAATTTATGACTTGACCCCCTCTGCGTTTAACACAGGATACTTTACGTAGAGTTGGTCACATCTGCAGCACCAGCCGCGGCGTCCAGATGTTTCGTCTAGACCAGTATTTCCTGGTCCCTGGGGGAGGCTGCCTGATGGGGTCATGGCTTGTTAACACACTTAGCTGCGTCACAGGGGGACTCCTGGCCGAACACAGGGCTGGAAAGCCACTTCCCCTCCGACTGCAGCTGCCAACCTCCCCTTGGGCTTCCCGCCTGAAACAAGCCCGTCCAACTGCTCTAGAGTGCAGAGGTGACGGGGGCCAGCCCAGGGGGGGCTGTTTTTAGAGACTGACACGTTCAACCCTCAGCTCAGGGGCTTCAGATGATGCTGGTGAGCATCAAGGCACAGCGCCAAAGAGCCGGGTCGAGAAAGCTGGTGGCTACACAATGGAGCCGTCCCTGGAGGAAGTGGGGCAAAACCTTCAGGGAGGCAGGAAGGGGGTGGGGTGCAGAAGCCCCTGACCCTCAAGAAACACATACACTGGTTTTACCTGAATGAGGGCAACTAACTTTTCACACCCTCTCTCCAACCTTCTCCTCAAAGGAAACCCGTGCAGCACCTTCTAAAGACCAGCTGGGGAGCTCAGGCCTCGTCCACACTTCAAACGCGACAGCGGCCCAGCTGTGGTGCTGAGTGGAGATGCTCCCTACACCAACGGGGTTGTGAGGGGAAGGGGGGGGGAGTCTCCCAGCAGCCTAGGTCATCCACCTCCCCGAGAGGAGGGAGCCAGGGTGACGGAAGAACTCTTCTGTCAACCTAGTGCTGTCCGGACGGGGACTTAAGTCGGCTTAACTGCTTCGCTCAGGGGGGTGGATTTTCACCCCCCTGAGCGCCATGGCTGGGTCGATGGAATTTTATAACTCTGCCAGGCCCCAGAAGCCATGGACTCAGTGGAGACACTGGTTTCCTGGCTCATCACAACAACCCGTAACTCACTAACTCTCCTTTGTCCCGTGGCGGCAGAAGGGATTATCCGCCCACTTCCCTCTGAATGGTCTCTTGCAACTCCTTATGTGTCACAGGGCACGTCTGCACTATAAGCGATGTTAGGTCGATTAACAGCCACCGCAGTAATTATTTCGGTGGCTGATGGTCACACTACCCTCCTTCTGTCCACCCCAGCAGCGCTTCCACCCACTGAAGAGGGGCGGTGCGGGGGGCTGAGATCCCTTCCAACCCTGCTGGGAGGCCAGCTGCCCCCCAGGGCTTCATGCCTTCCTGCTCCCACCTGGGGCTACTCGCCTCGGTGGGGAGATCCTGGAGGGCAGGTGTGGGCACCATGCGCTCATCACACAGCACCTTGGGAGGCAGGGCTAGGAATCAGAGCGGAGCGCTAGTCCCTGCTCTTACAGCCGCGCTGGGTGAACTTCGAGTCACGCCCCTCTCTGTGCCTCCCTTGGCCCGTCTCCCCGATGGGATACTGCTGCTCAACGCAGCGCGTGTGAGACACTATGCTCTGTGTGCGGTTACAGAATTCACTTCAACAGTCAAGCAGCAGGAACGCTGGCGGTGCCTGGGGAGAGCTGGCCCCGTCTAGCAGCAACACCGTGCTGGGGCCTGGGCCTGCGGCGGAAGATTCCCAACGGGTGCGAGCGGCTGTCACACAACCATAGAGTAGCTGCAAGGAGAAGGAAACTGAAAAGCAGGGAGAGCAGAGGTCTGACTAGCCCTGGGGGATCCCTCCTGGTGGAGAAGGTGGATTCCCGGGAACCTTAGAAGAACAAACAAGACGGAGGAGAGAAGCCCTAGCACCAAAAGAGAGAGTCGTGAGACGAGAGGAACCCCGCCAAGATGAGTCGGGACCCCGTTATTGTTTCAAGGCCCTCGTTACACCGTTCCCGAGCCTGGAGAGCAGGCTCAGGTCCCTCGTGACGCACGGTGCATCTCGCTGTGCTGTGGGCCGCACCCACAGTGCTCCTGGAATGGTCCCCGTGCTCCTGCCTGATGACCCAGCTCCTTCAGGAGCCACCCCTCTGCCCTGATTTCGGGTTCCCCGCACCCAAAGGGCACGGAAGGAAGTACTCACTCCACACGCACTACGGAGAAAAACCCCAGATGGACCAAACGGGTCTGGATTTCTCTCCTCCCCAGTGACCACGTCCCCGATCCCCAGGGCTTCTGTTTCAAGAGAGATTATGCAGATTCCAGATGGTGTGAAGACGCCTGGGTGGCCAAGAGGCCATGGATGCACAAATCCACAGTAATGGGCTATTCCAACATCTAGCCAGGTCCCTGTATGGGGGTAAGGAGCCGCCCCGGTACAAAGCTGCCAACCATTATCCCGCCATGAAACGCCACCAAGCCAGTGTGGAGCCACGGTGCTCCGATTCAGGGAGTGGTTCTGGGATTCCAAAGATCACCAGGGATAGAACCAAATCATGTAAGATGAGGTGGCTTCAGCCCTGCCCCGCACTGTTCCCCTCCCCGTGTGGCCCCTGCAGCTGTCAGAAAGAGAGGGCAAAGACAGGGAGATCAAAACACCCCAACACAAGCAGTTTCTGGGGAGCGTGTGATCTCCAGCTGTTTATATTCTGCAGATACATGTTCTGTACAAGCACCGCTATTCACAGGCCGTCAATTGACACAGGGACACACACCCGTGGTTTGCAGATTTGCATCTTAAGACGCTGAATGTTCTGAAGAAGCGTGAAGAATATTTTAGCACCTCCCTTAGTCTCTTCCCCCACCCCTGTGTGTGCATGCAAAGGCGCACACAGGGTGTGTGTGGGAGGAATCACACATACACATCTAGGGACTGGACTGGCTCCGTCCTCAGCGGTTCACCAAGCCAGTCTTTTATTTTGGAAGTTAACGTCTTGTCTCCAGCGCTCAGGTCACACACACAAAAAAGCCTTCAAAAATGGGAACGGAAGCAGGGACGCCAGCTGGAGCACGCAGCACCGGCAGGTACAGTGAGACGAGGTGTCAGCGCACAGCGCCGATGTGTCAGTGTTACTGTTGTTTGTCTCTGTTTCGCCGCTGGGTAGAGCATGCAGGGGAGGAGGCGAATGGCCGGGGCAGGAAGATCTAGGTGCAGTCTCATGGTGTGGGAACAAACCACCACTTTCCTCCCCCACCCCTGCGTGGCTCCCGTGTGCAGCCAGAACCCTTTGTCCCCTCGCTCACAGCGGTCTGGGGACACCCAGAGACATGCTTCACACGGATAAGACGTGACATTCTGGGGGGGACAGTGACCTCTGTGGATAGAGGTTCCACTAAGCTATCTGCTCCCATCCCTTGGGCGGGGAGGGGAGCAGTCACCTGCACCATGAAACGCTTCTTCCCCTGCTGGCCCAGGGCAAAGCCTATTCCAACCAAACCGAAGGGCCGTGTTCAACCGGCCTGGAATTCTGATCGCGCCGGCGGTGCTTGGCAGCTTGTGCTACGATTAGCTCCAGCCACCACCCCAGGTTCTGCATTTCATGGAGTGCCAAATACAACCAAAAACGGAAGGGCCAAGCTAGAGCAGTGAGAGGCAGTGTAGCCTAGTGGTTAGGCCACTGCACCGAGACCTGAATTCCAGTCCCAGCTTTGCTACTGACCTGCTGTGTGATCCTGAGTGGGCAAGTCACATCCCCTCCCCTTGTCTTAAAGCCAACTGGCAAAGGGGCTCCAGGAATATCCGGATTCTGGTCTGTTCGCGCCGGTGGGGCCTCTAGAGGCTACTGCAATAAAAAGTGACCCCAAAACACACGCACCCCCGCACACTTCCCTGGGAAGGAAATGTCCTGATTTTGTCAATTGCTCTGGGGTTGTGGCAGGTACAGAGATCTCTAGACAGCCCAGGGTGACCGGATAGAAAGTGTGAAAAATCGGGATGGGGTGGGGGGTAATAGGCACCTATATAAGAAAAAGCCCCAAATATCTGGGATATCCCTATAAAATCGGGACATCTGGTCACCCTAAGACAGCCTGAGGAAAACCTCACTGGGCGGGCGGGGTGGACTGAGAGCCACATAGAGACCAACAATTCAAACAAAGCAGGGACGCTTGGAACAATCTTTCAGACGTGAGGTGAGCGCCCCAGAATCCGCTCTCCAATTCGTGCCCACACTCGCCCATCTGCTCAAAGCCTAGGCGATGGAGGGGACTGTCTAATAATAAGAATTCCTAGCTCTTATAGCACTGTCCCTCTTCAGATCTCACAGCGCTTTACAAAGGAGGGCGGGAGCATTATCCCCATTTCACAGATGGGGAAACCGAGGCAGAGAGCAGTGCAGTGATTTGCCAGCAATTACCCAGCAGGCCAATGGCAGAGCCAGGAATAATACCCAGGTCTCCTGAGTCTCGGTGCCCTCCCCACTAGGCTATACTGCCCAATGCTACCTGTGAACACAACACACACAGGCAGGAACACCCCCCACAGCTCCAGAGAGCGCTGGTGTATCCCAAGCACTGCCCACAGCTGGCAAGCTTGCGCCCAGACCATGAAAGCACGACCCGGGCTCTGCTGGGCTGACAGGCCCGCGCTAAGTGGATTTTAATCACCTGGTGTGCTGGGCTTAGTTGAAAAGCCTCCAGAGCTCCATGCAAACACTATTAATTGCCAATCTGTGTGTGTGACGTGCCCGCGCTGTCTCGGTGCCATGGAGAGATGCTCTCCCAGCTGCTAGAGAGGAGAATCAACTCAGCAGCCTAGATTAGCAAGGAACATACTAACGCTCGGCTAGCTGGAAAGAAACAGAAACGACACACAGGCGACCTTGGGCCACCACTTTTAACGACGTCGCCAGCTGATTCCGCGCGGCGAAGCATGCGCCTCTACTGCCAGGGGCAAGAGACACAGGCCCGTCAGCTCAGGGCCTCTATGGATATGTCTACGGGGCAGCTGGGCGCAGCGGGGCCAGAGTCGGTGCTGCTGTTGGACCCTGGGCCTAGGGTTGCCAACTTTGTAATATTGAAAAACTGGACGCTCCAAGCAGGAATGCCAGAACCTGCCATAGGCGCCGACTCCGCGGGTGCTCCGGGGTTGGAGCACTCACGGGGAAAAATGAGCGGGTGCTCCACACCCACCGGCAGCCAAGCTCCCCCAGTGTGCTGCGTCCTCGCTCCTCCCCCTCCTTCCCAGCGTGTCCCGCCGCCTCACAGCTGTTTAGCGGCGCTTAGGACTTTCCGGGATGTGGGGGGAGGAGCGGGGATGCGGCGCACTCAGGGGAGGAGGCGGAGAAGAGGCAGGGCAGGGGCGGGGACTTTGGGGAAGGGGTGGAATGAGGGCGGGGCGAGGGCGGTGCAGGGGTGGGGCTGAGCACCCATCAGGCAGAAGGGAAGTCAGCGCCTATGGAACCTGCCTGCCCCGCCCCTTCCCAATAGGCTCCTCCCTTCCCCCGCCTCTTCCCCGAGGCCCTGCTTTCCTGAGGCCCCATCCTTGCCCCGCCTCTTTCCCCAAGGCCCCACCCCTCATTCGCTCCTCTTTCCCCTCCCCCCATTGCTTGCTGCTTTCCCTCCACCGTCAACCCCACCCCAGGTTGGGAGAGACTCGCCCGCAGAGCCGGGGCTGGGAGCTGCAGGTAACTAATGCAGGTGGAGACAGCCCCAGCTGAGTAGGGGATGGCACAGGTGACAACTGGGTGCCTCCCCTGCCCACAGTAACCAGACTTTGGGTGCCCGGTCAGTAGATCTGACTGGACATTGTCAGGTCCCCATTTCGACCGGACTTTCCAGTCGAAAACCGGTCACCGGCAACCCGACCTGGGCCATCTTAGCAAAGTTTTTGGCATTGCATTTCCTAGGATTTCTTTTCAAAGGTAGGAGTGGAGGTAGCCCCCAGGTTTCTCGCTCTTTGGGGTGCGTGGGCTTTTCACCAGCTCTCCTGGGTGTCCTGGGCTTTGGCCAGGAAGGACTCTTCTGCGTGCAGCAGTGAAGTGTTCTCTCCCCCCGAGTCGCGCCAGCTGCCAGGCAGGCAAAGCGCACAGATGTCCTAAGGGGGAGGGAGCTCGTTCAGGTTCTGCTCGGAAGCTCCACCGATACCCACTGAGCAGGCACAGAACTTATTCTTCACCCCTGCACATTCTCGCGCCCCGCCATCATCTAGCGAACAACCTGCTCCTGCATGGCGCAGCCCAGCCCACTTGGGCTGAAGCCTTGGTAAGAGATAATGCATTCCGATTTTCTTTTCTTAACAGCAGCTCCAGAAGGGAGCCCTCCCCCACCCGCACCTTCCCCTCCTGCAGGAAGAGGCGAAGGATTTTAGGGTGTAGTGGTTTAAGCTTTGATACCATCTTGAGCTATTCCTTTCCCCTCTCTGTGCCTCAATTTCCTCATCAATAAACTTTTGGCAACGTTTAAAACACCGCCATAACAGAGGCTTCGCCGAAGAAAACCAAAAAACGGTGAGAGGGCCAAAAACCCGCCCCCACAGCTAAAGAGGGTAAAAGAGGCGGTAAGAAGCAAAAAGACGAGAAGCCCAATCAAAACGGGAAGCCAAATCCTACTGAGGAGAATAGAAAGGACCCTAAACTCTGGCAAGTCAAGTGTAAAAGCATAATTAGGCAGGCCCAAAAAGAACAGAAGAGCAACTAGCACAACTAACAGCACATTTTTAAAAAAGCAACAGAGAGTCCTGTGGCACCTTTAAGACTAACAGATCTGTTAGTCTTAAAGGTGCCACAGGACCCTCTGTTGCTTTTTACAGATCCAGACTAACACGGCTACCCCTCTGATACTTGACATTTTTTAAAGTACATCTGAAGCAAGAAGCCTGCCAAACAATCATTAGGCCCACTGCATAATCGGGCTGCCCAAGAAGCACTCAGGGAAGACAAGGCCGTTGCAGAGAAGCTAAATGAATTCTCTGCATCAGTCTTGACGGCTGAGGATAGGAGCGAGATTCCCGTATCTGAGCCCTTCTTTTTTGGTGACAAATCTGAACGCCTGTCCCAGATTGAGGTGTCAACAAAGGAGATTTTGGAACAAACTGGTATTACTGTGTAATTTACATCACCAGGACCAGATGGGATTCACCCCCAAGGTCTGAAGGAACTCGAATATGAACTTGCAGAACTACTGACAGGGGTCTGCAACCTATCGCTTAAATCAGCCTCTGTATCAGATAACTGGAGGGTAGCTAATGTAACACCGATTTTTAAAAAAGGCTCCAGAGGCGATCCTGGCAATTACAGGCCAGCGAGCCTAACTTCAGTACCAGGCAAACTGGTTGAAACTATAATAAAGAACAGAATTCTCACACACAGAGATGAACACAATATGCTGGGGAAGAGCCTACACAGCTTTTGTAAAGGGAACTCACGCCTCACCAATCTATTGGAATTCTTTGAGGGGGTCAACAAGCATGTGGACAAGGGGGATCCAGTGGATATAGTGGACTTAGATTTTCAGAAAGCCTTTGGCAAGGTCCCTCACCAAAGCTTCTTAAGTAAAGTAAGCTGTCATGGGATAAGAGGGAAGGTCCTCTCATGGATCGATATCTAGTTAAAAGACAGGAGACAAAGGTAAGAATAAATGGTCACTTTTCAGAATGGAGAGAGGTAAATAGCGGGGTCCCCCAGGGATCTGTACTGGGACCAATGCTGTTCAACATGTTCATAAACGATCTGGAAAAAGCGGTAAACCGTGAAGTGGCAAAGTTTGCAGACGATACAAAATTACTCAAAATAGTTAAGTCCAAAGTTGACTGGGAAGAGTTACAAAGGGACCTCACAAAACAGGGTAACAAAATGGCAGATGAAATTCAATGTTGATAAATGCAAAGTAATGCACATTGGAAAACATAATCCCAACTATATATATAAAATGATGGGGTCTAAATTAGCTGTTACCACTCAAGAGAGAGATCTTGGAGGGGTAGTCCTCTGAAATCATCCACTCAATGTGCAGCAGCAGTCAAAAAAGCAAACCGAATGTTGGGAATCATTAAGAAAGGGATAGATAATAAGACAGAAAATATCAGATTGCCTCTGCTACGCCCACATCTTGAATACTGCGCGCAGATATGGTCGCCCCATCTCAAAAATGGTATGAGAGAATTGGAAAAGGTACAGAGAATGGCAACAGAAACGACTGGGGGATGGAACAGCTTCTATATTAGGAGAGATTAAAAAGACTGACTGTTCAGCTTGGAAAAGAAACGACCAAGGGAGGATATGACAGAGGTCTATAAAATCATGACTGGTGTGGAGAAAGTAAATAAGGAAGTGTTATTTACCCCTTCACATAACACACACAAACGAGTTATCACCCAATAAAACTAACAGGCAACAAGTTTAAAACAAAGAAAGAAAGTATTTCTTCACACAGTGTCCAGTCAACCTGTGGAACTCGTTGCCAAGGGATGTTGTGGGGCCAAAACTATAACTGGGTTAAAAAAAGAACGAGCTAAGTTCATGGAGGATGGGTCCATCAATGGCTATTAGCCATCCAGGGATGGATCACTGGATGATTCCCTGTTCTGTTCATTCCCTCTGGGGCACCTGGCATTGGCCACTGTCGGTGGACAGGACACTGGGCTAGATGGACCTTTGGTCTGACCCAGTATGGCCGTTCTTATGTAAAATGGAACAATGACACCGAACTGCTTCGTGGCTAAGGGTTTATAAAGAGCTCGCTGGTTTTCAAAGCAGTCATGCCCTCAGCGGTGGATGTGTGAAGAAGCTGGGACCAACCTCCTGGCTCCGAGCCCTGAGCTAAACCCGCTAGCCCTCACGGCGCTCATGGGACATCTACTCATCTCAAATGTGAACTTTTAACCAAGTTCTCGGCTTCTCCTGAGCATTCGGCAGCGATATTTCAGCCAACACTTTTGCCGTTGCAAAGAAATTGCTGCAGTTACATGAAGGTTTCATTTTTCCATGAGAACTGAATTCTCCTTGCTCCATCAGCCTTTAAGCGAACACTGTGCAGCCATTAATTAATCAGCCCTCTCATCATCCCTGTCCGGTAGAGGCTCTGGCCTTGGCTTCACTTCCAAACTGTCTTGAAGTATTTAGCGGCATCTCAGGTGAGATGTCACCAAGCCAGCCCGCAGGGCAAAGGCCAAGCTCCCTTCTGTCCATCAAAGACAACTGCAAGACTCCCACTCCTTTCCGACAGTGCAACCAGGAGTCAGTCCATGGGCCGGGGAAGATGACGCAGGAGGCTGGATAAACCAGTCCTGCCAAGAAAGCCATGGCATGGCAGGCCTGGAACTACCTATCTGACCACCCTCCAGCCCACCACAGGCGGAATTCATCCCTAGGCAGAGGGGCCAGGACAAGGCTTACGTAGGGTTACCATATTTTGTGCCTCCAAATGGAGGACGCTCCACGGCCCCCGGCCCCGCCCCCAGCCCCGCCCAACCCCGCCCCCTCCCCAAAGTCTCCACCCCCTCCCCTGCTTCCCGCGAATATTTGATTCGCCGGAAGCCTGAAGCAGGTAAGGGGGGTGTGGGGGGAGGAGGCGCGGCCCAGGCTGGCCCCCCGGCGTTTCCAGCCTGGGTCGGCTCGGGCCCTGGGGTGCCGGCCCCGGCCGACCACCCCCGGCCCGCCCAGCACTGCCGGCCCCCGGCGGCCCGGCGCACCTCCCGGCCCCGCGGGCCCGGCTCCCCGCGGGCCCGGCCGGCCCGGCTCCCCGCCGGCCCGGCTCCCCGCGGGCCCGGTCGGCCCGGCTCCCCGCCGACCCGGCTCCCCGCGGCACCGGCGACCGGCTGACCGGCTCCCCGCGGGCCCGGCTGACCTCCCGATTTTCCCGGACATGCCCGGCTTTTGGGGATTTCCCCCCGGACGGGGATTTGAGCCCCCAAAAGCCGGACATGTCCGGGAAAATCCGGACGTATGGTAACCCTAGCTTACGCACCACCTTATGAGCTGAATTGGGGTTTATGTGGGGTGGGTTGTGGACCCCAGGCTGGCCCCCCTTTGCAGAGGGGACAAAATCCTCCCTTCAAGCCCCCAGGAAGGAAGCAGGTAGGGATGTCACAGGGAAGGTCAGTCTAATGCAATTGCTCTGGGAAGCTCTAGCATTCGGGGGCTGAGCACAGGCGGCCTCGCCAAAGAGCCTCTGTGCTCGAGGAGCTGCGGCCATATGTCCTTGTGCCGCAGGAGCCTGGGAAAGCGGAGACACTGATGTCATCGGACATGCAGATGCTGTTGTGCCAACAGCTCCAATCTGGCACGTAGCAATCGGCAGCAGCTCCCAGACAGCACGCAGGGCAGGCTGATGGCTCTCCGAGCAGGTTCCCCGCTTCCCCCTACGCCCCATCCCTCTCTCACAGCCGAAACACAAGGGGACCAGAGGCGAGGGGGAAATCATCGGCCTCATCCCCAGGGAGCCATCGGAGAGAGGAGGAGGGGGCACACCGCGAGCTCAGAGCACTGGCTGTTACACACCAGACCCCATTTCTTGTGCATCCTGGGCTTTGCATAGTGCTCACTGCAGGAGCTAAGCACAGATCTAAGGACCTCTGCCCAGGACCTTCCACTCCCCGTAGCCAGGCGGCCTTCACATCCGCCCGGCCATGCAGGCACCATGCACCAATGACACACGGTGTCCGGCTGCTCTCTCAGGGGCAGGGGTAAAACCAAGCTTCCTTACCCTTATAGGTGATCGTTGTCCTTGGGGTCGCGTCCAAGTCCACGGCGGATCGTCGAGAGAGGTAGCCCGTTGTCGCGGCCGCCAACAGGACCAACAGGTACCAGGCCATACGTCTTCTCATCTTCCCGGGTGACCAAGGTCGTTGGTCTGCCGACAAACTCTTTACCAGTGGACGGGAGCCAAGCTCACTGGAGATAGCCCCACCAGCTCCTGCGTGTCTCACGGCAAACCACGATCGTGCTCCTGAAATACAGAGTGGAAGCTGAGGAGCGGAACATGCCGATCCTTTCATCTGAGGATCTCAAAGCACTTCCCCAAACATTAAGCTTCACAACAGCCCCGTGAGACAGGGACTCATAGAATCACAGGACTGGAAGGGACCTCGAGAGGTCATCTAGTCCAGTCCCCTGCCCTCATGGCAGGACTAAGTATTATCTAGACCATCCCTGACAGGTGTTTGTCCAACCTGCTCTTAAAAATCTCTAATGATGGAGATTCCACAACCTCTCTAGGCAATTTATTCCAGTGCTTAACCACCCTGACAGTTAGGAAGTTTTTCCTAATGTCCAACCTAAACCGCCCTTGATGCAATTTAAGCCCATTACTTCTTGTCCTGTCCTAAGAGGTTAAGAACAATTTTTCTCGCGTCTCCTTGTAACAACCTTTTATGTACCCGAAAACAGTTCTCATGTCCCCTCTCAGTCTTCTCTTCTCCAGACTAAACAAACCCAATTTTTTCAATCTTCCCTCATAGGTCATGTTTTCTAGACCTTTCATCATTTGTATCCGAGGGGTAGCCGTGTTAGTCTGGATCTGTAAAAGCAGCCGAGAGTCCTGTGGCACCTTAGAGACTAACAGACATATAGGAGTCTCCAATACGTCTGTTAGTCTATAAGGTGCCACAGGACTGTTTGCTGCTTTCATCATTTGTGTTTCTCTTCTCTGGGCTTTCTCCAATTTGCCCACATCTTTCCTGACATGTGGCGCCCAGAACTGGACACAATACTCCAGTTGAGGCCTAATCAGCGCGGGGTAGAGCGGAAGAATTACTTCTTGTGTCTTGCTTACAACACTCCTGCTAATACAGCCCAGAATGATGTTCGCTTTTTTTGCAACAGCATTACACTGTTGACTCATATTTAGCTTGTGATCCACTCTGACCCCCAGATCCCTTTCCGCAGTACTCCTTCCTAGGCAGTCATTTCCCATTTTGTATGTGTACAATGGATTGTTCCTTCCTAAGTGGAGCACTTTGCATTTGTCCTGATTGAATTTCATCCTATTTACTTCAGATCATTTCTCCAGATCATTTTGAATTTCATTCCTATCCTCCGAAGCGCTTGCAAGCCCTCCCCAGCTTGGTATCAGCGGCAAACGTTATAAGTGTACTCTCTATGCCATTATCTAAATCATTGATAAAAATATTTAACAGAACCAGACCCAGAACCGATCCCTGCGGGACCCCACTCGTTATGCCCTTCCAGCATGACTGTGAACCACTGATAACTACTCTCTGGGAACGGTTTTCCAACCAATTCTGCACCCACCTTATAGTAGCTCCATCTAGGTTGCATTTCCCTAGTTTGTTTCTGAGAAGTATTATCCCCTACTGATAGATGAGGAAACTGAGGCAAAGAGAGGGGACACAATTTACTCCAAGACACAGAATGAGTCAGTGGCAGGGGTAAGTATAGAAGTAAGTATAGCTCTGAGCGTCCCCTGCACTAGCCATTACATATCACTCCCTCTGCCTAGGGATTCTGTTCTGATAGGTTCTCCTCTTTCAACGGTATTAATCTGCTAAATTTAATAAACATGCACAGCCTATGGGAAAAACATTCCAATAGAAATCACACCTTACCAAACCCCAGAAGCCTGCTATCCTCATTAAATCCAAACGCACAAAGATCTACATCGCTACATTCTCCCATAGGCAAACGGTGGCCCACGTAGTTCAGAAATCGGAAGATGCCGTACACCTGGGTAACAGCTCAGTTACTCATTCTATCTGCATCATAAATACAGCGTCTGAAAGGCTCGGTGCAGCCATTTCCGGAAGAGGCGGCATGGGAATAAACTGATGTATCCCTGCGCCCCCAGTTTTTTCTATGCAAGATGAACAAACACTTCACGTTTAACAATGCAATGAAATCTAGAATGAGGGGATCCTTTGTGTTTTATTACACCTTGCAATCCGAGCACTTCTGTTTAGATAACCGAGGTAATAAACGTAATTAAAAAGAAGAAGTGGGACTTCCAGCCGTCCTTGTGGTACCAGAGTCTCTATTTGCATTCTGCATCCAGCACAGAGTCCTATGGAATGCATTGGACATTTAGGGCCAATATTTCAGTCTCGTTTCGGCTAGTTCTTGTTTTCCTACTGTACTAATCTGCCCCACCGGAAAGAACAAGCTAATCTAGGACCAAATTAAAGCCAAAAAAATCCAAGAGGAAACACTTGAGGGAGTGGGCAGCCTGCGGAACTCCCTGCTGCATGATGTCATGAAGCCTGATCCAGGGTCTGAGTTTTTAGAAGATGCAATGCATTTATTAGTAACCTTTGGACCTATCTAAGCTGAGGAGCATTTGAGCTTTCATGCTTCAGACAGCAAACTAGGGGGAGTCACTCCTCCAGTGAACTGCATTTACTGATTTGCCAGGTTCACCCACTATAGATTCCAGTTCAAGGTCTCGCTATCCCTCCATGCATTTGGGCCGGTTCCCAGAGAGATCGGCACACCCTCTACCACTACAATCTCCTAGGACAGCTCTGAACTACAGGAACAATGACAACGCCAGCGGGGGGCGGGGAGAAAGGCAGCAGACAGAATCGACCCAGGGACTGGACAATTTCAGTGCTTTCATTCGCTCTTGCAAGAGACCTCCCTGACTAAAAACCTCACCCGCTTCTTACAGTTAACTGTCCCTGCAAGTGTTTTCCATATGCCACCCACCCGCTCACCCCAGACAGGAGACCCTGGGAACCAACCAAACTGCTTCTACAGGCAGGGAAGGAAGAGACAGAGTTAGGGTGAGGTCTATTTTTAACTGCTCGGGAGGCACACAGACACTATGGAGATGGGTAGCGGATAACCGATTTCAAACGGGGGCAAAAGAGAATTACATAAGACCATAACAACGGCCAGACTGGGTCAGACGAAAGGTCCATCTAGCCCAGTATCCTGTCCTCCGACAGTGGCCAATGCCAGGTGCCCCAGAGGGAATGAACAGAACAGGGCAATTTCAAGTGATCCAGCCTGTCGCCCATTCCCAGCTTCTGCCAAACAGAGGCTAGGGACACCATCCCTGCCCATCCTGGCTAATAGCCATTGATGGAGTTACCCTCCAGGAACTTATTTAATTTTTTTTTTAACCCTGTTATATTTTTGGCCTTCACAACATCCTCTGGCAAAGAGTTCCACAGGTTGACCGTGCCTTGTGTGAAGAAATACTTCCTTTTATTTGTTTTAAACCCGCTGCCTATTAGTTTGTTTGGGCGAGCCTGGTTTGTGCGTTATGTGACGGAGTTAATAACACTTCCTTATTCACTTTCTCCACACCAGTCATAATTTTATAGACCTCTATCCTAGCCCCCCTGAATCGTCTCTTTTCCAAGCTGAACAGTCCCAGACTTTTTAATCTCCCCTCACACATTCCCCTAATCATATGTGTTGCCTTTCTCTGTAACTTTTCCAATTCCAATAGATCCTTTTTGAGATGGGGCGACCAGATCTGCAGGCAGTACCCAAGATCTGGGCATACCATGGATTTTTATGGAGACAATATGATATGTTCTGTCTTATTATCTATCTACAGTATAGATCTCATTAGAGGCAGAGTTACTTGCCTAAGGTTCTGGGGAGGTCACTGGAAGAGAACCCAGGTGGGTCCCAGGCTCCTGCACAAGCCCTCAACTGCGTCTGTGCAAGGTGAGGCAAGGTTACCAGAGCAAAACCCCTTTGACAATGGTAGCTCATTTCCAAGTTGTGATCACAGCCACACCATGGAGTTGAAGGTGCAATGCCTCTGATTCATGACATGTGACGCCGTTTCCAGACAGCAGCCGTCGTTAACGGAACACGCTGCATTCGTTAAGCCAAACCAGTTGCAGTAATTTGCTAAACCGTAAGCCAGAGGTGGAAACCATCAGCAGAAATCTTCCCGCCCTCCCCAAGTGCCGTGTTGTTTTCTAGCAAGTCTAGGGAAAGGTGTGAATTCCTGCCAACACCAAAGCAGAGGGCGTGCATGGCGCGCCGGCTTCCCGATCCCTTGGAGTTTTGCTGCAGCTGGTCTTCTTCCAATTCAGAATATTGTGGCAAGAAACAGGGCCCTCCGGTGCACCTGCCCAGGCTGAAAGCATGTGGGGAGCAAGGATCAGCAGACAGCTAGTGACACCAAAGAGAGTCAGCTCTGCCCAATGCCTCCGGCTTGAACAGTCACATTGCTCCAGCCGCGTGAAAGGAAGGATATAGCACTGCAGTTTCCTTATCATCCAGAAACTTACCCAGCCGTCCCAAGGGAGAGCAAAGCCACTTAGACACGCAGGAGGGAGGAGAGACTTGGCAGGGCCGGCCGTTTGCTCCAGCTTTAAGCTTCTAGCTAGCTAAATCGGGAGCAGGGGGCAGCAGGGGACGTGGCAGCTGTGAGCCCCACATGGAAGACAATCCTGTGATAGGAGGGCTGGGGGTTAAGTCTCACCTGAAAGACGGCGCCCCCTACTGCCACGCTGCAGGAATACGTCCAGTAGCAGCCCAGAGGGAAGGCTGCGGCCTGTTGACTGGCACCTCCTGCAGCTGCCCCCAGTGTTCCCCCTACAGGTCTCACTGACCAGCCCCGAACCCGCTTACGGGAAGCTGCAGAGCTCAGAGGGAGGCCGAGATACTGTAGGAGGCAGAGAGCGATTGCAAACATTTCAGGTTCTCTTTCACACCAGGAGGGGTGGGCACAGAGAGGAGCGGTAGCCAAGTCGGGCAGCCAGACTCCGTTCTCTTTATTTCACAGCTTCCGAGCTGTTCAGACTCCAATAAAAGCCGTCGCCTCTGATCCCTGCCAGCTTTTCAGTGCTCTCCAGCACGGCGAGTAAGTCAGCGAGACTCTCCACGCTTTTATCGTGGCAGCTTTTGAGTTCTGAGCAATGCCGACACGTCCCAAAGGATCACAAAGAGACAGAGCTAGCATTTAGCTTCTCTGCGAGCCACCGGTCACAGCAGGAACTCGGTCACTTAATGATTCAAAGCGAGGGAAGCGCACGTTAGACGTTCCCCTGGAACATCACGGGCCTGCTACGCTGGCTCGTAGCCAGGCCATTTTTCTCTCCGCTTATGTGGTTCGAAAGCACTGGCCGTATGTAGGTTAATCTCTCACCAGCACCTTTCAAAATGAGAGAGAGAGAGAGAGAGAGATTCACACCTCCACTACTGACAATGCAGCAGCTGTGTCAACTGCACAGGACATTAGGACAGGAAGTGAGAAGTGCCACCTCCAGCTGACACTGGTAAGGAATTTGAAGGAGACAAAGTGACTGGCTGGGTGGAATTCGGGCAGGACACACGGACAGACCACTCCTGCCTCCTGCGTAGCCATGTGGGATATAACAGGGGTTCTCAACCTTTTTCTTTCGGAGGCCCCCCAACATGCTATAAAAATTCCACGGCCCACCTGTGCCACAATAACTGGTTTTCTGCATATAAAAGCCAGGGCCGGCGTTAGGGGGCAGCAAGCAGGACCCCACGCCACGGGGACCCCCACAAAGCTAAGATGCTCAGGCTTTGGCTTCAGCCGCAGGTGGCAGAGGTCAGGGACCTGGGTCTCAGCTTTCTGCCCTAGGCCCCGGTGAGTCTAATGTCAGCTCTGCTTGGTGGACCCCCTGAAACCTGCTCACGGGGTCCCGGATCCCTGGTTCAGACCCACTGGGATATATCATGGCTGCACGTGGTTAGAAGCTTGGGTTTAAGTTTTGCCCAGCAGATGGCACCGGCAGCCCAGCGCCCCGTGGCAGCATCAGGACACCGCTGGCCCAGGCACAGGGCTTTCCCCCTTTCAGAGCAGTTCAGCCCTGAATCCTCCATGCCTCTGGGAGGTTCTGTCCCTGTTTCGCAGACAGAGACGCTGCGGCAGAGAGATTCACCAATCTCCCAAAGCCACGGGGCGGGTGCTCCTGGCTCCCAGTACAATGCTCAGCCGTCCAGTCTTCTGTCCCCGTCTATAGTCCCCCGCTGCCAGGAGGCTGGGGCACGCTCGGTCGGACCCTGCTTTTGCTTGCAAACCAGGGCGGCACGGCCAGACCCTACAGTCTCTAGAGATTTTACGCATAGGTTAGAGACCTTCACCCCCTGCAAGAAGTGTTATGGAGAAAGATTTCTCAGCCTGCCACCAGCCTCTGGAGCAGAGGGGAGGCCCATGGGACAGGAGGGGTTTGTTCCCATTACCGGCTGGGAATCCATCTGCTTCAGAATGGGAAGCAGGAGAGGCTTGGCTTTCAGGTCCCTCCCCGTGACTGATCCCTACAAGGTATCGCTTTCCTCTTGGGTCTGGGGTCCCTTCTGGCCGTAAACTCTGTGCCTCAGCGCAGCACCTTGCTCCGAGCTGCCCTGAAGCCAGGGCCGCCCGGGGGGGGGGGGGGGCAGTGGGGCAATTTGCCCCAGGCCCTGGGCCCCACAGGGGCCCCCACAAGAGTTTTTCAGGGCCCCTGGAGCGGGGTCCTTCACTCGCTCCGGGGGCCCCGGAAAACTCTCGCGGCGCCCGGGCTCCCGGAGTGTCTTCCGCTCCGGGTCTTCGGCGGCAATTCAGCGGTGGGGGGTCCTTCTGCCCCGGGACCCGCCGCCAAAGTGCCCCGAAGACCCGCGGCGGGGGGGTCCTTCTGCCCCAGGACCCACCGCCGAAGTGCCGGGTCTTCGGCGGCAGGGGCCCCCCGCCACCAAAGACCCCAGGCTCCCTGAATCCTCTGGGCAGCCCTGCCTGCAGCAGGCTCCCTGGAAACCACACCAACAAGGTTCCTTTCATGGCAGGCCGTGAGTCACTGTACTGGTGCCACTCCTGCCTGGGAAGGGCGGCTCAGTGGTCAGAGCAGGGGAGGTATTTGGAGTCGGACTCGTGGGCCCTACCCTCAGCTTCGCCACTAACTGCCCTTGGGCACATCAACAAGTCGAGGTAAAGCCGGGACAATGCCACGGCCCAGCACACTGGGAGACTTGCTGCTTTGCAAGAGCCGCCGATGACTGGTGCTACGGCAGTGGTTCCCGAACCGTGGGCCATGCACCCAAATGACATCACGCCCTCCGCTGTTGGGATCACCGCAAGCCCTAGTGCACGGGGGATGCCATTTTGCTCCACCCAGCGTGACCTCACACGCTCTGGTGCTCTTCACGATGGTGCCCTCCATGCTGCCGGGGCCAGGAAATAATTCATTACAATGGGGTTGTGCCGGCAAAAAGTTTGGGAACCCCTTTGCTGTGGGAAGGTGACGTGATAATCTCTATTACACTAGCATCTAGGGACCCGATCCTGGATCGAGGCCCTGCTGCGCTAGGCACTGTATATCCCCCACACCCTGAAACGACTGACCCTGCCGCAAACAGCTTACAACCTGAGTAAGAGACAAGTGACTGCCAGGGGAAGCACAGGGAAACAACCGATTGGTACAGGCAGCGGTTGTGGGAACAGGCACCTGGCCTGTGCACGGGGGGTTACGGTAACAATCCTGTTCCAAGGGGCCAGATGTACCCGCTGCGTCGTGCACGGGAATTCTGACTTTAGCCCTATGGCAGGCAGCAAGCCTGAGGCTTTGCCCCTCCAGCCTGTAAGTGGCTACCCAACTGCTTCGTGGAGGCTGCTGGGCTCTCGTGCTCGGAGCACAAGGCTGGGGTCTACTCCCCGTTCCACCACTGACTCACCACGGGAGCCTTTTCCCTGCTTCCCGAAGCCGGGCTACGTGCCCACAGCTTCGAGAGCTACCGCAGGAAAGTACCAAGTCGCCTTGGCAGGGGGTTAGCCTAGCCGACCCTCGCGGGCCCTTCTAACCCTAGGGCTCTATGGAGGATGGTTCTGTGACACTCGAGCCGGGGCTGCTGGAAGGGATTCACGGAGAGGGGAAAGCGCGGAACAGGAACTGCTCGGCTCTCTCTCCCCCACACGCACACAGCGGCTTTCCTTTGGAGGAGACCAGCTGCCACCGCTTACTCACCACTTGGCACTGGTCTCGCTGGCGGGCCCCCCGTGCTGCCAGTGCGTGCTGGAGACCACCCAGCCATCGGCGTTCGAGGGCGGATATTTGCAGACTGTCGCTCGTTACAGCCAGGCTGTACCAACACAAACGGCCGTGTTTATGCAACAACAAGCTCCGGGCCGCGCCGCAGGGGCCTGACTTTCACAGCAAGAACGTCTCCGTGCCTGGGATAACGGGGAGGCTGGTCTCCGTCGAGGGATCTAACTGGAGATCGGCCGGAGCAGCACGCACCTGGCTCAGCTGGAAGGTAAACCAGCAGCGAGCTGTGTTTTCAGTGGGCGGAGTTAAGTACGTTGTACCAGTCATAACGGGAGCTTGAGTTACATGCCAGGTAGGGAGGTCCTGGACAACCTTCCCACCCAGCCCTGGTCCAGAGCATTCCTGGTGTTATTCCCATTCCGGGGCTCACACAGGGTGAGGACAATTCACTTCCACTCTGAGTCACAGGCCCCCCTCACACCCTAGTCCAGATCCAGGCCACCCAGGAACACTGCATCACACAGGTGGCGCATGTGCACAGAAGTGAGGAGAAGCCACCAAATTCGTTATCACCCATGACCCAAGGTTGCACCTGGCAACGTTTCAGGAAAGTAGAGCTTATTTCATGGCTGGAGGAACTTGGGCTGCTCTCCTTGCTTCCTGACTCAAGGGAGGGTAGCATCTGGTCCGACATTCCTTGCGCACCCCAAGAGCACCGTGGGAGTTGAGGGGGTGACGGGCTGTGCGCAAGGGCAGAAGGGGCTTGCCAGCCCTCGGATCAGCCGCCTTTTGCAACATCATTCCTCGTTGCTTTGATCTGCAGCAACGGTACCTCTGCCAGCTTCCCTAGGCATTCTGGCCTGATGGCTCTGGGGGCTGAGAATTATCTTCTTTAAGGTCTGGCCTAAACTTTTCCTTCCTTTGCCTTCAGGCCATTTTTTGCACAGCTGATCTGCGTGAAGAGTACTGTGTAGGAGAAACAATTGATCGTAGTCCCGCGGCAGAGCTGGAGGGGGAAAGGAGGGAATTGCTGGCTCTGAAAATGAAACCAATGAAAAGATAAAAAAAACAAACAGGCCGTTTCCGGAGAACATCAGCAAAGATTGCTCCCTGCTGCATTTGGCCTAAGAAAGAAGCAAGTCGGAGAACAGATCCGCCGTGGTTGGCTGGCCTAGAGCTGATGCGGTGTCTGAACTGCCAACGGTATCGGCTCACGTGAAGGGATTTCTGCTGATTTGCTCACCACCTCTGCATGCAGAGATCGGCACTTCCAGAGGCGAGAGGGCTGCAGACAGACAGACAGACACACACACACACACACACACACACACACACACGGAACTAATCTAGGACAGAGATGTGAGCTTTAATCTGGGTGCATCTCTGCCTGCTCAGTTAGTCACTTTCCACTCCGCTCTCACATCCTGCCGGGGCCTGGGAAGGCAGGTGGCTGAATTGGATCGGAGGGGAGGGTTTTCCTGGGAAGAGCCGCGTTAAGGTTGTTCAGCCTGATGGAAGGAGCGTTTAGACAGGAGGTCTCCCCTGCTCCCTGTCTGCCCTGGAATGGGAGAAGAGCCACCGTCCATGTCCCTTACGGCACGGAGGATAAATTTCCAGCAGCACTAGGAACACAAGCAGGCCGGATTTAACACAGCACACGTGCTTCACACGCACCAGGTCACCTCCACAACCCCTAGTTCTAGACCCCAGCCCAGGCGCTTCCCGGCAGTGTGTGGCACGCTCGGCGTCGGCAGCAGAGCAGGGCGGAGGGCCACAGTAACAGAACGGGGGAGGAGGAGACTTTTCATTTTACCCACATAACTCTAGCGACGCCCCATGAAATGCATCCACGGGCAGGGCCCATTTGGCCGGCGGCAGAGGAAGCTCAGGCCATTGGGGCTAAGGGGACCCGGGGCAGGAGAGCTTTTCGGCCAGTTTGGCCAGCTAATAGCGGTTTTGGAGGTGGGCGGAGGCAGGAGGAACCCCGCTCCCCCCCCAGGACAACGCTTCAGCCCTTTCCCTGAGAGGCAGAGCATCATCAGCCAGGAAGGCCCAATCTCCCTGCTGAATGGAAGATGGCATGAGGGAGAAGTAGAGAGAACCCTCAGGCTATGACAAAGCTGGGTCCGGTGGAGAGAGACAGAGGGGGCTGCCGCTCGTCCCATACGGCTCATTCTGCAATTTTCCCTCCTGTCTAGTCAGAGTCAGGGCTCCGCTGTCATAGTATCTCTCTGAAGCCCAAGAAGGTGCTCCAAGTCGCCAGCTTATGGGGTCCAAAGGTAGCTTGGTTACGTCTACGTGTGCTGCAATCGCACCTCCCGACTGCAGTGCAGACAGACTCGAAGGGCGGGTCTACACTTAAAATGCTGCATCGGCGCAGCTGTAGTGCTTTAAGGAAGCTGCTCTCTTGTCAGTGTAATTAATCCTACCGAGAGGCGGTAGCTATGTCAGCGCTGTCCACATGGGCGCTTAGATCGGTGTAACTACGTCACTCGGGGGGGGGGGGGATTTTTCACACCCTGGGGCAGCGTAGTTACACCGAAGTAATTCCGTGGTGTAGACCTGCCCTAAGACTCCTCTCCAGACAGGGACAAAGAACCCAGCAAGTGTTCCCAAACCCAGAAGGACACTTTCCCCTTCAGCTGAAAGATTTATTGGATGTGATGCAAGTGGACAACCAAGTCACCAGGCGTGTAGCTCCCTGCATTGTACATTTCAAAACCAAAGCCTGGGCCAGCCTCTTCGGACGAGAAAAGCTAGCCAGGAACAAACCTGACCAGGTGGGGAAGAGAGTGAAAAGATCCAGATGTTTTCAATTTCCCTACCTCCTCCTGCAGCCCGAGGGAGCTGGACGCCCCCTTTCATGAGGCAGCATCTGTTCACAAAGGCAGCCCTTTCCTGTACAGCTGGATTCATGCGAGAGACAAGGGAAGGGGAGGCAATATCCTTTACTGGCCCCCAGCCTCTTTGCAATGAACACGTGGAGTCTCGTAACAAGACTTGTTCAGCTTTGACGCGGCTGTGTCCTATGCCTTCAGATTACGGAGGGGTGCTGAGACGGGACGGGGAAGGCGTCTCTGAAGTTGCAAGTCACAGCGGGGAGACTTGAGCGGACAGCGCCTTCAGGTGAAGCCATTTCAGGCAGTTACCACAACGAGAGAACCAGAAACAAAAAGGAGCGGCGGGAGAATACAGGAGCAATTTGGCACCTTAGCTGAGTTGTTTCTAGGGTGAGCGGGTTTCCCAACATTATTCCACTAGATTTCAGCATACGTTGCCTGGAAATTCAGCATCTGTCTTGGATTCCGTTCCAGTAGGGAGGAAATTCCGGCCAAACCCCCACGTAACATGCCAGTGACCTGATCCGGTCCAGCAAACCCGTCTAATCCGGCCGTGCCTGATACCCTGTGTTTCAGAGGAGGGTGTAAAACCATAATGGAGGGAGCCAATTAAGCCTTGTGGTGTGTAGGGAAAAGCCCACTTCCTGGCCTCCCACAGTAGATCAGTTTACACCCCCGAAGTATGGAGTTCAACACACCACGAGAAGGGGAAACCTGAACTGCTGTCCACAAAGAAGGCAGGAGGATTAAAACAATCCAGCCACACAAGATTGAACTTGCTGACCTGCAGCAGCGGCGAACTCCAGCCGGTTTAGTGGTAACTAGGGTGATGTGATTAGGTGCCCGACGTGCTCAGGGCATGAGATACATTACAAACACAGGTGCTTGCCTCGAAGAGCTTACACGGCCGGCCGCCGGGGCGGGGAGCACAGCACGGCGTGCAAGGAAAGGGGGCGAGGCGGGTTGCAGCACCGTAACGTTGTGCAACCCAAGTGTCTGATGCTGGTGTTGCACTACACGACCCCTTGTTTTCACACTAAAGGTCAGGGCCTGACCCATATGACATGCCCTCGAGGCTCCCAGCTAGATAATTATTTCTCTGGGATACTTCAAGGCTAAGCAACCCTAGTGGGGCTGCCATCTGCAAGCCTTGGACTGAGCAGGACATGGGCTGAACAGGGCTGGGGGAGGAGCGAGGCTGGGGGTGTGGCACTTCCTCACGCCCGGGCCTCGCTGCATGTCCCCCTGAATGTTCCTCAGCTCCCCTTGGGGGACATGCCCCACAGTTTGGGGACCACTGCTTTAGAGGGAGTGCAATAGCTGTCATCACCACGGTCAGTATATGTATTGTGGTTGTGGAGCAGGGCACCAAGGTGCTAGGCGCTGTACAAACACAGAAGAAAGACAGTCCCTGCTCCAAGAGGGGAAGCAGAAGGAAACAATCAGGTGCTAGTGGTCAGCACACAGCAGAACAGGCAGTGGTCTCAGCACACCAGCTGCACACCCACGGCGTCTGATCACTTCCCAGGTTAAATTAGATTGCCATCTTGAGGTGCCCAATGAACCTCATTGAGTCTCCAACTCTTCTCTGGTTATAGGAAGCTCAGTGTGAAATAACAGGGTCCCCCCAACCCCACACAGGACTGAAGGTTAGGGGGCTCTTCCGTCCATCCTTCTATTTGCTATCTCGGACAATCGTGCCAGCTGTTAGCTCCTTTCTTGGGAGAGGCGCAAAGGGCAAGGTCTGGGGTCTGACCCAGAGTCTGACAATGAAGTTCTTTCACCAAGACAGGACGATGCAAGTTACTGGGGGATCAAGGTGCTAACGGAGACTCATGTGGAGTGATGGATGGTGTCCCTAGCCTCTGTTTGTGAGAAGCCGGGAATGGGCGACAGGGATGGATCACTGGATGATTCCCTGTTCTGTTCATTCCCTCTGGGGCACCTGGCACTGGCCACTGTTGGAAGACAGGACACTGGGCTAGATGGACCTTTGGTCTGACCCAGTCTGGCCGTTCTGAGGCTCTTATGTTGTGTTCTAAGGGGCCTCTAGTGAATCCTTAGTCCTCGCACACAAGCTGTGGCACAACCAATTCCAACCTTCCCGACTCTCCCAGCATAGACGGGGGCGAAGTCTAACCCTGATTATCTCTGGTCGAGACAATCCCCCAAAACCTCAGCTCGTTCCATCGGCTCCATGGCCGGGATCGTGCCTATGTTGCATCATAAACCACCAGCTTCTGGTTTCATCCCCGGGGCCTGTTAAGCAGAAAATTGGCTCCACGATATAAAGATGTCTTTAAATATCCACCAGGGGCACGGCCAGTGGGGAGGGGAATGCCAGGAGATACCTAATAACGGGCTGGAGCTTCGAGAGCTCAGAACCCCGCCGGCCGGGTGCGTCTGGAAGTCCAGTCGGGCCAACGCGACTGATGGGAAAAGACACCATCAGAGAGAAACCGAGAGAGACTGGGCCCAGTCCTGTCACTGACCCTGCACCACACAGGCAGGGAGCTCCCAGCCTTTTAAACGGACCCTCACGTTAATAGCTTCTTTGCAGTCCCAGCGTATAGCACACGTCAGCCAGCGGGCCCGAGGGGCGTCACAAACATGGCACAAGCATCACCCACCGGTGAGGTGGCCGTTCGACCCAGTTTAGAGTGGCTCGAACAAGGTTATATGGAGAGTCTGCCAGAACCAGGAATGGACCCAGCCATCCCAGCTCAGTGCCTGGCTCTAACCACTCAGCCGCACTCCCTTCCTGTGCCTGTGGGCATGACTGACTTCCTTTGCTCCCAGTGCAGAAGGAGCAAAAAGCTTTTCCGAGAGATGGCCGGTGAGGTGAGCTGTCACTGCAGTGCCCGGCTTCCAAGGGGCAGAGCCCGGGTGGAGAGTTCTCCACAGGGCTTTGCCAGGGCACTGTCTTTCAGGGAGCTGGAGTCTTTCAGATGCCTCCGAGCAAAGCACACCCAAGGAAGCCACCTCGGGTTCTCGGGTCATCTCTGCAGCCTCTGCTTTTCCCCAGGGTTTCCCTCCCTGCGATGCGCCCACCGTTTAGAGAGAGATTTAAAATCAGACTCTTGCTAACATGCCCAACGCAGCCATCCCCAGGGCAGGCGACTGCCTGGAGGACCAGCTCCCGTTTCCGCCCCAGTAGCCACGGTTAGCTTTGGAAGCCTGGACGCCCATGAGCCCTGCCCTGCCCGTCAGCGCTACGGAAAAGACACGTGGGCTCCTCACGTGCCGAGATACGGGAACATGTTTGTTCCACTCAACCCTTGAGCTTGAGTTTGGGCTCAGAGCTGTCCCCCCACATCCTGCTCCATACTGGGTGAACTGGAAGCTGTGCCGATGGTTTCTGCAGGGCCTGGGGCCAGCTCTTCCCAGCAGGGCACTGGGGAGGGAGAACGAAAGGGCCCCAGAACCCCACACCGAGGGCTTCAGAGACACTGCAAGCACCACGCTGCTGATAAACGAGGGTGAGTCTAACCCCACGCCTGGCTGAAGCGGCCTGAGCTACGCAGGGTCAGGTCCGGGCAGCGTTTGAGAGAGACCTCCCAGGAGAAGCCAGAACACGGCAGGCAGTGGGGACGGTGAGTCAGTTGGTGGCTTTCCTCCCCTCTGAGAGGGAGCCACAAATCAACGCGCCGGGCTGGGCCATCCCGCCGGGGGTGCAAACCAGACTCCAAACACTCGTGGTCCTGGAAGATTGCAGGGCACGTTTTGCATGACGAGGGGCCATGGAGCCCCCTGATGTTCCACCCCCCCCGTAGCTTTGACTGGATACTGTCCTACGCTTGACTCCTCAGGCTCAGAGGCACTGCCCGGTGTCAGGCGTCGCAGAGCACCCCCGCCTGCCCAGAAAGGGAGAGCTGGTTGGGAGAGTCCCCTGCGCTCCCCAGCCCCTATGTCGCCCCGGCTTTCTCAGGAACGTCTTTCACCAGCCTGTGCTGGCACCTGGTACGACCCGGACAGTCTCCTCGGCGGAGTTACCTGCAGCCCCGGCCTCATTGGCGCAAGCCCAGCACTGGGCTGGAGCCGTCGGCTCTCGGGAAGGCAGCAGAGACATTCCCAGCAAAGAGCATTTCCCAGCGGCACGGTGCCAGCTGGCTTGGCTTCCCACTGCCGCTGGGCTTTGGAGACTTGAAGCGCGGGGCGAGGGGGGAGAGGAAGACTGAGTGAATGGGTTTCCCAGGCCCTTCTCCGTTCTCTGCCAGCACAATGCTCCCTGCTCACACGGCTCCTCGATCATAAGCCAGTGGAGGATGCATTCGTGGAAACACCCAGGGTAAGACCCCTGGCAGCACGAGACAGTGCCGAACGATTCATGCAAGGCTCCTGTTCTCCAGGGGGTTGGACGCCTGGCCCTGGACTCCATGCACACGGGGCCACGTTCAGAGACCAGCCATCCCAAGGCAGATCCAGCACCAGGGCCGGCCTACCCCTCCCCACCCCACCAACAACCTCAACCTTGTTACGAGAGCACCTGCACGGACTCGCCCTGCGTGCCCATCCAGTCCTGGTCCCTCTGTCCCGAGGGCTAGTCGAGCTGCTGCATCAGAAACTTGATGGGGACCCACCAGCTTGTCTCCCCCTAGGCCGGCCGATACCAGAGCAAAACGCAGAGGGTGGGCAAGGCCTGGGACTGAGTGTGTGAGCGGCAGAGCTGGCAGTGCTACGGCTGGAGAAGCAGCCGCTCAGCGAGACAGAGCCGCGCGTACCGATAACACCCAGGCTCGTGCATGTTCGTTCAGAGGACCAGGCCTCACGTGCACTGGAGAAGGGGGGCCCGTGGCTAGGACTGTCCTCACAGTCAGGTGCCCCTTATGCAGCATCTCCCCCAACAGCCAGCGAGGGAGGAAATACCCGACCCTAGTGAACTCACCACGATTCAGATCCACTTATGTGGGCCAGCTCATTAGAAGCACAGCTTTAGGATTAACTATTTGCAACGGTGCTTTGGCCGTGGGGGTGGGAATGAGACTCAGCCAAGTCCTGCTCACCGCGGTGCACGCACGTAACCGACAGCAGGACGGGCCTCTCCTTTCCAGTCGGGAGGCGACAGGCTCAAGTAAACACAACCGGAAAAGCATCAGAGAGGGCGAACGTCAGACAGCTACAGCTCTGCCTCCAACTCCGCGCCGTCACCTTTACAGACACATCTGGGCTAGCAAACACCAGCGCATTTGCAAACCAGGAGGGCCCAGCAATGGAAACCAAGCCCTCTCTCCCCCCGCACAAAACCCAAAACATTAGAGCAGCGCCTGATGAAGAGTCATGAGCAAAGAAGCGATTTCCAGCCGCAGGGTTTGATCAGCAGCAAACAATGGAAAGGCCTCCCTATGCCCACCTGGGTCACGACTCAGCCATTCTTTGCACAGTTTCATTCCATTGCTTCTGTGCTTGCACCGAGCAGCTTTAAACACCCCCCCGGAGCCTCTCCCACTGCCCCCCCCCCCCTTCGTTCCGCTCTTCGGTTTCGGGAGAGGACAGAGAGGCGTTCACAGAAGCAGCAGCCGCCCTGGGATAAGCTGTTGAGCTACTTCTCAAAGCGCTTGCCAGTCTCAAGCAGGGGAAGTCAGAATATCGAGTGGAGAAAGCTGATCTGTATCGAGAGCTTTGTAATTTACCAAAAAATCCTCGACGTCGCCCTGGGGCCTGTTTTAAAGCAGCACAGGCCAGACTCTGGGGAGGTGGGTTTTAAAGGCCATTAACCAAACCTTAAAGCCGATGTCTCTTTATTGCCCGCTTTCGCGTTTCTGCCTCCGCTTTGGGCTCCAATGAACAAAATCCTCATCTCCTCTAAGCTGTTTAGTTCCAATCCCGTCACAGGAATAGCCGTTCCAGCAGAAGCTGCCTGCTAATTTTAAAAGGAACTAATGAGAACAGGAGAGATGGGCCAAGAACGCTGAATAGACGACCTTTTGATAAAGCAACTAATGTGGATTTGTTTGCTTAAGATTTTGTTTATACATATATTGTTTATATGGTGTGTATATATATACACACACCGACTACCTAGCCCTCTAGAACACTGTTCAAACATGCTTGCTGCAGATGGTTTCCCAAGAGCAAATATTTCATCAGATCTGAAACAGAGAACAAACAAATTCTAAAAGGCTAAACGGGATTCCAGGCCTGGAGAGAGAAGCTGGAGGGGTGAATTTTACAGGCCTGATCAAAAGCCAGTCCCATAGGACGGCTGTGTTGCCCAGCGTCCCATTACAACATCTCTGCTGAGCAGTCACCAATGTCTGGAGTCTTGCTGGTCAGCTTCCCAGCGGAGGCGAAATTAAAGTCAAAGAATCCGGCTACACTCCCAGAGTAAGTCCTTGATTTTACACACACACCAGTCCTGGAACAGAGGCGGTCAAAGGAGCATGCAAAGCCATCCCTTCTTCCAGGAATCTCGGCCCAACAGCAGCGCCCTGTTCCTCCTTGAGGCATCGGAGACCAAGGCAGAAAGCAAACTCTCCTGCTTGCATAGCAACCTCTCTCCCCAGGCTGCCTCTACACAGAAACTTCCCAAAACATAACATGGCAGCATGTCTCCCCAAGAGTCAAAACTTGCTCACATGCTAAGAACGTGGATGACTCGGACAGCGCCACCTGGTGACACCTGCCATTAGAGCTGCCACTGTTGTCTCTCCTTTCCTTGACAGTCCCGTGAGAGCCATGGAGGCTGTTGAATTATCCCAAGAGGTGCAGTTTATCCAGACACGAGCTGGGGCACACTACCACGGCAGGTGTGAACGGGGCTAGAGGGATATAGGAGAGGAAGGAAGGATCTAGCCCCTCTCCTGCCTCTGCTGGACCTGTTCTGTGCATACCTATGATTTAAATCCTTGATAGCACTAAGTGGATTCTCTCTATTATTCTCTTTCTCTCAGTATAACATTTCTATATAGTTTTGCTACTCCCCCACCCCCCCAAAAAGGGTCACATTAAGCCACCTCTTGGGAGTGGCACCATCATTTTGCTAATGAAGCCTGTTCTGTCCCCTACCCCAAGCCCAGACGAGAGTGCAGTCTTCCCCCCAAGCACCCTCCCACGTTACAGAGGGGCGCGCAGGGGCCTGGCTGACTCAGACGTGGGTCACGGAGGGAAATGACTGCGTGGAGTGCAAAGGGGGAACTCATCTCTAACTCCGGTAACTGGAACCTCTGAGATCAGAGTTGCTGGGCCACCGACTGCCCCCTGCAATTGGGAGCAAAAAGGGGCAGTTTGGATTTTAAGCGCGTTGAGCAAAATCTTTGTGTGGATTTTTTGTTTTAAACTTACACAAAGAAGAGAGATCTCTGCTCTCCATCACTGGCAGCACTCCTCCACCTCATGATCACTGAGCTACTTCAGACCAGCAGCGTCTCTAGTCTGGTGTCTTTCTGGGACCAATGCAATATGCTTCTGAGGAAGCACACCAGAGCTAGGGGGGAAGGGTAAGGGGGGGGGGTATATTTCACAAAATATTTTGCAAGGAACTAAGGTGTTTTCGTTTTGTTTGAAATTCCTTGGATGGCAATGGAGAACCAGGCCCAATGCACGCAGCCCTTCAGGAGAGCTGGGTGCGGAGAGTAAAGGGCCCGATTCTGCACACACCCTACCGGGACTAGCACTTATCGGCCTACCTTGAGACACCCAAGCGAAGCCTCCAAGAGTGATGGGTACAAATCCTCAGGATCGGGCGACTGGTGGGAACCGCGCACGTAAAGCAGGAAGGTGTTATAGCAGCTGCGTTAGGAGGAGAGTTGGTCACTGGAAACAAACCTGTTCTCCAGTAGAAGACCAGATGAAGGACTGAACCAGAAGCCCCTATTGTAGCTGACAGCCCGACAGGGCAGGGTAAGACATTGAAGAATCTAAGCTCTCCGTTTACTCTAGAGTGGCAAGACATTTTTTAATTACTGGTTGACTCAAGTGTTTATTTAACAGTAATCAGAGCAAAAATTGGCCGGGCATTCCTTCCCTCGCCCCAGCACGGGGTCTGGGTTCCGCTCCGTTCCACGAGCCTACTCAAAAAAGCAGAGTTTAGCGCTGACAGATCTGACAAGCTCAGGTTCCCCAGGCATCCTGATGGGATGTTCTCTTCCCCGCTACACGGGCCAACCTGCTTCTCAGGAGGAAACCCCCACCAGCCAGACGGCCGCTCGCCACCCGTCCGTCCCCAGCACTGGCCTCCTTTGCGGAGCTAACAGTGGGAGCCGTTTTAGTTTTTCCTATATGGCCATGAAAATTAAAACACCATCCCGTGTCGCTGCCCGTTGCTCCGGGCCGGCGATTACATCAGCGGAGCTATTTGCAGACCCAGCCCAGCAGAGCACGTTCTTTGTTTCAAGTCCCGTGGCTCTCTGAGCAGCCAACGGGAGTACTCACGTGCTTAAACGTGCTTTGCTGCATCAGGGGTCAAAAGTCTCTGGCCTGAGATTGCGAGAGATGCTGAGTTCTTGCTACTCCCACTGGGGTCTGATGCTGCATTCAGGGCTTCGAAAGGATCAAGGGGGAGCTGTAACACGCTGGCCCTCCTCTCCCGTAGCAATCCGTTCCCAAATGGCAGGAGCTGCCGACAGAGTGTTCAGGCTTGCCACTTCCTCCCATTCCTTTATACGCCAGCGGCCGTTAAAAAGCGCCTCATTAGCTCTGCGTGTGGATATCGAATGCAGCTGTCACTGTTCCCCTCCTGCAACAACAAGTCGCCCGAATATTCCCCTCTGGATTCCTTTTCCCACAAAGCATTTCGAAAACCGCCGCAGCCCACCGAGAAACGGATGAACTTGTTTTTCATTTGCGAGGCACGCACAGAAAGTGGCCTTGCTTAGATGCCCCTGTGGGATCCGTTCCCATCTCGGCTCCGCTTATTAATGGCTTGTAACTTTCTCACATCTATTTAGAGACGCCAGTGCGCTTCCCAGCCTGCCTGAAACCCGCGTTCCCCCCCCGACACGGCCGCCTTTCGTTTTTACAACAGAAAGTTTGCTCATTCTGTTAAAGCTCACCAGAGCGGTGCAAGTTCTGGGTGCAGCACAGGAAAGGGAGAACCGGCTGGCGTGGGAGACTGATAAAAGGGTATACAGAGCCTCCGCCCTCCAAGTCACTGATTTTAAATCAGCCCCGCTGATTAGTGGCCCAAGCCATCCGACTGCTGTATGGCGGCCTATGCAGCACAACTCCAGGGCTGATTCTCAGAACGGCTCCCGCCCATTTAAGTCTTATTTCCCTCTGCTCTATATAGACCACCAACAGGTGGGGCTGGGTGTAAGAGACCCTCCAAAGTCTAGATTTGGAAACACATCACCGCAGGATTCAGGGGATCCGGAGACCACAGCTCTGAACTTGGCTACTGGGCCAAAGCCAACAGCATACATGGTGATCAATCAGTACGCAAGTCAGCGCCCCCTGCAGGGCTGTTGCATAAGAACGGCCATCCAGGGTCAGACGAAAGGTCCATCTAGCCCATAT
The DNA here is from genome assembly GCF_011386835.1 of Chrysemys picta bellii. Taxonomy (NCBI): domain Eukaryota; kingdom Metazoa; phylum Chordata; order Testudines; family Emydidae; genus Chrysemys; species Chrysemys picta. The sequence goes on along the minus strand of NC_088797.1, from coordinate 125,736,222 downwards.
CCTGTTTTCCAACAATGGCCAATGCCAGAGGCCCCAGAGGGAATCATCAAGTGATACATCCCCTGTCACCCATTCCCAGCTTCTGGTAATCAGAGGCTAGGGACCCCATCCCTGCCCATCCTGGCTAGTAGCCATTGATGGACCTGTCCTCCATGAATTTATCTAGTTCTTTTTTGAACCCTGTTACAGTTTTGGCCTTCACAACATCCCCTGGCAAGGAGTTCCACAGGTTGACTGTGGGTTGTATGAAGAGGTACTTCCTTGTGTTTGTTTTAAACCTGCTGCCTATTAATGTCATTGGTTGATCCCTGGTTCCTATGTTATGGGAAAGGAGTAAATAACACTTCCTTATTCACTTTCTCCACACCAGTCATGATTTTACAGACCTCTATCATCTGCCACCTGTCATCTTTTTTCTAAGCTGAACAGTTCGTCTTCTTAATCTCTCCTATGGAAGCTGTTCCAGCCCCCTGATCATTTTGGTTGCCCTTCTCTGTACCTTTTCCAAATCTAATACGACATTTTTGAGATGGGGCAGCCAGATCTGCATGCAGTTGGCACACCCTTGCTCATAACCAGAGACTGGCATTTGAGTGTACATTTTTAACGGTGAGAATAAGTCATCCTGGGAACAATTTACCCAGGGTCATGGTGGAGGCTCCGTCACTGAGGCTTTTTAAACCAAGATGGGATGTTTCTCTGAAAGCTCTGCTCCTGGAATTGTTAGGGGCAGGTCTCTGACCTGTGCTGTACAGGCTGTCGGACTACATGCTGACAATGATCCCTGCGGGCCTTGGAATCTGTTTCTAGGATTTGGGTTTGGATCTTCGCTAAGTTTCCTTCTCTCGGGTTTTTCTGGAGGGGCTAAAGCTGGGATGGATCCAAATGGAGGCTTCCCAGAACAACGCTGCAAGGAACCCGAGGGGGATGCACAGAGTTTCTGCTCATGCAGTGGAAATGTCATTGTACTGGTGTCTCTTCGTTGCTTTGGACGATGGACAACCCAAGTGTGGGGCAGGACCGTTCTCTGGCCTGCATACAGCTAGCCAGCGAGGGGCTTGGCAGGAGGCGGGGCCCATGCTCCGAGCAGTCCCTGAAGGGTGGGCAGGATGCGGGGAATTTCACTGGGGGGGACCAACTGGACCGGCACCGCCCCTAACTGAGCAGTCGCTGAGCCAGCAATGGAGGACACAGCACCCAGTTCTGCACAGGCCAAGGGCAAGCACCAGGGTGGCGTTTATCTGAGTACCGTTGCAAGCACCGGCATATGCGGCCACACGGTGTGTCACAGGCTGCCAGGGGCCGCGACACCAAAGGGCTTTCATGCAAGCCGGCTTCGGGCACCCAAGCAACAGATCCCTGGGACTCCTATGTACGAGCCCTGCGCACCGCTTGGACCATGCTGCATCGAGCAGAAGCGAGAACATGAAATCATTTGTCCGGAGCCAGCGGATCGCTCCCCGCCCCCAAAAAGGCGTGCAAGTCAATTGTATATCTGGGCTGGTAAATATTAAGGCTACTTCTCTTCCGTGCACCAGATGAAAAACAGATCAATAAAAATCATGCCATTTGCCTGGCTACAGACAGGCGTGCACAGTTTGTCTTCCAAAAATAAATAAGCCCTGAACTTTGTTTCCTTGCCATGTCCTCCTCTAGCAAGCTGGCAGACCGCCGGCCAAGCCCGCCCTGGGGAAAGATCGCTGGGCCTTTCTTTATCACAAAGCAAACTCTGCTCAAACGTAACCAGCTAGGGCAAAGCAAAAGCTAATGGCAGTGCGTGCCCGTCTTCCCAACGTAGGGCTTTGTGGGGGGTTTGCAGATCAGTAATTACACCTCCTTCCCAGCACTCCTATGCCTGCGATCAGTGGGTAGCTTTGTCTTGTAGGACAATCATCCAATTAGCTGTAAAAGCTGGTTAATTTTTTACCCAGTCGATACAGAAGGAGGAACTGCTGCGGTTTGAATTTCTTTTCTTTTTCTTTTTTTTTGCAAGCAGGGGACATTAACTCATCCCTGGCAAACCCGGGTGCTCAGAGGCCTTCCCTCGGCATGGGGAAGGCGGGAGAAACTCGACCCGGTTCCTCAGCAAAGGATCAGAGAGTCACATGGCGGAGTTCAAGCCGGGGCAATACAAGTCTCGCAGTGCAGTGAGGAGGAAGTGCCCACACGGACTAGGGGACTGGCTGGCTGGCATTTCACACCCAGAGGAAGCTGGGTTTGTTCTGCAGGTTCTACAGGTGCATGGCTTTCCCCCGGGGAGGGAAGGCAAGATTCGGTCCCAGCCTCAGAACTCACCTGGTTTTGGAAGTTTGATACCCTGGGAGGCCCCTCGCACTTCCTCCCTGAGCCTGTACATGACGCCCCCACCTCTGCTCCTACCTGGACTGATCCCCCTTCATCCCAGAAAGGGATGATGGGAGAGAGAAACAAACAGAACTACAAGATCTGACCAGGCAGGTGTATCTCAGCTCTGCAGGTCACTCTCAGGCCTTAGCCAGGACGCGTCTGCCACAGAACGTGCCAGCCTGCGTTCTAACACCGATGTCCACGCACGCCGCAGCTCGGGAGGGGACAAGCTACAGGATGAAAGAAACCGGTTATCAATGGCCACAACAATGTGAGCTACGGTGCACTGGGCAGCCCCAAGCAGACGGTCTAAGCCGGATAAGCCGGTCCTTGCCACCCCAAACATCGATCCAATTCTGTTCAGCAAGAGGGTCCCGGTGGGGGGAACAGCCCCTTGGAGATTTTCCCCATCCTAGGCCAACGTAAGCAGCCCAACTCAGCCCACCTGACGTAGGGGTCGGGACGGGAGGGAGAGCAGCCGACTGGCAGCTGGATCCAATTCACTTCGGGGCTGCGCTGGTTCCTGGAGAAGGCCAAAATTAGGGAGGCCCAAAGCCACCTGGGCACTCCCTGGTCTGCCCCAGATTTTTCTCCAGAGCCACGGAGTTCAAGGCCAGAAAGATTCGCCAGAACATCTCATCTGCCCTCCTGCATATCACAGGCCACCAAGCGAACGACCGGAATTAAGACATAAGAATGGCCAGAGTGGGTCAGACCAATGGTCCATCTAGCCCAGGTTCCTGTCTTCCAACAGCAGCTGGTACCAGATGCTTCACAGGGAATGGACAGGGGAGTGTCTGATCCCCTGTTGTCCAGTCCCAGCTTCTAGCCATCAGAGATTTAGGGACACCCAGAGCCTGGGGTTACATCCCTGCCCATCCTGGCTAATAGCCATTGATGGACCTATCCTCCAGGAACTGATCTAGTTATTTTTGAACCCCATTTTAGTTTTGGCCTTCGCAGCATCCCCTGGCAAGGAGTTCCACAGGTGACTGGATGTTGTGTGAAGAAGAACTTCCTTCTGTTTGTTTTAAAGCTGCTGCCTATTCATTTCATGGGGTGACTCCTGGTTCTTGTGTTATGGGAAGGGGTAAATAACACTTCCTGATTCACTTTCTTCACAGAGTTCACGATTAGACCAAAGTATAATAGCTCTCAGGAGACTAAGCCCCTGGTATTTAAATTACTCAAGTAAAAAAAAAATAATGCGTGGGAAAAAAAAGATTCTACACAATTTATTTACATTCCAGCATTCCCCTGCCAAGCTGGGAACCCAGAGAGTCTTGTTCTAACACGTGAGAACTGGAGAGCAAAACTAACCAGTCTCCAGAACCATCATGCTAATCACATGGAGCCCAGATGTCAACGGACAGCACAAGATAAACAAGGGCATTATAACTCTCATTCCAACATGCAGGGGTGTTAAGAAAGTCCCATACACAAACGGCATGACCCTATGTGATTTTTTTATCTTGACAGGGCCCTTTTTCGGGGGAGTTTTGCAGCATTCCTGGAGAAACAGGGCAATGCTTTGCTGTGAAATGGGCTTCGCCAAAGCCACATCAAGTTCGCTGCCAACAGAGAGCAGGATCATCAGGTGGGAAGGTTCCACTTCAAAAGTCAATGCTGAACTGGACTATACCATTATGTGGCTGTATTTGTGGCGACTTTCTTCCTGACCCTACTCCGCAAGTCTAGGTTGTGCCCTGAAGCATGACAATAGATACCCCTTTAACTTTTACTCTAGGTGGTGAAATTGCATTGCTATGTTAATAATGCACTTTTCTACTTATTATGGCCTCTCCAGATAAAATAGTGCAGAGAAATAAGTTAGCGTCGAACAGACTTTTGAAAATCTCCTGGCCAGGGCCTGTGCAGAGGCATTATATTTCCAGGTGCTGCCGTTACACGGACCTTCACACCATAACCAATAGCTCAGTGTCTGAAAACACACTCAGCAGCAGCATGTGTTTTGGCTATTTTTTTTTTAAACCTGACATTTTTAAGCTGGCAGCATAGGACTCCTGGCTAAAGCAAAGCTTATTCCTCTTGTCAGCCTGTTTTTTCCCGGGGCAAACTCCTTGCTTAGTTTCTGATCCTAATTACATTTTTCTGCTTCTAACTTAAAAGCTTCCTTGAAAAAAAAAATGGGGAGACTTACAATACACAGGAGCTGAAATCCTATCTGTCTTCTGATCCTGCACTTACACAGTGGGGTCTCTTGCTGTCTTCGCAGAGGGCTCTTAACCTTGTGTCAAACTGCTGGGAGTTGAGAAGGAAAAGGAGTGTTCCCAAGAACCCAGTTGTGGCATGCAGCTGTGACGAGTACTTTAACTGCAGTGCAGACATACCCTGACAGTAGAGACCCGTGGCTGGCCCATGCCAACTGACCAGGGCTCGAGGGACTCCGGCTGAGGGGCTGTTTAATTGTGGTGTAGACATTGCACCTGGGGCTGCTGCCTGAGGTCTGGGACTGTCCCACCTCATGAGGTCTTAGAGCCTGGGCTGTTGGCTGCTGTGGTCCCCGCCTTTTTACTGCTGTCCTCTCAGTGCTCACTTGAGGTGTTTCCCAATCACAGCGTGAAAGAACCCCCTGGGTAGCAGGCAGGAAATGTGCCTTGACTGCTCCTGGGGGCCTGATTCTGATCTTGCTTACGCAGGCGTCTGTTCACTTCGGTGGAGTTGTTCTCGATTCTTACACTGATGTAACCCTCGCTTAATTGTTCTGCTGGAAAACGAAGCGTCTGTTAACTTTTAAAACTTGTTCCCTGATCCCTATCATCCAAGCAGTTACTAGTGATATTAACGAGTGATAGTGGCTCAGGTTTCCCGTATTGTGTGATACAGGGCTGTGCACTCAGCCCCCACGCATGAGATGTGTCCGACTGTGTTCTCCTGCCGCCATTGTTCATACCACCCTCTCCTTTCCGGCCTGGCTATATTTTGGGGGGGATCACAGGGATAGAAAAGACACAAGGCTAGAGGTGGCCATTGATCTGTTCCAGCCATGACAATGTCTCTGTTCCTAGGGGGGAAAACAGTAAAATCAGTCCCCATGGGCCATGCAAAACATGAAGCTGAGTGGTGTGAACTCAGTTATAAGGGAGAATCAGGAAGATTAGCTGCAGCTTGACACAGTTTGCATTCATCTCAGTTCACTTCCTTTAAAAATTAACAGTCGTAGTTCTGCACTTTGGCCATTGCTGTGTCCGATTGTCATAAACAGATTTTACCCCAGGAGACCACAGTTTCGTAACACTGAGCTCATCTAAATACTTCTCGTAAAGTGATGAGCTTTGCACACGAAGGGAATGCAGAGAGTGGCTCAGCCATAACACAGCCCTAAGTCCACATGGGCTGCATGCTATTCCGCCAGCCAAGACACTCCTGCGTCACTCCACATCAGAATAAGTTGTGTGGGGGCTTTAAGTTTTTACTCTCTGTTCAAATCAGTGGGCATCAAACCGGAACGTCAGTGCCCAACGCACAGCCTTTTACATTTAAAGAGCGGTATTCTAATCAAGAAGCCACAGTCCCACCTGCCAACTGTCCAAAGCTTTACTTAAAATAACCTATTTTAATGGGCCAGGAAGCCTCATTTGAGTTCCTTCTGTCCTCACAATCACCGGACTGCATGTGGGAAAAGCCTATGATCCCGTCGAGTGGGCCTGCATGCAGAAGGCTGTTCTTGCACTGGTGTAGGAACATCTTAAATGAAACTACTACCTAGCTCTCTGAAAGCTAGACTCCAGCTTGGGGAAAAAACAGCCCCTGTTTCCACCGCGTTGTAGTTATCACAGGCTGCCCCACCTCCTCCCACTCCCAGTTTTTGCCCTTGTGCTTGCTGTTGGCTATTAAATTGTGTGGCTTGAAAGAGTTCCAAGGCATTTACACAGATCAAAAACTTTCCCAAACAAGCCTTTGTGCCAGCAATATACTCAGCGCTCCCAAGAGTTTTCGACTGAGCATGTCAAACAAAGCACTTGTGTCAAAAGCTGAGATCTCTTCCTGCCACGGAGGACAACAGAAATCCCCTACGCCACCGATTTTGGGGTATACATTTATTTCCTTAAATCCAGTAGGCTGAAATTCACTGTGAACATTCCCACAATCCTGCTCTCTCATTCAGAAACACTCAGATACTTAGGAATACATATTCTGCCTTCTACGGAAAATATTCTGCCTGGCTAACCTGCAAGCCCTGGTTAAGAAAAATAAATTCAAATCACAATCAATAGATTTCTCTCCCCACATTATAGGCCACCATATCAGCAGTTAAAGGTATCAAGCCAGAGACACAATACGTTGCAAATGTTGCAGCTTTTTTAGAGTCCAAATTTCAATCAAATCCTATTCCTTTGTTCTTAGACATCAGAAATCAAACTAAAACTTGCTCCGTGATTATAAACAAAAGGGGAGGGGCCCCTCAATTTTTCTCATGTATTTTGTTACACTTCGCCCAGCAAACCTGCATTCAGTTTTGGGACTGGTTCACACCACACCATAACTTTAGCTGGAACAACCAGCTGGATGGGAATGTTTTTAACCGACCGTAGCTTTCTGTGTTACTCTAGGAGTGTAAGCGCTGTAGGACAGGGAAGGCCATTTGCCATGTTTGTACCTTGGTTTGAACAGAGACCAATCCGGTTGAGGATTCGAGGCACTCTCACAAGAGTACTGCCTCGGGACAGGCAAGGATAGTCCAGAAACCGCTAGACCCAGCTTTCTTATTCACTAAGAGCTATGGAATGGAATAAGCTTTTAAGAGAACCCATATTTGTCACCTGTTCCATTAGAAGCCCATCTGGGCTCCTTACATCCCTCAATTCCCCCATCCCACCCCACACAGGTTCCCTGTTGTCATCCTCTCATCCCCATCTATTTTAGGGACTCCCTGCAGCCCTCCCGCTCTGCCCCATGCCAGGGGATCTGTGTGCCCCCTTCCCACCACCATTTTTATTCTCATAGATGCCAAGGCCAGAAGAGACCAGTGTGAGCATCTAGTCTGATCCCGGTATGGCACAGGCCAGAGACCTGCCCCAGAATAATCCCTAGAGCAGAGCTTTTAGGAAAACATCCAGTCTTGATTTCAAAATCCAGTGATGGAGAACCCACCATGACCCTTGGTAAACTGTTAGTCACTCTCACCGTTAACACCGTGCCTTTTATTTCCAGTCTGAATTTGTTTAGCTTCAACTTCCAGCCAATGGATTGTGCTACACCTTTCTCTGCTGGACTGAAGAACCCAGTATTAAATATTAGTTCCCCATGCAGATACTTACAGACTAATCAAGTCAACCCTTAACCTTCTCTTTGTTAAGCTAAATAGATTGAGCTCTTTGAAGCTCTCACTGTAAGGTGAGTTTTCCAATCCTTTCATCATTCTCATGGCTCTTCTCTGACCCCTCTCCAATTGCTCAACATCCTGCTTGAACTATGGGCACCAGAAGCGGACACAGTCTTCCAGGAACAGTAGCACCAGTGTCAAATATAAAGGTAAAATGACCTTTTTACTCCTATTCAAGATCCCCGTTTACGCATCCGAGGGTCACGTTAGTTCTTTTGGCCACAGCGTCGCACTGGGAGCCCGTGTTCAGCTGATTCTCCACCACGACCCCCATATCTTTTTCAGAGTCACGGCTTCCCAGGTTAGAGTCCCCCATACTGTAAGTATGGCCGACATTCTTTGTTCCTAGATGTATACATTTAGTCATATTAAAATACACAGTTTGCTTGCGCCCAGTTTATCAAGCGATCCAGATCGCTCTGAATCAATGACCTGTCCTCTTCATTATTTACCACTTCCCCAATTTGAGAGTCATTTGCAAACTTTATTAGTGATGTCATGTTTTCTTCTAGGTCATTAATAAAAATGTTAAATAGCGTAGGACCAAGAACCAATCCCTGCGAGACCCCACTGCTTGCGGACAATTCCCCATTTACAATTACATTTTGAGATCTATCAATCAGCCAGTTTTAAATCCATTTAATGTGTATTATGGTAATTTGACAGCATTCTAGGTTTTTTATCACGTCATGAACTACCTGGGGTCATGCAGTTTACCCTTTCTAAAAACTGGTGCAACCTTGGCTTTCTCCCAGTCTTCTGGAACTTCCTCGGTATTCTAAGACTTATTGAAAATCAACATTAATGGTCCAACAAGCTCCTCTGACAGCTCTTTAAAAACTCTTGGATGCCAGTTATCAGGACCTATTGCTTTAAAAATGTCTGACTTTAGTAGCTTCTGTTTAACATCCTCCACCGATACTATTGGAATGGAAAGAGTGTTATCATCCCCATAGGATGAGACCATATCATCTGTTTTTCCCCCAAATACAGAACAGAAACATTTATTGAACACTTCTGCCTTTTCTGCATTATTATTGTTAATTCTACCATTTCCCTCTAGTAATGGACAAATACCATTGTCAGGATTCTTATTGTTCCTGATATATTCAAAAAAACTCCTTATTGTCCTTAACTGTGCTGGCCATAGAGTTCTCCTTGTGTGCCTTTGCTTCCCTTATCAATTTTCTACAAGTCCTAACTTCTGATTTATATTCCTTACTATCAAATTCCCCTTTCTTCCATTTGTTAGATATTATTCTTCTTTCGTTCTCTTCAACCAAGTGTCAACACTTTTAGGTTCTATTGGGAGAATCGGCAAGGCTAAAAGGAGAGGTTGTTATGTGGGAATGTGCTAATGGTTGCCATCAACCAATAATTACAGAGGTGGCAGAAGCCAATAGCTCTGATAGCTAAATGCCAGAGGCTCCTCCGGATGTCCCCCATTTTCCACTTTCAGTTCCCCTCCCCAAAAATGTCATTAGAGTTCTGGCCATTGATGCCTGGAACATTCCCTTAAATTTTGGAATTAATTGGATGTGGCATTCAAACGTTATTGCATTACAAGCAGAGAAATGCCATCAAGCCAAGTGTAAAACCTTGCAAGGCCAGTCAGCTACGCAGCTTCATTCATAAGTATATCCGCAACTCTTACAATCAGAGTGAATGCTCCCCATTGGAAACCGTCTCCCACACCACTGTTATTAGCATATGTGACATTGACTCAGCTCAAACACAATCCGCCCATGCACCGCGTCCGCCCACAATGGGAACTCTTTGTATTGTTCTTTCCGACAGTCACTGCAACAATACATACCTGAAGACAGCTGCCCTGTAAGGGGCTGTGAATTACATTCCGAAGGCTAACCAGCTTATTTTTCCATTAACTCTAAAGCAGGCAAGACTTGCCCCAAGCGGCTTTTCCATTCCCCAGAACTCCATCACTGTGGGCTAAAATGCTAATGGTCACAGATCACTTTAAAATGGCAGGTCTATAACGCAGTGATCAGCGGGCGGTAGAACATTCCTCTACGTTAGCAAGCCAGTCTAATGGTAGAGTCCGTGAGTTACTTCCCTCCCCTGGAGTTGCTGTTTAGGTTAGATGCACACTTGAGGACCTACATCATATCGCTGGGACCAGCATTAATATTCTAGTAGCACCCAGAGGCCTCAGAGATTGGGCTAGGCGCTGTGTAGAGACAGAGTGGGAGATGGTCCTTGCGTACAGTCCAAACAGCCAGAGGGAATACGATCCCATTCAAAGATGGGAAATGGAGGTGTAGGATTAAGTGACATGTGGAAGTGAATCCCAATCTCCTAAATCCCACTCCAGCGCCTTAATCACCAGGCTACCCTTGGACCTGCGGTGATTCCCAGTAGATCTACCTTCCCCTCACCCCTAGTTACTTGGAACCATGGGTAATTCTATGCGTAGGATTGCGACCCTACTGCCAGAACCTGAGACATGGAGGGTCAGGCGGAGCGGTTGGAGCAGCGGCAGTCCGGCTCAGCGGTCAGTGTGGTGGCAGCCAGCCCGGGAACCAGAGGTTGGAGCCGGAGCCAGGAGTCAAGAGCAGAGTCGGAACAAGGCATAGGTAGGGCTGGAGCGGGCAAAGGCATGCAGAGTCTGTCACCACTATCAGGCCGGGGACAGGTCCAACCCAGGAAGTGACACTGGGCAGACTGAGCTGCTACCTCTCCTGCAAGGCTTATATACCTCTCCTGAGAGTCACCAGACCCGCTCCTGGCTTGCAGATTGGCTCCAGAGCCTAGCACATCACCACATGTGGCTCTAGTTCAGGGATGACCAATCACCTCGCATCTACCTGTGATGTCACCGGGACCCATCTTGCGTAGCTCACTTCATTTTTCCAGTAAAAGTGGTTTTTTACTTGGAGGGCAGCCAAACTGGAACTCCAACACCCAAACGTGCCCACGTTCAGAGGCCAGAAGCACTGAATCAATTAATCATAGAATCACAGAATCTCAGGGTTGGAAGGGACCTCAGGAGGTCATCTAGTCCCACCCTCTGCTCAAAGCAGGACCAACCGCAACCAATCCCCACTGATATCAACTCAGCCAATGTGCACCCGAGAATTAGCTCAAGGGCTTCTCAAACCCAGCTTGGAGACTTATTTGAAACCAGAGCCAGCTCCCCTTTTTTTAGCATTAATTAAAAAAAAAAAGAGGATAGTCCAGAGGAAAACGTCAGGTCCCATCTTCTATTCTCTGTGTTACATAGCGGCTCAATCCATTCTTCAGGGACTTTCTATGAGCAACATCTTCTAAGTTAAGAAAAACAGGCTAAACTTTTTTTTTAAAGTACATAAGATGTGGAAGGACAGTGAGGTGCCACTCTGCGCCTTCAGCTCCTCCTTAACAAACCCACCGAATGCTAGACTCACAGCTGGAGTGCGAGCTGCAAGGTAATGAGCCGCCCCAGCATTTCAGGGAATTATACTTACATTGTAGAACTGTGTGAAGATTTGCAGAGTCGGGCCTCTGATGTTCCCTCGTGTCCCTGATCTCTGACTCTGAAAGATCAGCACCAGGGTGAAGTCTCAGAAGATCCGCTCTGCCAAGCTCTCTGCACTAATCAAATGCAATTATACTCCCTTGAAACGCTGCCGGGCCTTCTCCCTGTGTCAACAGATGAATGCTCTTTATCCTCCACTACATGCGAGCAAATAAATTGGAATTATGCGCACATCTCTTCTGTATTAAGAGTCGTGAAAGCGCTAACAAAATACAAACCAGAATAGCAGGAGACTACAAGATAGTACATTCAAAGACGGCCACATACAAGTGCTCAAAAACACTTGCACGCTAATATGGCTAAAACTAAAAGTACGCCAACCAAGTCCCGTCTTCTTTCATTCCATCACTCACGTAAGTTTGGTCACACTTTATACTCAGGGTATCATACGCACAGCTGGTAGTGCCACCTCTAGTTAAAGCTGCCCAACACTTTGCACTATAAGACCCAGTTTTCAGTTGCTTGTAACTTTCCTAAACTTAAATCCTTCGGGCTGATATGCTCCCTGCCCCTGAGACGGGAGGGGTCTTGATGACCCCAGAAGTCGCTTCCAGGCTGTGTCCTACATCCGCACCTCAGGCGGAATTATTGTTTGAAAGTTGCAGCTAAATACATTTTGCCCATGCAAAAAAATAAATTCTTCCCCGTGTTTTCTTGAGAAGCTCTGGTGCCTCTGCTTTGGAGCAAGGACTTGAAACTTGGCGGCGGGGAGGGAGGTGTCACCCTGGCGCCAGGGACGTGTCTTTTGCCATCCCTCTGAAAATTCACCCAAATCTGGCCAAATTATAAGCCCGGGGGGGGAGGGAGCCACAGATGGACTCTCAGTTCACACACACTAGGACAGACTTGTTAAAGTTTGGCAGCTAAATTCTCCCAAGATGCCATCTGCACTGAGCATGCTCTAGCCCCTCACGGCTCCGACATGCAACTGGACTGCAACTACGCCATCCCCACAGAGCAACTGAGATGCTCCATCCCAGGGCCGCAGGGGCTGAGCAGGACTTTCCCTGCAATCGCTCCTCTCGCTGCTGGTGGCCACTGTGGCATCGGGCACCAGAACTGAGCCAAGGGAGACTGTCTACTCTCATGCTCCCCCTTCTGGCATCCAGGCAACAAGGAGGAGACAGAGGAAGCACCTGATTCAAACGCAGAGGACAAAGAAGTGGGAGGAAGGAGCTAGAAGTCGGGGAGGAGGAGCCAGGATGGGTGGGAGTGGGAAGGAGGAGAGAGAGCTGGGGGACACAGACAGGGTTTGGGGTGGAAGCGGAACCACTACAGCACATTCCCCCTCCAAAACCTATAATTGTACCCAGAGTCCTGAATCTCTCCATTCCCCTGCTGTCAGCAAACATCTGCAAAGCCCACCGGAAAGTGTGTGTCTCATTCCCCTCTAGTGGTGACTCTGCGGCTACGTCCTCACTACGGGGCGGGTCCATTTTAGATACGCAAATTCAGCTACGCAAATAGCGGAGCTGAATTCAATGTATCGGAGCCGACTTACCCCGCTGTGAGGACGGCGGCAAATCGACCTCCGCGGCTCCCCCGTCGACGGCGCTTACTCCTACCTCCGCTGGTGGAGTACAAGCGTCGATTCAGGGATCGATTGTCGCGTCCAAATGAGACGCGATAATTCGATCCCCGAGAGATCGATTTCTACCCGCTGATTCAGGCGGGTAGTGTAGACGTAGCCTGCGTAGAGGATGACAGCCTACTACTGCTGTTATTATTCCATTAGCTCAAGTGGCAGACGTCTGTGCTGTGGATCAAAAGGTCCACAGCCTGCTCTTGACCAAGTTGGGGATCAATATGGTTCCAGATGAATTTGGGGCTTTTAAAAATAAAACTTAGGAAATCACAAAGAAACCTGAATTAACACATTTACACTGTCTTAACGTTCCAGCATTCCAACGTTAAAAGCCGCCAGGTCTGAGGTTGATCCAGCCCCCTTGGGCACATGCGTTACGACACAGTCTTTAATTACACGATCCCAGACTATTACCCCCCGACAGGACCCTGCCTCGTTCAGTAACTGAAGAGTTATTCGCTATTTTTTCTCCATCTTCCTCCTTCAGTGTGTGGCCCGAGGCCTGTTTTAAGCACAGCTCTTCTAAACCCTGCATTGAGTACAAGATTATTAACTTCCTCCTGGGGCATTTCTATGCTGCTCTCTCACCATGGCATCCGAGTGCTTTACAAACAGGCATTCATTTGCATCCCACACCCGAGAGTAGGTGGGATTATTACCCTCTGTTAAAGACGGGGAAGTGAAGCACAGAGATTAAGGCCAAGCACCCACTAAGTTTGGGTGCCCACTCTGGGACATCAAGGCCACGGTTTTCCAGAGTCCTTCGCGCCGTCATAGCACGAGTTCAAAGGACAGCTCCTTCTACCTCCGCTGCGGCTGTGCGCACTCAGCACTTCTGCAAATCCAGCCCCATGTGTTTCGTGCTGAGCACCCAGAAAATGAGGAACACACAGTTAGTGGCCACTGGGAAAAGCTGAGTTTCTGTGACTTGCCCGGCACCCCATAAGAACTCGGTGGCAGAGGCAGGAAAAGAATCCAATTTGCCAGGGCAGCATTCAGCTGCCTTACCCAAGAGACCATCTTCGTTCATTACACACCTTCCAACTTCTGCAACAAACCGTCGGGATCCTAACATGGGCGGTCAGGACCAGGGGTCAGAGCAGGGGCAAACTTGGGCCTAGGAGTAGCAGAGGAGTTCGTAGTCAGGTTCCAGGCCAGGGTAGATACCAACGGTCAGACTCCGAGTTAGGTTTCAGGGTCCAGGTCAGGAGGCAAAGTCCAAATTAAGCTGAGGTCAAAGCCAGGCGTTCGGGAGCAGGAATAATCATGGCACCAACAGGAGAGCCACACTGGTGGTGGGACACTTCATGGAACGCCCCGTGGGTTTACATAGGGCAGGGAGTCAATCAGAAGCCACGAGGCTGCTGTCTGTCAAATCCTTGAGGCGGAACGTCCCAGGGTCTGTGTCCACAGCGGACCACGGAAAGTCCAGCTGGCTAGCAGCTCTTCAGACCCAGGTTCTAGACCCGCGGGGCCTTATGCAAAAGAGGCACAGGTCCTGCACAGGTAGCCTCCTTCGCTCCCCAACCCTGATTCGTCCCTAGAGCAGATCTGTACTAAAGGGGTAGAGGGAATAGTATTCAACCATCTTTAATGCCACAATGCATATGCCCAAGAGGGGGCTGAATTAGGGTTGCATGGGGGCCATCTTAAACCTGCCACATCCTGACCTTGCAGTCTGAACGTTCTTCTGAATAGTTTATACAAAATTAACCCATTTATAGGCCTTCTATTAATCGCCTGCTCCAGGTGACTTATAAAAAGAGAAACTAACGCCTGTAACATGCTTCTATTGTCATCTGTATTATTTTAGTGCCTAGAAGCCCCCGTCATGGACCATATAATTAACCATTTACAACTGCAGCCTTCCTATACAGTGTGTGGCCCACAATTCATTCATCTCAAGGTGACCACGTAGCAGGTACCCAAAGGCTGGTTTTGGGGAGAGAGCAGCAGGAAGGAAGGAAAGAGGGGGACTATGGTGGCTTCAGGATCCAATGGCACATCCCAGCCTAAGAGAAGAGCTGGGGGAACTATATTAAGGACGAGGGGTGGAGGAGGGAGAAGGAAGCCTGCTGCTTACTATGGAGCGTCCTAGGGCAGTGAGCGTACAATGATCTTGCTCGCCTCTGGGGGATGGGCACAGACGGAGCCAGCACTGTCAGGTGAGCTCACTGGGAATTCGTCAATGAAACCATTTTTTCACTGGAAAATGCTGAATTGTCAAAAACAAAGGGCATGGTCTGGTGACTTCCCTGTTTGGGGAGTGGGGGGGGGGGGGGTGAAAATTGCCAGCGCATCCTGTTTGGGCATTTCTCCAAACGAAATGTTCTCTTCAGCTCCAAGCGGCTTTTCGTTTGGAAATGTACGATAATTTATAGAAAAAAAGACGTTTAAAAAGGTTGAAATCAAAACGTTTTCATTGATCCCATGCAAAATATTCGGGGGGGGGGGGGGGCGGAGTGTTGCAGCTTGTGAAAAGATGCAAGATTTTGACTAATTCGAGCCAGGAAAAGGGTTCAAAATAGTGAAAAATTTCCCAGGACAAGAAAATGGTTTTCTGCCCAGTTCTAATGCCAGGAGCTCTACGACGCCTAGGGAGTAACTCTACTACATGAGCCCAGGACACCTCCCTTGTGCAGAGCCGGTGGGAGCTTTGCGGTGCTGGTTTTCTTTGGAAGTCATCAGAGCCTCGTGTTAAATTTGCAGCGGTCAGATAGGCAGGGAAAGGCGAGCGCACTCACACCCTCCCACAACCAACCGTTGCTGGTCAGCGGGTGACTGGGAGGAGCGGGCGGCTCACGTATTAAAGCACCAATAGGAGCCATCTGGGGTTGAGGGGGAAACGCTTTTCCTCCATTCTTAACTGGCAGAGGGCTTGGAATGTGCCATGCAAAAAAACCTCAGGAAGGGATGGCCAAATAGGAGAAGATAAAGAGACATACAGAACGTCTTCCAATAAATCAGAGCGCCACTCCTTCCAAACAGCTCCCTTGCTCTCCACGTCCCTGCACAAAACCTGGGAGAAGTGACCTGAGAGAGAGCAACACATCAGCCCTTCAGTTAATCAGGGAGATGGTACAACAGGAACAGGCCAGAGCGGTCTACTGCATCAAAATCAGCACCCGAGCCGAGACCTGGCTGCTGTGGGGAGCTTGAAAGCTTTAAAACCAGGAGTTGCCCATGTAACACCCCCTTTGATTGTTAAGAATGGGGAACAAATTCAAAATCTAATCTGGGTTGTGTATTTGTGTAGTGTCCCTTTAACCTGCCCCCTCAGAACAGGCACGTCCGGAGTGCAAACAGCGTCTCATGTTCTGATCCTGCACACGTCAGGAGAGAAGAAGGGGGAGGGAGGTGAACTTACTGGGAAACAGAAAAACAAAGTGATGGATGACAGCACAGGCACTCAGTACTTCAAAACAGATCTCGCAGCATTCCCATTTAAAAAAGCCAACAAGAACCAAGGGATGGATTAATATGTATTGCGTCCAAAAAAGGGAGAAGTAAAGCCGTACGATTTCTAGCTGAAGGATCACACTCAGAAATGGTAACAACAAAGGGACACTGTCGACCAATAAAACTCTTCCTTCCCTTTGTTACTCAGCACTGTCCACTCTTGTGGTTTTATTACCAATCTCACAATACATTTTTTGAATCCCCAGCTGCTGGAGTCGCGTTATTCCATTAGAATCACTGCTTTCATTTTTAAAACATATTTTTTCTAGCCCTCACAGTTGCAGAGAAAAGCATGAACCTGTGAAACTTTAATGGTTCAAAATCCAAAAGCAAATAAAGCCCAGATTGCTCTTTGAAAATCTCCTGATTTTCAAGACAATCTCCTGATTTTGGGGCCCTGATTCATGCTTTTCAAACACATGCACTTGGCAAAACTGATTACTGATAAAACCATGTTTTGCGTAACGGTCTCTCTCCACTCTTCGTCCTGGTTGCTTTTTGCATCTCACTCAGTTTGGACAGTAGAACTAGATGAAATTCCATTCCACTTTTAGACAGTTTTAATAACAAGCTCTTGGAGTGTAGAAACATTCTCCATCGGCTGTGTACTGGCAATGCCTCAGTGTCTCAAGGCTTCTCCAGCATGGGGTGCTGACTAACGGTGAACTTCAGACGAGCGTTCTTCATCCATTTAGAGACACTTGGTCTGCTGGGACTTTCTCCCCAGAGCACCAGTCTTTGGCTTATGGACAGTAACTACATTAGCCACTGGCCATCAGTCTGTAGTGGAGACAGCTTGGTTCTCAAGTGAATTTCCTGGTTTTAGGTATGGGTCGCAGACGTTAAACGGGGAGGGTTACGCTACGTGAGGTTATCATAACTGATTACATCTGTGCCTCACACACTCGTTACAGTTTCACAATGTTTAAGTTCAGAAGGGATCACATTAGATCAGTTCCCTTGGTAGTTCACATCAGCTGATTTTTAGCCCTCCCAGGCAGTTGTTAGATTTCCCCTACACCTACACACACTCGGAAAGGGCACCCCGTTCACTGGGACACAGGCCCAAAGACCCGCATCTCCACTCCTCTAGGGAAAACTGGTACTCTTCCGCACTGGTCATTAGTCAAACAGATGCTATCAAAAGAGGGCTGAAATATCTGCTAGATTTAGGGCCAAAAGCTGATCTAGCTCGTTACCTCCCTAATCTGGAGAGGGAATAAATGAGTGAATTGCTAGAATCAGGAAGAACATCTCATGCCAATGCATCAGGCTCAGAAAGTGAAATGTACAGAGTCATACTCAGAGGCCAATCTCCAGAGCGTCGCGTTATCTGCCCTCAGCAGCTCCAAGCGTATTCCTAGTCCCATGGCTGAGAATTGTCCAGGGACATTAATGGGAGCTGGGGACAGCATATTGTGCACTCCAGGCTATAAACTGGCTTCTGCTGTATCCCTGTTTCCCCCCCACACACACTTCAGGATTTGACATGCTCAAACCCCCCTGGCTGGAGCTCCTCTCCGACTGCTACGGAGCGGAAGAAGAGCCGCATGGGTCCGCTGGTTCTGTTTGTTCAGCTGTCTAGTTTCCAGCAGCTCTCGCTCCATCACTCCAATAAGTTAATAACTAACAACCAACTTGCAACATCCCCCGGCCCAGACAATGGGGCCCACAGACTCCTTCCTGCCAGCAAACGTAGCCCCCCTCCAGAGCCAGTCACACCTCAGAGGACTACAGAGCAACAGCTGATGGGACATGCTAGAAAGAGGAACATGTTCAGCTCAGGGCTTGAACGCAGATGCACAACAAGTGATGACAAGCCTGGGGACACCTGAGACACAATTGGTGCTCCCAGAACACAGGTACGGGACACAAATCCCCCCCGACTTCTGCCCCCTCACTCCTCTGGTGGTAGGGATTTGATTTTGACTCCTTCAGGGCAAACCTCAAGGGGGCTCTGGGCTTGACAGAAGGGGGCACAAGGAGAGGCAGGAGGGCGGGGTGCTGTGGAAGAAGTTAGTATTGATACACCAGGAGTCTCTCCACCAGCCTGCACAGTGTAACTGGCCCCTGCCTCTCCCTGGGAGGCAGCAGCAGGTAGCTAGCTCAGAACGGAGGCGGTGAGCATGTGGGATTTCCTGCCACGCAACCGGAAAGCAGCACCATCCTGAAGGACTCAGGGATGTGGGTGGGGAGTGATCCCTCTTTCAGAACTCGTGGGGAGAGACAGGCAGGCTCCCATTCATTCAGCAGGGGAAGCCAGAAGCCAAGTCTACCTGGCTCCTGTCCCTCAACTCCGGGGTAAAACACCCCTACACCTCGCCAAGACAATTCGCATCAGTTAGCCGCACAACGGAGGGTTTGCTGGAAGACATTTAGCTTTGCAAGACACTCCCATGAAAAAGAACAGGAGTCCTGTTCTTAGAGACTAACAAATTTATTAGAGCATAAGCTTTCGTGGGCTACAGCCCACTTCTTCGGATGCATATAGAGTGAAACATATATTGAGGAGATATATATACACACATACAGAGAGCATGAACAGGTGGGAGTTGTCTTACCACCTCTGAGACTCCCGTGAAAGAACACGTGCAAGCAATTTCCACGAATCTTCTCTTTTATTTATTCATCAGAAACCCAAACAAAGCAGCCCGGTGCTAGTTCTGTGGTCTGAGGACCACCAGCGATCTGCGGAGCCTTCCTACCTTAGGGCCGCACAGTGACACGCCAGACGGCCGGGGGTGGGGGGAGGACCTTTTACCAGAAAGGACAAAAGGAGAGGCATGCTAGGGCATATGAGAACCTGAAAGTGAAACTGGCAAGTGGAGTGCTTGATTCGGATCTCACCCCCAGGGAAATCGTCCAGCTTCAAGAGCTTATGTGAGAGGCGATTACAGAGCTCAGTTTTCATAATCCAAGGTTCTGGGTAACCCAAAGAAATGCAATTTTTATCATGAGAGTTTTCCTTCACAGGAGGGGTGTTCTCCCCATACTGCTCCCCAGTTTTCCCCTCAAATGCTTTGGCTGGTTATTTTCCTTATGTTGCAATGTACACACCAGGGATGTCTTCGCTGCACAGAGTTAGACACAGGTGCCGACCAGCCAAGTTGAGCCTGCAAGAAGCCACGTGGCAAAGCCAGCACATGTGACCGTGTCCTCACTTGTGCTGCGCTGCGCTCCCCTGTGTGTATCGCTAGGACTTCTGGGGGCCCATCCCAGGGTGCTCTGAGCTGCGGTGAGATGAGCCGCTCTGATTCCTTCCCACCAAATCGTGGGAGAACTTGTCTGACCTCCTGGGCACACGGCGGGAACTGTGGGCAGGCACTGGAGGACTAGCAGCCCGGGGATGGTTTAGCCTGTGTGCTCGCTGCAAAGTGGGCAGATAACCAGCCCCACTGAAAGTGGGACCTGGGCTCTAACCCCGCTCCCCCAGCTAGCCAGGGTTTAAATCGCCAAGCTCAGGTGAGAGTTTTGCATGGGCTGAGGGGCAACAACCATAAAGATCGAGTGAACTCTGCAGTGAAGACAGACCCATCGGTGTAGGTCCATTTCCCCAAGCAGCTCTACGTCTCTGCCCCATTACCTTAGAGATCAAGAACAGGGCATAAATATACAGTACCAACAATCCCCCCACACTGAGTCAGATTCCAGCCCCTCCAAACCCTGCTCAGAGGGGCATGCTCTCCCTTTAGAGCCAGCACCAGGGGGTTGGAGATAACATTCACAAGGAAAGGAAACAACCAACCCCTCAAATGTTAAGTCCGTTTGGAAAGCTCATGCGTGGGGCTGGGAAATGAACATTGCCACAGGACATCTACGCAGGAGCTAACTCCAGGCTGACAGTGCTAAGTCAAAGTTTCCCAGCAGCACGCATTTGTCTTCTCTTTCAAACAAAGCCGTACGGGTCAACATAACGTGCTGCATGTGACCTGCAGTTAAACCTTAACAGGCTTTGTGGTGCAAGGGCTTTATTTTCAGGTTAGAAGCAGAAGTGTAATTTTAGAGTTACCCTGAGAAGAAAAAGGGGCCCCAAATGGAGAGAGACTCTTTACACGTTATTTACATTGACAAGTTCCCCTGCTGTTGTTAGCAATACCGCAGACTTCAAGAGTTTTCCACTATTTATAGATCCAATCTGCTTGTCCCTAGTGCTCTTTGTGACGGTTTGCATTTCACTGGGCTCGAACAATGAAAGACCATTTAAGTCAGTTTCGTGTGTGTTTTGTGCCAGTTTTACTTCTGGTTTCTTTGTGCCACAAGGTTTGGGTTTCAAAAACCCTTACTGGCAACCTGCTTACGTGGGCCCCCCATCACCACACTACCAGAGCGCCTCACAAACAGGAGTGGATTTATCCTCGCAACAGCACTGTGAGGTAGGCTGTACTTGCCCCATTTTACAGATGGGAAACTGAGGCTCAGAAAGGCCAAGTGACTCGTTCAAGGTCCCACAAGAAGTGTGTGGCAGTGCCAGGAATTGAACCAAACTGTCTCAATCCAGTGCTTTAACCCCAAGACTGAATCATCTCCCCTTTATTTATTCAAAGATACATTTTCTTTAAGAAATCCAATTAAAACAGTTGTTAGAAGCATTTTTATTGGCTTCAAGTTGAATAAAACCTGGTTTATGTTTTCCCCATAGCTTAACTTTAAGCTGATGTCCCCTTTAACTCAGCTTTCAAGATGAATATTAGAAGAAAATTACTTCTGCCTTGGATAAAAGAATACTAGCGCTGCACAGCACTTTGTCCCATCCAAAGTTATTTGCACATACACAGCTTTGTATAGGACCTACATTAAAAGCACAGTCCTGCTTGCCCCCAGAAGGCACATCAGATATTTTAATTCTGCTAAAGTCCTTTCTCTCTCTCGCTCTCTTTCTTTTTTAAGAGACAAACTAGAGCAAAGCCTAAGTCTAATAGCTGATTTCTGTTCTGATTTCATCTTATTACAAGGCTGCCTGAATGCTCCGCTTGAAGGTTTTATTTTCATGTTAGCTGCAGGGTTGGGACTGGGAGGGCCACGGGGGGAAAGAGAGTTTATTCAGAAAATTCACATGCCGAGGATTTCGCCATGACCTGGTTACAGCAGCGTCCCAGCACTGGTAAAATGTGACGAGGGGTCGCAAAGCAGCGAGAGTAACAAAAACAGAAATTCTAATCACACGGATTTCCAAAGCAAGTAACAGGGCGAAGAGGCACCAGCAAGCATCACCCTACCTTCAAGCCAAACACCCCCCCCCCTAATATTTTACACAGGGTTTTCAACACAAGAGGAAGGGCAGCAAAGCAAAGGGAAGCCAAACTCAGCCTTCTCCCCTGACTATTTTATCCACGGGGGCTGGATAGACACACGCACTCTCTGATCGTTTAAGCAGATACCAAGTCTTTTGGGGGACTCTCAGCACACCTCTGCTATTTGAATTCTACGGCAGCTTTCACTCCGTCAGCTCAAACAGCTTTACAAAGCATTAGTGATATAAACCGTTCTTCCCTGTACCTTAAGCTACAGCTGCTACACAACAAGTTGCATCAAACTGTCAATTTCAGCCTCCCTGGTAAACTCCAGAAACCCAGGGGAGAGCTTCTCCCTCCCCACCCCTCACACACCCCATCCCATTCAGCTTTGTAATTATCTTAACACCAGCTCCCGTGCTCAGATCCTCACCTGAGCTGCTAATACAGATGCTCCATGCATAGTTATGAAGTAAGGTAATGCACCTATAAGCAGCTATTCCCCTCCAGAGCACAGACTAGACATCAATTATTCCAAGTGCTCCTGGTTGTTTTTCCCTCCATTCAATCTGCCACAATCGCTGAATAAATCTCACAGCTACAAGAACCCATTACATTCCTAAAGGGAAGGGAGGAAACGATTCGAATGGACTTCAAAAAAAAACCTCAGCGCTCATAAATCCCTCATTTCCAACGGGCTAGAAACACGTTTTCCAGACACGAGAAGCCCCTAAGTCATTAAACCGAAATTCAGGACCACAACAAACACTGGTTTTCTGCCCTCCCCAGAGCAACCAGGCCAAGATGAGCAGAGATCCACTGTGTTAAACATGGCTCCGTAACAAACCAGAGGGAAATGTGGCCACACCAGAACCCCACAGCCCTGATTCAGCAAAGCACTTCAGCCCACGCTCAAGTTTAAGTCCCACCGAAGTCACTAAGAGTTGGGCCTTTATTCAGGGCAACCCTTAAGCTCCTGGTTAAGGGAGGGTGAAGGGGGGACATAAAGGAGCCGGTCTGGGAGGGTAGCCACTTTCCAACGAGCACAGAAAAATGGCATCGTTGTTAATAATAATTTCCCTGCCTCTGGGGGAACCTGCGCTCCTCAGCCTTGTTGGACAGTTTCTTTGTCTTGCAAGACTATTTTTGTCAGCAGCAGAAGAGGCGTCTCCTCGTTACCCCACTTTCAAGCTCGCGTTCTGAAAGGCCAAGCCAAGGCGCAGGGCTCAGTGGAGACGAGGAGGGGGCCAGCGAAGGAAGATTGTCCTGCACATGTAAAAGATCCCTGCATCACACACAGCCCAGCACTCAGGGAAGGGGGAGAAGGGAAAGTGCCCAGCTGGCAGAGAAAAACAACTGCATTCCAGCATCACAATCCCAATCAGCTGCATCCCCCTCCAGCCCCCAGCCCAAGTGTCACTGGCCTGCAATTGGTTATGAACCTGAAACCCCCAAGCCTCACAGCCAGCCCCCCTAAGGGGCTCTAGTCTTCAATCCAGGTGACTCCCCATGCCCCCCCTCCCCCGTCCATGAGGGCACTCATGTGGGTGCGGAGGCGAAGAAGGCATCAATATTCCATTGGATTTCACCCACGCACTGAACGTTCCCTGAGCTACCGACACCAAAACCTGGCCATCCCCATACGTAACCCCTGCCTCCCAGCCCATCCCCATCCACCACACTCCCTGACCCATAGCTCCCAACATACACAAACGCCCCCGCCCCGAGGCACCCCTCACCCCACCATGCCCCCAGGACCAGACACCGGCGTCTCACACTTTACAGTATGTCTCCTACTCCCCCCTGCACCTCTAAACCCACTCCCACATCATGCACCCCCAAGATCCTGGCCTCCAGCACGTCACCCCTGTTCCCCTAAATCCAGCCCCACCCACAGCCCCCAACATATCACTCTTCCAGACCTCTGCCCACCAAATTCCCCCCAGACACCATCTTATACCTCTCACCCCCAGGATATTACCTCTGCCCTGTACACCCTGGATCTTCCGGCTATACCAGCCCCCATCCTGTCTCCCAGTTCGCCATGGATGTCACTCCTGCCCCATACCCTCCATCCTCCCCCTATATCTCTGCCCCCTGGATCCTGCCCCCCAGATCCCCATGGATGTTACCTCGGTCCCATAACCCCACAGATCTGCCCTGAATACCCTCACGCTCCAATCCTGCCCCACAGACTCCCATAGCTCCCCAGATCCTTCCCCTATTCCCCTGGCCACTGATCCTGCCTCCCCCCCAATCCCCATGGCCCCATAGTCCCCCAGATTCTCCCTATATCCCGCCCCCCCAGCCCCCATGGTCCTGTAGCCTCTCAGATCCTCACACACACCCCCACTCTCCAATCCTGCTCCCCAGATCCTCCCCCTATAGTCCCACCCCCGATCCTGCCCCCCAACCCCCATGGCACCGTGGCCCTCCAGATCCTCGCCCTGTACCCCATCCCCTAATCCTGCCCCCCAGATCTCCATAGCTCCCCAGATCCTTCCCCTGGCCACTGAGCCTGCCCCCCAGGCCCGAAGCCCCGCAGATCTTCCCTATACCCTGCCCCCCACACCTGCCTCCCAGATCCTTGCCCATACCCCCAGCCCCCAATCCTGCCCCCCAACCCCCATAGCTCTCCAGATCATCCCCCTACACCCCACCCCCTAATAATGCCCCCCAGCCCCCCCAGCTCCCCAAATCCCGGGCCATACCCCACCCCCGATCCTGCCCCCCAACTCCATGGCGCCGTAGCTCTCCAGATCGTCCCCCTGCACCCCACCCACTAATCCTGCCCCCCAGATCTCCATAGCTCCCCAGATCCTTCCCCTGGCCACTGAGCTGCCCCCCAGTCCCCATGGCCCGAAGCTCCGCAGATCTTCCCTATACCCTGCCCCCCACTCCTGCCTCCCAGATCCTTGCCCATACCCCCAGCCCCCAATCCTGCCCCCCAGACCCCATAGCTCCCCGGATCCCGGGCCATACCCCACCCCCCGAAACTGTCCCCCAACCCCCAGAGCCTCCCCCGTACCCCACCCCCCCAACCCTGCCCCCCAACCCGCCCGAGTCCCCGGTGCTGCCCCCCGGCCCCGGCTCTGCCGCACTTGCCTGTGGCGCTGCCCGCGGTGCCGGCTCGGGGCTGGCGGGGGTCGCTGCGCACCGGGGCCGGGCGGCGGGGCCGGCGCAGGTTCCTTCTGCCGGAGCCGAGTGAGCCGCAGCCGCTGCCGAGCGCCGCGGAGCCGGGCACCAGCGGGGCACCGCGCCGCCACCTAGCGGCCGCTGCCGGGCACGGGCTGCGGGCGGGGATCCGGGGGTCCCCGGTCATGGGGGGGGCTGGCTGTGGGGCTCGGGGGGGGGGGGGCTGAGGAGCTCCTGGGAATGGGGGGTGGAGGCCCCATGGGGGGCTGGCTGTGGGGCTCGAGGGGGGGCTGAGGAGTTCCTGGGAATGGGGGGGTGGAGGGCCCATGGGGGGCTGGCTGTGGGGCTCGGGGGGGGCTGAGGAGCTCCTGGGAATGGGAGGTGGGGGGCTTCATGGAGGGGCTGGCTGTGGGGTTCAGGGGGCTAAGGGGGTCCTGGGAATGGGGGGTGGAGGCCCCATGGGGGGCTGGCTGTGGGGTTCAGGGGGCTAAGGGGCTCCTGGGAATGGGGGGTGGAGGCCCCATGGGGGGCTGGCTGTGGAGTTCAGGGGGCTAAGGGGCTCCTGGGAATGGGGGGTGGAGGCCCCATGGGGGGTTGGCTGTGGGGTTCAGGGGGCTGATGGGCTCCTGGCAGGGGGGGGTGGGGGACTTCATGGAGGGCCTGGCTGTGGGGTTTGGAGGGGCTGATGGGGTGGGGGCCCAGGTGCTCCTGGCAGTGGAGGAGTGGGGGACATATAGGGAGCTTGGGAGCCCAAGCATTCCTGGCTATTGAGGTTGGGGGTCCTTGGGCCCTGGGGCCCCTGGCTGTGGGGGCTGGGGGACTCCCACATGTGGATCTGGCCCTGGGGAACTGAGGAGGGGGCCCACTGATGCTGGGAGGCTGAGATTCTTCTGGCTATGGGGCTCCCTGATGGGGCTGGAGTGGGCAAGGAGGGGAGTCAGAGCTCCCACTGAAGGGGGGCTGGGATTCCCACAGACGCTGGAGTAGTTGGGGTCCCCGTGGGGACTGGCCGGGGGGATGAGGATGGGGGTTGTCCCCCTGCCTGGAGGCTGATGATGGGGCAGGACCATGAGGCCATGGGCATGCAATGCATCCATGCCAAGGTCCCCCCTCCCCTCCAGACTGGGCACATGGGTTTATTGCAGTGGCAGGAATTCCCCCCTCACCCTTTCAGCCAAAATGAAGAGCGTTTTTTTATGACCATTTGGGGATTTTTAAAAAAATAAAAGTAAAGGGAATTTCACGATAAAATGTCACTTCAAGCTGGCAAAGCAAAACTTTGATTTTCCCTTCCCAATGACTGACTTGGCGAATGTTTTGGTGTTACCGAATCTGCATTTTTCACCGAAAGGAGTTTCAGGCAAAACATTTCACCCTGCTCTACTATTTGGGGAGAAGGAACCCGCTACGGCGGCCTACCCTCCATTCATCCCTGGAGCAGGTACAGTCCAGAGATCTAAGGCCAGAAGGAACCATCCTGATCCTTTTGTCTGGCCTCCTGAGAATGCCCCCAATGCCGGCAGCACAAGCCCCAGCCAGCATGTGTCTGGGTAGGGGGGTAAAAGGGGGGTTCAGACTGGATGGCCCATCCAGGTCTTGGCGAACAAGGCTGATACCTTTGTGCCTCTTTTTGCGAGTTTAGTGGCCATCCTCACTTGCAACTATAAAGCAAGAGGAAGTTTGCAGCTAGAAAGCCAGGTGTTGAATTGATTCACCTCCTGTTCCCTCTCAATCATCCCCCGGAGACCAGTCCCGCAGCCCTCTTAGCCAGTTTTGTTCATCTGCTCTGAATTCCCTCCGGTCTGTCCATGCATTTCTGGTAACTGAGGGCCTGCCGTGACCAGCCTAGCCAGGTGCAGTTGCACCAGAGCCATATAGGTTATGCACTACACTGCACGAAAAGCCCTGCAGCGTGGCCACGGCTAGCTCAGGTCACCTGACTCGGGCTTGCGGGGCTCAGGTTGCAGGGCTATAAAATAGCAATGGAGACATTCCCCTGCACTGCACGCTCGAGTCAATTGAGCTGGGCTCTGAGACTCAGGCCATGTCTACACTAGAGCTCTTAACAGCAGCACAGCTGTACCTCTGCAGCTGTAAGACCTCCCCTGTAGACGCTCCATGCTAGTGTCAACGTCGCCTCGGTGCTGCGGGCTTGTAGCCGTGCCCATAGAGATGGGTCTGTTCATTCCCCATCCTGCAATGCCTCTGCATAGACTCCCCCCAAGACCCAGTTGTATCGGCCCCTTCTTGCTGCCATATCACATTGCAAACTTGGGTTCAACTTGCTGTCTGCTACCACCCCTAGGTCTCGTTCAGCATCTCTGCTTTCCACTTTACCTGCCTACTAAATAGCTGAACGTCAGATTATTGTGCATTTACCCTAAAGGGGTCGGACTAGATGACCTGGAGAGGTACCTTCCAGTCCTACTTCTCTGTGGTTCTAGAGGGAATCTTGTTTCTTTCAGTACCTGGCCATGTTTCCAGTCTCTCTGGAGCTCTTACTAGCCTATCTTTGTCCTCAGTGGCATTTGCAGCTCCTCCCTGTTTAATATCAGTTGCTAGTTTCATTCCTAGGTTTACTTCCTCGTCCCAATTATTTAATCAAATCCAACCCAGCCCAGATCCCTGCTGCACCTAGACCCCACCCTTCGTTCCAGGCACTGGAAGTCAACTCACAGATCATAAACAAAAGCTCGGTTTGATTACCATGTTCATAGCCAAATTCAGTTGAATTAATCTCACGTGTAAGACTGAGATACTGTATCAAGTGCAGGTACAGAATGCCATGGGATCATGGAAATGTAGGGACCTCAAGAGACCATCTAATCCATCCCTTACTGCCTGTCCTAGACCTAGATCATCCTTGCAGGCATTCGTTGAACCTGTTCTCCAAGGATGGGGATTCCATAACCGCCCTGTTCCAATGCTTAACTAGCCTCAGATCGCCCGCTTCCCCCTCAGCTAGCAGTCTTGTGAATCCTATCGGAGGGAACGGCCAGGTTTGGCTGGCAGCTGACGACTGCTCTAAAGGTTCCTCTCCTTTGTCAAACCCTGCTGTTCCTTTCTGGACCCTTATGGCTATTTCCCCCGTTGGTTTACAGGCGATGGGAGTTAGAGCTCTGGGAGCAGCCCTGCTGTGGTGTATTTACTACGCAGGCATTACAGGAGCACTGGGATGGCCCTTCAGAATGGGGCTCTTCCTAACTCTAAACAATCCAACCGCAGCTGTTCCTTAGCGGGAGTTTTCTGCATCTCCTGCAAGCACCAGGCAGCTAGCGGCAGTGCCCTGCTCTCAGAGGATGGGCAGAGTTGGCATTTGTGATGGCACGCTTGGCCAAAGCCCACATTTAAAAATTCTGCAGGCAGAGCTGCTGTGGACGCAGGAGAATTGCAGTTCTGCCTCTCCGGGCTGCTGGTGCCGTTTCAATTAGAATCAGCAAACATCTTCTGGACTCTGGACGGATCGGTTATTTCTCTGGTTCGGTTCTAGACATGGAGTCCTGACCGCTCTTCACTGGTATTTAAGATCCTAGAGTCCAGCCATCACCACGAGTGAGGGAGACCGACCAACGCTCAATTGTTATGGGGCTGTTCAACTGCAGGAAGGCGTCACACATCCTGCTGCCCTCCAGACCCGGCAAAGCAACTGTTCTTTGCCAGCCACCTCGTGGCAAGGCTGGTCCATTCCCCCCGGCCTAACCAGCAGCATTGTCTCCATCACGCCGAGTTCTCAGATCCTGGCGCCGGGCGCCTTTGGCCTCACGCAAACGAGATTTGCTCTTTCACTGGTTCTTGCAACTGGTTAGCGTCCCCCGGATGGATTCCTGAGCCAGTGCCGAGCTCAGTGCCAGGGTGCCCCCCGCTGCTGGAGGTGCCATAGATCTGAGATCTCCAGCCACGAGATCATTGGAGAGCCCGCAGCATTTTTCAGGAGAGTAAGGAGGTCAGCCACAGAGGATGTTAGTCCTATTCTCCTGGGTGGCTGCATTCTGGCTCCCAAAATTCCCCTCCATTTCAAGGGCAGATTAGCATTTCCTGTTGAGCTAGACTGAGTGTACCTGCCTTCCCTCCCACTCCACTGGAAGCCAGGAAGTACGACACCTACACACTACAGGCTGATGCAAGGGCTTAGAGATTCAGCTAAAGAATCAAACATGAACAGGGTCAAACTGGAATGACCAAGTCCCGGCTGTTAGTCTCAATACAGGAATCAGCGGGCGATAGTCTCTGGCCTGTGCTATGCAGTAGGTCAGGATAGATTATCATAATGATCCCTTCTGGCCTGAAAAATCTTCTCTCCATCTGGCTGGTATAACTTGCTCCATGTCTGACCCATCCAGGTGGAAAGAGGAGCTGGCAAATGTGTAGATTGCTGGGCTGAATATCCCCATTAGCCAGGCCACGGTGAGGGAGAAGTAAAAATAATAAAATAAAAGTCCTCTCCCCCCTCTGTGAAATCCTCCCTTGGCATTTCCTAGCTCACCGTAAATATCCTGGAATGGGACGCCAGTCACCAGAAGCGGTGTTGCATTTCACTGCATTTGCAATGTCACCGGGCGACGCAGGCTAGGACACCTTCAGTGACATAAGAAATACTTCTTTTTTTTTTTTAATCTTGACGACATGAGACACTTTTCTGGGCTAAGAATGCCTGTGTCTGGCTAGTGGGGAAGTTAGCACAGAAATTTGGACTTCACCTCAATCGTCATTTGTTCTAGGCAGCTGTTTAAAGCAGAGTGCAATTTTCTACCCCAGCGGTGGCTGCATTTTAGTAACGGGAGAATCCATTCCTCTCGAATGTGCACAGTGCTTTGGGATAATGGACGCTCTTGGAGGGCGCCCCAGGCAGTATGGAACTGGAAGGGGATCTCAGTGTGAAGCAGCCACCGAGCCACCAGGGACTCTCCTTGATCGGCAAAGCGTCTGCCTCTGGATCCACATCTGTTCTCTTTAGATCAGCTCCCAGTCCATGGCTCGAACCCCATTGCACCACATAGCCTGATGCGGCTTGGCTCATGCCAGCCGGACGGGTATCCGTGCCAGGCATCCTCTGCGCTGCAGCAGATTAGCACTTGGCCCAGATTCACAGGGCCTCCGCCTGGCAATTGGGAACAGCCCTGGTGAAGGCTCCAGGGCTGGGGCGGGAGTCCAACCTGACTCGGGTCATTTCCCTGGAGTGTGCAGATTTCCTTTGCTTTTGCACCAGCTGTGCCGATTCAGCTGGTAGCACAGCCCATCCCCAGCAAGGTGGGGGAGCTGCTCTGCCTTTTCCACCAAGGTTATTCAGTTTAATGAGGAAGAAGTTTTGTGCAATTCCTCCCCCTCTTATCACGTGGCTGACCTCTCCCCCTCATCTGCAGATTACACAGTGACCCAGCCACGTGACTAGTTCAAGGCAAAGGTAAACACACGAGAGATTGCAGCCTCCTATGTCAGACAGGTGGCATTCAGCTCCCCCATTGAATCACCTTATTGGGTGAGCAGAGTTCAAGGAAAGCGTGTTGCAATCAGAGCAGGGGCCCAGCCGGCATTGCATAAAAGGCGTCCTGGTTTGTTACACGGGATGCTTGAGCCTTGTTCACAAAACCACGGCACAGACACAGACTCCAAAGGAAACGGCATTCTCATAAGACACTCTGCCACGCAGATAGAGCCAGGTGAGCAAACCCCAGGTCCCACCAGGCACTGAGCACACAGCGACATCAGTGGGGGCCAATTGCACTCAGCCCCTTGTTGGGTTGGTCCCCTGATCACTTTTCCAACCAGCACATTGTAGAAGAGCCGAAGATGTAGTTGGGCTCGTAACTGGAGTGCTGAGTGGTGCAGCAAAGGAAACCCAGGCCAGGTCTGACCAGGTAGGAAAGGCAGGGCAGGAGACTAGCTATGCTGTAACAATGCCATTACACTGAAATAAACCGTTCACATGAGTTTAATCAACAGCTTTGTAAGTTCCCCAGCCTTCGGAGCCATTTTCCTCTTCTCCAAAAGGCCCTCTGAAGCCAAAGGCAGTCTAGGGCTTGGGACACACAGATGAGCAGTTCTGAATCTAGCCAGTAGAGGGCAGTGGTGAGCCTACTCAGTGTCCATTACCAAACTGATTCAGTAGCCAGCGGAAACCCTTTCACTGCGCAGTTTTGTGTGGACAGCATTTCTGAGTACTAGGAAGAGCTCTCCCCCAAGACATGATTCCTCTGTCTCGTTTACTCAGACTGTAAGCTCTTAAGGGTAGGAACTAACTCTTACCAGGAGTCTGGCCGGTGCCTGGCACTCTAGGTCCCCCGTCTCAGCTGAGGTTCCTAGATGCCGGTGCCAATAACAACTGATCGACCGAGCCAGCCCAGTGACAGGTCATGTCAGGGGCTCTGCGGCCTTCCATCCCCAGCCCTACGGGTCAGTATAATGATGAAAATCAACACTTGCTCCAGAAACCACTAACCACAAGATTCCGCTCTCTAGGCAACTGCCTGTGGTCATCATCCTCTGACTCTCAGAGGCGGGGGCGCCCGGCTCTCCTCCAGAGCCCACTGATTGTCTGTGACTCAGGGGTAGGTAATTACAGACTCCTGCTCTCTAAGCCAAACCTTAGCGCCTCTGCAAATCTCCCCTTTAGTTAAAGCCTCTGCAGAAGAGGCAAAGGGCAGTTGATCGCCATGGAAACAGCAGCATCTTCCAGGGGGTCGGGTTTAAAGCATAGATCTTAACCATAGATTTAAACAAGCATTTCTTTACTCTCACTTAGACCTGACGCTGCTCCTTTCAAGTCAAGGAGAGTTTTGTCTTTTATTTCAGTGAGGGCAGAATTGAGGCCTCAAGAAGCAGGATTCGATATAGATAATCTATGAACATACATTTAGCAGGAAAGGGGGGCTTACTGCTCTGAGCCTGAGGGCTGATCATAGGTTTGATCTCCAGGAATGGTGGCTTACCCGTTAATTCCCCAAGGTGAGGCTTTAACCCCACTTTCACCTGTTTGCAGCGCATTATGGCCCAGATCCTCTACCTCCCATTCCTGCCAGAGCCAGGAATCGAACCCACACCTCCTGCGTCCCAGTCCAGTGCTGCCTCTTCATTATTCCTCTAGCCTGTTATTTGTCAACACATAACCGCCAGGATCTTCATTCATTTGATAAGAGAGTTTCCCCCCACAATGCAGCCAGTAGTCAGACCATGCAAAAAGAAAAAATAAATCACGTGACTAACTCGTGGTTATATTCCAAGGCTGGCATTCTGCTGTGGCAGGCATGGGCAGTGCAGATCAATTCAGCAACCCAGTGTGATTGTGCCAAGGGGGTCCCCAGGAGAACAGAGGGCATGGTTAACTCCTGTCCACGTGCAGAGCCTGCTGTCTGTCAAAGCCCTGGATTTATCCCTCACTTAGGCTCACGCATCATCCAAACTGTTCTTCCATCTTGTAGGAGGTGACTTTGTTCCACTGCATCGTTCATCATCGCCTGGCGATGGAGATAGAGCCACTGATATGTGCAAGCCCTCCTGGACTCACTCCGGCAGTGATACTAGACTGGTCAGTTTCATTCTCTGTCTCTGGTCAGTTTCACATTCTGGTTCTCCTGCCTTAGACTAACCCAGGGTCAGCAACCTTTCAGAAGTGGTGTGCCGAGTCTTCATTTATTCACTCTGATTTAAGGTTTTGCGTGCCAGTCATACATTTTAACCATTTTAGAAGGTCTCTTTCTAGAAGTCTATAATATATAACTAAACTATTGTTGTGTGTAAAGTAAATAAGGTTTCAAAATGTTTAAGAAGCTTCATTTAAAATTAAATTAAAATGCAGAACCCCCGGACCGATGGCCAGGACCTGGGCAGTGTGAGTGCCACTGAAAATCAGCTCACGTGCCGCCTTCGGCACACGTGCCATAGGTTGCCTACCCCTGGAGTTGTATTTGGATTGCAAAGGCTGCTGAGGAAGTTTGTTACATTAAAATAAAAAAAACCCACAGAAACAAAACCCAGGCCCAACTGGGCCAGATATCTGGATATTTCAAAGGCCAATCCCTTTGCTTGGAGATCTCATCCTCATCCAGTCTCCATCAAGGTGCCTTCCAGTCCTACTTCTCCTGCCAACAAAAAACTTCCACCCCCAACGAGCTGCATTTGCATTGTCAGCAGGAGAACGCTCCTGCAGACAATGCGCTGTTCACACTGGCACTTGTCATGGCAAAACTTTTGTCTTTCAGTGGGGGGTTGGATTTTAACATCTCTGAAAGACAAAAGTTTTGTTGTTCAATTGCAAGTGCAGATATAACCTAAGAGTGGTATTGTTAGGGTGAGAGCCAAGTGCTACTGGTGGATTGTGGGTATGTAACATATGTAAATGAGGTGCTCTATAGCCATGCTTTTCCCTTTCCACCAACAGAGGGAGCCAGGTGCTCTTTCCACTCTGAAGTGTTTGGCTACAGGCTTCCGCATGCACAGAGGGCCCTGCAGGACGGGGCCCGAGCTGCTTAACTCCTACCCTCCTCTGGTTGCAGGTTCTGATTCAACTGGGGAAAGATGGAAGTGGCAGACCCAACCCCTGTGCTTCCCAGCAGGCAAAGGGTTAACTCTATGTTCAGCTCTCTCAGGAGGTGGGGCCCTGGAAGGAAAGGCAAGGAGCTAGCCATCTGGTAGCCAGCCGGGAGCAGAGCCAGGGAGTTGGTAGAGTTACTGGAAGGCCAGGCTCTTTGCATCATTCATTCTATGTTCAAATACCAGGAGGTTTGACCAGCCAAGGCTAGTTCATTGCCCATTCCACAGCTTCATCTCCTCTGTCCATACCAGAAGCCTCACGACCGTGCTCCCTAGCTTGGCTGGCAAGTCTGCACCGGCCTGCACATCCTCCCTGACGTGAGTTTGCTGCAATAAAAGTTCCTCCTGGCCTGTCAAGACATGAAGACCAGAGAGAGCCTGAAAGCAACTTTCCTGCTCGTTAGACGTGAAACCAGACCCTGCTTTTTAAGAGTAAAATAGGACAGATGGAAAATCAGGGATTTCTCCTGCAAACACAGACTGGCACTGGGGAGAGGAGGCACATATTATGTTGATATCTAAGTGCCCGAGCACTGGTACAGAAAAAGCTCCTGACAAGACACAAAGGGGTTTCTTCTCTCGGTGGATGCAGATCAGTGTGTGTTATTACTCTTGTGATAGACCCAGGCCAGTTGGGAACAGCAGAGTAGCAGAAGGGAGATATACTGGCCACTGGATAAGTAGTTTTCTGTTCCCTGAGTGATCCGGAATCTGGAAGAGATACTAGAGGTTCTGGTCATTGACCAATACATGAGGGGACTACCGCCAGACCTTCGCGCCTGGGTAAGCCAGAACGAACCCTGCACCTACGACGAGGTCGTCGCATTGGTAGAGAGGCGAAGGACGGCGAGGGAGCTGACCCGACCAGTTAAGGAAGAGGCACCCCGGGTTAAATTAGCAGCACCAAGCCCCAAAGCTCGGGTGACTGGGCCACCAAGAGGGCCCAGGTGGAAAAAGAGAGGGGCTGAAGGCCCACTAGAGGCCACAAAGAGTCGGAGCACTGAGGGAGAAGAGGATCGGGATGTTAGACTGCCCAAACCAAGAGACCGGGGAACGCCTAGGGCTCCATACAGATGTTATGCCTGCGGGGAGTGGGGACACATAGCTGCACAGTGTCCCAATGCTGAGGAGCCTATGCAGGGTAACCTGGGGAACTGGGCAGATCCGTGTTCCCTAATCCACCTTGTGGGGGTCTCACTAACCCCACATATGTATACCAGACCAGTGAAACTAAATGGGGTAGGGAACACGGCACTGGTTGATTCGGAGAGTGCTATCACGCTTGTCTCGGGGAAGCTCGTGAAGCGTAGTCAGCTGCTGTGGGCTAAGCATACGGGGATAACCTGTGTCCATGGATCAGTTGGTTATTACCCTACCATCCCAGTAAAAATCGAGATTCAGGGGAACACTACTGAGGTAGCAGCAGGTGTAGTCCCTAAACTCCCATACCCGGTGCTCATAGGGAGGGACTTCCCAGGGTTTGGAGACTTACTCCCGGTAAGGGGATTGGAGAAAGGGGGAAACTCTGAAGTTAGTGAGGCATCCACAGTAGACTGGCAACCCCCAATCTTCTCTGAAATATCCCCAGATTTGTTCTCCACTCCCAGACAGGGTAGAAAGACAAAAAGGGAAAGGAGGGCAGCTAAGGCCTTGGAAACCCAAATACTGACCCAAAGCAGAGAATCGCTCTCGTAGGTAGGCGGACCCGAGCAGCTAAAAAGGAGGCCACCCAGGAGGGAGAAGCACCGGAGTCTGACCCCCACCCTAACACTTCTGAACCAGTAGAGGCAACAGAGACTGGCCCCCTAGATCTCGGGCAGATTAGCCCCGGGAGAGGAAATTTTGGATGGGACCAGGCAGAAGACCCAACATACGACAACATTAGGAAGGAGGTGACTGAAATAGATGGGGTCCCCGTGGAAGGGAAAACCCAGGGACCAGGACCCTACTTCATAATGAAGAAGGATCTCTTATACCGGGTTGCACCAGTACAGGGGCAGAAGGTACAGCAGATCCTAGTATCTCAAAAACACCAGAATGCTGTATGAAGTCTTGCCCATAGTCATCTTTCTGGGGGGGCATTTGGGGGTAGAGAAGACCCTGGCCAGGGTCCTATGACGGTTCTTCTGGCCCGGAGTACATGAAGAAGTGTGGAGGTACTGTGCGTCCTGCCCGGAGTGTCAGCTGCACAGTCCCCGTCCCCACTTGAGGGCACCTTTAGTACCCCCTCCCATCATAGAGGTCCCCTTTGAGCAAATAGCCATGGACCTAGTGGGACCCCTGGAGAAGACAGCCCGGGGCCACCAATATATACTTGTCATTCTGGATTATGCTACTCGCTACCCAGAAGCCATCCCCCTGAGAAACACGGCCTCTAAAACGATAGCTAAGGAGTTGGTGGGGATCTTTGCCCGAGTGGGGCTACCAAAGGAGATATTAACAGACCAAGGAAGCCCATTTATGTCGAAGCTAATGAAAGACCTATGTACGCTGCTCCATATACATACCCTGAGAACTTCAGTCTATCATCCGCAGACTGATGGGTTGGTAGAAAGGTTTAACTGAACCCTCAAGGCTATGATAAGGAAGGTGGTAAGTTGGGACGGGAAGGACTGGGACACCCTACTACCCTACCTTATGTTCGCTATCTGCGAGGTACCTCAGGCCTCAACTGGGTTTTCCCCCTTCGAGTTATTATATGGGTGTCACCCCCGAGGCATCCTGGACATAGCCAAGGAAATTTGGGAGGAGGAACCCAGTGAGGGGAAGAACATAATAGAGCATGTGCTACCGAGGATGGACTGGATAGCCTGGGTCACTCCCATAGTGAGGGAGCACCTAGAAAAGGCCCAAGAGGCCCAGCAAACCTACTATAATCATCAAGCCAAGGTTCGTCAGTTTCAGCCCGGTGACCGAGTAATGGTACTGGTACCCACGGCCGAAAGTAAGCTGTTGGCCCAGTGGCAAGGGCCCTATGAAATAGTTGAACCCGTAGGGGAAGTAAATTACAATGTGCGACAACTGGGGCGTCGAAAACTAGAACAGATATATCATGTCAACCTTCTGAAACCCTGGCATACCCGAGAAGCGTGCACAGTGGTTCGGGAAGACCTACACCCAGGGAACAAAAACCCTGGACAGGTGAGGGTGTCTCCCGATCTAACGACAGCCCAGAAGAAAGAGGTAACTGAGATGATCGCCCAATATCAAGATGTATTCTCAACAAAGCCGGGTCGCACAACTGGGACATATCATCACATCATCACGAACCCTGGGGCCAGAGTAACAATGAGGCCCTACCGGGTGCCTGCATCCAAAAGGGAGGAAATAAAAGCAGAAGTCAGGAAAATGCTGGAGATGGGGATCATTGAAGAATCTCACAGTCAGTGGTCCAGCCCAATAGCGTTGGTGCCCAAACCTGATGGCACCACGAGGTTCTGCAGTCACTTCCGGCGACTAAATGAGATATCCCAGTTTGATGCCTACCCTATACCCAGTATAGACGAATTAGTAGACCGTCTGGGGAATGCCCGGTACTTAACGACCCTAGACTTGACAAAGGGGTACTGGCAGATTCCCCCAGCTGAAGATGCAAAGGAGAAGATGGCGTTCTCTACACCAGAGGGTCTTTTCCAGTATACGGTCCTTCCTTTTGGACTACATGGGGCCCCAGCTACCTTTCAGCGCCTCATGGACAAGTTATTACGCCCCCATGCTGCGGCCTACTTGGATGACGTGGTGATTCATACCCCAGACTGGGAAACCCACTTGAAGAAGGTGGGGGCGGTCCTTGATACCTTCAGGCGAGCTGGCCTTACGGCAAACCCTGTTAAGTGTGCTGTGGGGTTCACAGAGGCCAAATATCTTGGCTACGTGGTAGGAAAAGGTCTGGTGAAACCTCAACTGAACAAGTTAGAGGCCATCCAAAATTGGCCACGACCAAGTAGTAAGAAGCAGGTCCGAGCATTCCTAGGGGTGGTGGGGTATTACCGGCGTTTCATTCCCCATTTTGCCACAAGGGCAAGTCCCCTAATGGACTTAGTGAAGGCCCGTGGTCTGGATCCAGTCAGATGGTCCGACACAGCAGAGAGGGCATTTGCAGATCTACGGCCTGCCCTCTGCAGTAACCCCCTATTGATAGCCCCGGATTTCACCAAGGAATTCATCCTTCAGACAGATGCATCCGAGGTGGGGCTAGGGGCTGTCCTGTCGCAGATGGCTGGGGAAGAGGAACACCCAATTCTCTACCTCAGCAGGAAACTCCTTTCGAGGGAACAAAAATACGCAGTGGTAGAGAGAGAATGCCTCGCCGTAAAATGGGCCATGGAAACGCTGCGTTACTACCTGCTGGGGCGCAGATTTGTCCTCGTGACTGACCATGCCCCTCTTCAATGGATGCAGCGGAACAAGGAGAAGAACACAAGGGTGACCAGGTGGTTCTTATCCCTCCAACCTTTCCAGTTCCGCATACAGCACAGAGCAGGGAGTCGCCATGGCAACACCGATGGCTTATCACGTGTGCACTGTCTGGCGTCCCAAGCTGCCCAGTCCCTTGGTGTTGAGCAGGGAGGAGGGATATGTGATAGACCCAGGCCAGTTGGGAACAGCAGAGTAGCAGAAGGGAGATATACTGGCCACTGGATAAGCAGTTTTCTGTTCCCTGAGTGACCAGAGCAGGGGCTGCTCCAGGCTAATAGACCACCTGACTCCAATTAACCTGCTAAGAGTCAGGTGAGGCAGTTAAGCACCTGACACTAATTAAGGCCCCTCTGATGCTATAAAAGGGCTCACTCCAGTCAGGCCAGAAGAAGTTAGGGGAGAGGAAGTGCGTGTGAGGAACTGGGAGCAAGAGGTGTACAAGAAGCTGAGAGTGAGTAGGCGTACTGCTGGAGGACTGAGAACTACAAGCGTTATCAGACATCAGGAGGAAGGTCCGGTGGTGAGGACAAAGAAGGTGTTGGGAGGAGGCCATGGGGAAGTAGCCCAGGGAGTTGTAGGTGTCGTGCAACTGTACCAGGAGGCACTCTAGACAGCTGCAGTCCACAAGGCCCTGGGCTGGAACCCGGAGTAGAGGGCGGGCCCGGGTTCCCCCCAAACCTCCCAACTCCTGATCAAACACAAGAGGAATTGACTTGGACTATAGCTTCTACTAGAGAGGAAGGTCTCTGGACTGTTTCCTGACCCACAGGGTGAATCTGTGAAGGAGCAAATCC
This sequence comes from Chrysemys picta bellii, assembly GCF_011386835.1. Classification (NCBI taxonomy): domain Eukaryota; kingdom Metazoa; phylum Chordata; order Testudines; family Emydidae; genus Chrysemys; species Chrysemys picta. The sequence continues at coordinate 125,697,845 of NC_088797.1, read as the reverse complement.
GCCAATAAGCGCAGGACCCACCAAGGTAGAGGAGGAACTTGGTCACACTCTTTTTTGACCCAAGGAATTAGCCAAAATTCAGGGTGTTGCAGGTTATTTCGGTTAGGAGGAGAAATTGATGGTGGAATCAGGTAATTCTTTGATGCACTCCTGTTTGTTTACCAAGAATGCACAAATTCCTGTTTCTCTGAGCACAGGAGGAATCGAACAGCAGGCGACGGTTTACTTGCTCACAATTCCAAGCCCCTTTCTAGCCAGCACACAACCCAAAAGCTCTCGCTTTCAGCTTTTCCTCAGGGTCACACGACCAGTGTTTCTGTGGCTGTGTCTGGTGCTTCCTCCTCTCTCTACTTCTCCGGTCTTTCTGCCTCTCTTACAGACACACACAAACCTTCACAAAACAATGGCCAGCGAAACCTTCCGCCCACACGTGCCTTTGTCTTGGTGGAGGCTGCTGTTGTTTCAGCTCCCTCGCTCCATAAAGGAGTGGAGCTGCATCTTGCATTTATTCCAAATGAAGGGTGGCGGTTATACCCACCCCTTTCAACAAGGTTTAGCCTAACCCAGACTGTTCTTTCAGCAGCCCCCATTGAGAGCAGGACTAAACGCGGTACAAACACATAGCAAGACAGCCGGTGCCCTGGAGATCTGACAGATAAAGAGTGGGAGGGGAAACCGAGGCACAGAAAGGCTCAAAGACCTGCCTAAAGTCACTCAGCAGAATCCAGGGCTCCTGACACCCACTCCAGCTCCCTCTCCACTAGATCACCCTGCGGCGCTCCACGCCACTTGGGGGGACGCTTTGCTGATGAGGCAGGGCCTTGCTAGGGTGACCCGACAGCAAATGTGAAAAATCGGGATGGGGGTGGGGGGTAATAGGAGCCTATGTAAGAAAAAGACCCAAAATTGGGACTGTTCCTATAAAATCGGGACCTCTGGTCACTCTAGGCCTCGCCTGTGCTCAGCCAATCTGATCTCTCCCAGGAAGGGTTTCCCTGGCCGGCGCCCTGCTGCTGAGAAGATGCTGCCTCCGGAGAGCCTAACGCCGAGGCTCCCAGGCCCATCAGCCCCGGGCAGCACCGTGGTCGTGGGTGATAAGTGTGTGGGCCATAAGGGAGCCTGCTGAAGACTTTGTCAATTAGGGCCAACTCTCAGTGTATAGAAATTGGGTCGTGTCCCTTTAAATAGTTTGGGAGCCCTCTTTGTCTTCTATTGCTACAGTCTCTAGGTAGCTAGACCGGGTATACCATAAAATATACCAGGCCTAGCTACCTATGCACACAGCCGCTCTGGGAGGGCTCTGGTGGCTCCAGGCCCACTAGAGCTCCCAAACCTTGTAAAGGGGCGGATACGACCCAATTCCTATATACTGCGGCTCTGAGTTCAGATGGGGAGTTGAGGGAGCGAGGAGTCGGGATGGCACAAAATCTCCCATTTTCTCCTTCGGTGACAACATAGACACTGGCAGACTGTCCAGGGTCATGTTTTGCGCAGAGCTAAGTGGCAGCAGCGCGTCGGCGCCGTCCCCCACCGGCAGGGCTGGGCGCTGCAACCACTGCTAGGAGCCGATAGAGCTACCGGAGGAGGCCAACACCCGGTCTATGGGTCCGGCAGACTATGCTGCGTGTTTGGGAGCATGACCTACGGCACCTGAGCTTGTACCTATTGACATCACTGGAGATCTGGAGCGGCCTGCGTGTACCAGCCTCTTGGCAGGAGATGCCGTATTTGCTCCCCCAGTTCAATCCCTTCCCCGGAGCCCCCCAAAGCGGAGATTTGCTATTGGGAGAGCGTGGCACATTCACAGGACTCATGGATCACTGGGATGCAGGTGGGGAAGGAGGTGGCTCATTCTCAACATTTCCAGATTGGGATTTCCCTCCCATTTCGCCAGGATGGAGCTCGGACTGCCCGTCCGTTCAGATATGTAGGGAGGGCAGCGTCATCGTTACCCCCTGATGCCTGTTCATAACCCCCAGCATGAGAACCCTCAGTTGAGGGCCAACACTGGCTTCCCTGTTCCCAAAGTTCTCAGACAAAATATCCCAGGTGCTTGCAGAGTTCCACACCAGAGATGCCCTCCCCTCAACCTCGCCCCATAACAGAACCCATCCTGCTCCGCAGACCTCGTTGTCAACGTTACCAATGGAAGAATCCAAACACGGATCTCCGGGGAGCAGCCAACGTGCCGTTGGTGAGCTGAGAGGAGCCGATCCATTGTAGGCTGGAGTGCATGGCCCTCGGGGAGCGCGTTGTGGAACACTGAGTATAGTGCTGCTTCTCTGATACACACAACCGTGAGCCTTTCACATCTTCATTAAGGCAGAAAGGGGCCTGGTTATGTCTCTTGATGGCTCAGGGCTCCTCAGTCCAAGGCCAACGAACCAGCCCATTACCTGGACAGCCAAGTCAGCTGGGCAGTTGTCGCCTGCTTCCAGACTAGGAGTCTACGTGCCACTGCTGGAGCTTCTGACTGCAGATGGTGGAGCCAGGGATGTTTAGATCAAGGTGTAGGCCAGGGTTTGCAGTCCCACAAAGATTTCTCACCACCCTGAGTAGCAGATATCCCAGGAGATCAGCTCCTGGGAGATGGCTGTCATCTTGAGCTGGATCCGGAAAACAGGCCCCTTCTGTGTTTGGGCTCACCTCAGAACCAGCATGGGTTCAAACCTGGCCTCCAGCCCCAAAGCACATGTGGCGTCAAGGCAGAGTTGGGCTGGAGGTTCCCATTCACTCTATTCCTGACCAGTAACTGGTCCCAGAGCCTCCCAACTTCATGGTGCCCACTAAGCCAACGTCAAAACTCTCCTTGACTTGAAGGGGTCAGGATTACCACGTGCTGGGTCCTGATGTTCCACCAAGGCCATTCCTCCTTCCCTTTGACTTGTTCTAGCCCACACAATCCCACAACGCAGACTGGGACGTGGGCCTGGCAAAGGGGGACGGCTCCCCCAAAATAAATCACGCGCATAAATCCACCTGGGCTAACAACACCCTTCTTCTTGGGAGCCAGGGGAGGCGGGGCAAAGGGCAGGGAAGGTCTGTTTTAAGGGAAACAGAACAACTTCAAACAGGATTTCAGCTGTTTGGAACAACAGGTTAGATCAAGCAGCCGGCTTCACAGGGAAGCAAACACAATGGGGATTAGGAGAAACTCTGTTCACACGGATGGCCCAGGGCCTTGGTAATGAGATACAGAGCCTTCCACCTCTAAGTTGCTGGCTGCAACCCAGACCCAGGGCACAATGGCGGAGGGGAAGTTTTCCAAAGGCACAGATAGGAGTGGGAGGCGCACAACTTCCACTGACTTCCTATGGGAGTTGGGCACCTGAAACACCTTTTGTACCCTTGACAGTGGCTGCAATCAAAAGGCTGTTTTGGGAGGGATTTGGGAAATGTCGGCATTAACTTGATCCCTAAGTGACAGACTCAGGGGAGACGCTGATTGGACTAGAGTGGTCCTAGAGGCCGTCACTCCAGATGGGAGGTGGGGCAGCAGGACTAGGGGTTGGGGAATTGCGGCTGCACAGTGGAAGAGCCCTTCTCCAATGCTTTCAGTCAGTGCCACAACTCACGTGAGCAAGGATTTGGCTCTTAAGCTGCTTGTTATTATGGGTCGTGAGACTATCCATCCCCTGACAAAACCCAGCCACCACATTTGAGCCAATGTCTCCTGCAGCAGTGAGTTGCACAGGTTGTGTGAGAAAATATTATCCCTTTTTTGTTCTAAATTGACCAGTCATTGACATTGTGGCAAGCCTTCAGGAAGGAGCCTACAAAGACCGAGACGAATGTACGCCTATAGGCAACCTGTTACCAGATGTCCCAATTTTATAGGGACAGTCCCGATTTTGGGGTCTTTTTTTAATATAGGCTCCTATTACCCCCCCCACCCCCCACCCCCTGTGCTGATTTTTCACATTTGCTGTCTGGTCACCCTACCTGTTCCATAAGAACCACTGAAATGCACTCCTGCCTCCTGAATTGCTGGGACGGTAGCTTTAAGCAGGATGAGTGAGTGGTGTTCTTTCCGAGCCACTTTCACTAGGAGGGGAAAGGAATGTGGAGCCAGCTACTTGACGTCTGAACTCAGACGAGAGAGCAAAGTGTTTGATGCAGGGCCCTGTTAAGACTTGTCTGCGTCTAATGCTTAGCACGCCTCTGGATACAGAGCACACTCCAGCCATCCTCACCCCGCTGAGCTAGGCACTATTAGACCATTTGATTCCTCCTGTTCCCAGATGGCTGACCCCTCCCTGTCTGCCCAAACTTTCCAAATACAAGCCACTTTCAGGCAGAGATGGAGCCTGAAAAACATCAGCCCAAAAGGTAGACGCTGTGAGCGACTGAAAACAGCAGGAGAGTGGAATGAAAACAGTTGTGCAACCTTTAATAGCCGCAGCTCCTCCCACTGCAGGGAGAATGGAGGGAGGTGGGACATGATTACCCAGCATGCAGTTTGGCCAGGATGCCCGGCCTAACAACCCAACACCCTTGCAAACATGCATGGTAGGTTCTTTAATGACCACACCGGGCCAGAAGCTCCCTTGTACATTTCATCCAAAAGACAGCACCTCCAGAAGAACAGCGCCCCCTAATGCCAGGTTTAGGCACCAACGTCACATAGCACGAATATACTTCGGGGCCGAGATGGTAAATTGAATTCCCACGACGTGTCCATTTCCCTTAGCCTGTTGCCCCAGCGTTCCCGTCACTCCTTTGACACCAACAACAATGCAGGGCTTGTTTAAGCCTGTCAGCCCTGCAGTTATGCACCAGGACTAGAGTTTATTCCAACCAGTGCGTTTGAAAATGGTGCTTTGACCTCAGGCATTTGCTTTAAGGAGATGTCGTGTCTCCCATTGCTCACCAGCGATCTCCCCATTCTCAGCCTTCTTCTAACTCCGCTCCGGCTGCTGCTGACCTCGCTGGTGCTCAGAATATCCTGCACCATGGGGACGGCTTTTCCCCTTCATCTCCTGTGTAGTTTCCCACCCCCTGGTGCTCCTCCTTCTCCATCCTGTAGCTACATCTATATTTACTGCATCCGGTTTTTGCCATGGAAATGGCTGTCTCAAAATAATCATGGTAGCTTCTCTGCAGGGATCAAAGGAGATAGGGATGGAGAGGGGAATACAGTGTTCTCTTGGTGGATGGATTTAAGGCCATTTCACAGTGCGCTGGTTCCCTTGTTGACAGATTCCCAACAGCGGCAATGGATTGTCTACCACAGGGATTGGATATCTGCCTACAAGAGAGGCTCTAGCTATACCAGCAATTGTCATCGTGCTAAGCTGGGACTGGGAGAGTCCCATGGGGACGGAGACCAGGAAGTATAGATAGAGGCCGGAATTATTGGGTGGGGTTCTCGGACCTGTGTTATGCAGGAGGTCAGATTACATGGTCATAATGGTTCCTTCTAGCCTTAAAATCTATGACCAAGGGGTCCATGGAGAATAAACCTTCCTCTTACTCCAAGGGTTGGTCTTTCCTGGCCAGGCCGATGGCCCAGTAGCTGGGGAGGGGGAGTGAGGTGGGGAATGCTTGTTCTACAGCTTTGTATAGCATACCTGCTCTGGGAGATAGTTAGAAGATGTCCGTCCATAAGGCTGGAAACACCCCCTGCATAATCACTGAACTCCCTTAAAGAAAAAACTTATTAGCTGGAAATTAGATGGCAGAGCTTCCAAAGCTTGCTGACGAAATAGCTATATAGAGAGAGAGACAGGGTGTCTGTGCTGTTCAACATCTTCGTTAATGATCTGGAAAAGGGAATGAACAGAGACGTGGCCAAGTTTGCAGAAGATACAAAATGACGCAAGCTAGTTAAGTCCAAAGCTGACTGTCAAAGAGTTGCAAAGGGATCTCATAAAACTGAGTGACTGGGCAACAAAAAGGCAGATGAAATTCAACATCGATAAGTGCGAAGTCATGCACGTTGGAAAAAATAACCCCAGCTACAGGTATATAATGATGGGTTTGGAATTAGCTGTTACCACTCAAGAAAAAGATCTTGGAGTCACTGTGAATAATTCTCTGAAAACATCTGCTCAATGAACAACAGCAGTCAGAAAAGCTAACAGAATGTTAAAAACTATTAGGAAAGGGATAAAACGTAAGACAGAAAATATCCTAATGCCACTATAGAAACCCAGGGTGCACCCACACCTTGAATACTGTGTTCAGCTCTGGTCACCCCATCTCAAAAAGGATGTAGTAGAACCGGCAAAGGTACAAAGAAGGGCAGCAAAGATGATCACGGGTACGGAACGGCTTTGATATAAGGAGAGGCTAGAAAGATTAGGGCTTTTCAGCTTACAAAAGAGATGATTTAGGAGGATATGGTAGAGTTCTATAAAATCATGAATGGTGTGGAGAAAGAATAGAGAAGTGTTATTTACCCAGTCTCACAACACAAAAAGCCAAGGGGCACCTGATGAAATGAATAGGCAGCTGGGTTAATACAAACAAGAGGACGTACTTTTTCACACATCACTCAGTGAACCTTGGAACTCATTGCCGTGGGGATGTTGTGATGGCCAAAAGTATAACTGGGTTAAAAAAAGAACAAGGTAGGTTCATGGAGGATAGGTCCATGAATGGCTATTAGCCAAGATGATCAGGAATGCAACTCCATGCTTGGGGCGACACTAAACCTCTGACTGCCAGAAGCCAGGAGGGGAAGCCAGGGGTGGATGACTCCAACTGCGCGGTTTTGTACACTCCCCCTGAAGCTCTGGTACTGGTCACTGTCAGAGACAGGCTACTGGGCTAGATGGACCAGCCCGGCCGTTCTTAGGAAGGTCTGAGCCCCCAGACACACCATCTCTGCTGCACATGGAGTCAGGAGGACACATTAGAGGGTTGTTTTGTTGGTGGTGGGGTTTGTTCCTTCACCCCCATAGGCAACTGTGCTCCACAATCCTGATGTTACCAGAAGAATACTTAAGAGAGAAGTTTAAGGATCCCTGCTTCTAAAGCAAGTTCGATTTCCCTGAATTAAGGTCTATCATCTATAGTGGCAGTAAAACAAGATATTTAAAGGGTGAACTAAAAGGATTTATTAACAAAGAAGATATACAGATATAAACCAGGTATACACCGATATAAAACAGCTCGGTGGTTTACCAAACAAATGGGCATTAAGCCAGACCCCCAACGAGAATAAATTGGCTACTGAACGAATAGTCTGAATGTTACAGTTAGACGACCAGAGTCCGGGGAAACTCCAGGACCACGCCACCAAGGGATCAGGACCCGCAGATGTCTGGAGCGGGTCACAATCGCCGGGAGGATTGCAGGCAGGTGGTTGATGTTCTCCTGAAGAACCGCGCGACCCGAACATAGGAACACGGGCTGCCTCCCGGGCAGACAGCAACCTGTCACATTACGTCAGTCCCTTATATCCTGTCCTGTTACCAGGCGGATTACTTAGGACCACGTGACCCTTTCCCGCTCTTTTTGTCTGAGTTTCCCGCCTTTGCTCAGTTGCTGGGCAGGATTACATTAACCAATCGAAAATGGGACACTACAAAAAGGGCGCCAAAACCAAGCATGAAGATAATGCATCAGAATGGAGGGTAAAAGATTGCCCCGGGATGCCTGCTGCACCTGTGCCTGTGACAGCGCCCCAGAGGGAAGTCACCCTGGGAAGGAAGCTCATGAAGAAGGAGTTGCTGACCCTGAGCTATGGAGAAATGGGGCGGGGGGGGGGAGATTAGCAGCCGTGTGTGATCACTTACGGATGCTCTTGGAGCTTTGCAGTCCCACCCCTCCTGCATAATCGTACCAGGGGCGAGTTCCGTAGCAACCTCTCCGTGGCGCTTCTCGCCAGTCGATCTCAAAGCGCTTTACAAAGGTGGGCCCGGCTCACTGGCCCCATTTTACAGAAGGGAAAACTGAGGCAAAAGGCGATGGGACGTGTCCACAATCATGCAGCAGCCCAGTGTCAGAGCCAGGAACAGAGCCCGGTCTCCTGCACCCCAGACCAGTGCTCTACCCACTAGGTCACACTGCCTCTCGTGTTCTACTAATGTTACCTTGAACAAATCCATGTAAAATGTCACCCTTTTCAGGCCTGGTTCTTTTGAGACAACCCCCTTGGATGCTGCCTTCTCGCCCCCCTGCTGGGGTCGCTTTCTCTCTCTCTCTCTCTCTGCCATCTGCTGCTCTAATTAGTTCTCATCCCTGGGAAGTTTGTTTTCACTGGATTGCTTTGCCACCTCGCTGTTCCTGGAGAAGGCCTGCGTGGGAAGGGCGTTTTACGCATCGCTGTTCCCATCCAAGCAGCCATTAAGCAGCATTCTTGGTTTGCTGCAGTGTCAGGTGCTTCAGAGAGACCCCAGAGGAACGGGGGTGGGAGGGAGGAAATGGAAATGACCCACGCGCTGCTCAGCTGGCAATGCAATCAGGGCCGGCTCTAACTTTTTTGCTGCCCCAAGCAGCAAAAAAAAGCGCCGCCGCGCCCCGCGCCGCCCCCCCGCCGAGCACCACGCCGCTGGAGCCCGCCCCCCCGCCGCACTGCCGGAGCCCGCCCCCCGCCAAGCCGCCAGAACCCCCCCCCGAGCGCCGCGCGCTGCCGGAGCACACCCCCCCCCCGCAGAATGCCGTGCCGCACTGCCCCCCACCACCACCCCAAGATTGGCCGCCCCTTACCAGGTGCCGCCCCAAGCATGTGCTTGGTTGCCTGGTGCCTGGAGCCGGCCCTGAATGCAATGGCTGGCCTCGTGTGTGATGAGTTTGGTGGGTCTCTGCCCAGTTCTCTGTGGACAGGGGCTGACATCACCAAATCCAGCCCACCTGGCAGGACCGGCCCCTCTCTTGCAGCGTCAAGAGAGCCCCTTGCCCCCGACTCTGAAACAGCCTGGATCATGGGGGCGCACATACACCCAGCCCCCGCTCTCACCTGCAGCTGCCTCTGGCCTGAGAAACAATATGCTGGGCAACAGGGGAACCCAGACGTTACCTGGCCATGGCTGTGAAGGAACACCTGTTTGCTGCAGACAGAGCTAGTGAATGAAGCCCGGAGGAGGTCTGGGCAGGGAATCACAGCTGTTCATCGCATGCCGATCTGGGTAACCTTCCTCCACTGCAAAAATCAATTTGCTCTCTAAAACCGGTCAGGGTGAAGTGCATGTTACAGCTACCATGGAAATGATCTTAGCCAGTTAGAGGGGGACCACACACACACCATAACCTGCTCACTGGTGTGACCACATGGGCTGCGTGTGGTCTGGAATCGCAGGCCCCAAGCAGGTGCAGTCAATTGCAGGCTCAGCCCTTACTTAGTAATTGGTATGACTTCGTACCACACTCCTCATGCCAGCTACCTCTCTGGCTTAAAAACTGGACTCTTCATGGATTTAGCTTCATTAACGACATACCCTGTAATGAAATAATTATCACATAAGAGAAGAGAGATCACAACCTTGTGCATTAAACGCTGCACATTCACAAGCCAAAAATGGAGCGGTTTAATTAAAGAGACGTTGTCAGGTGTGAGATTATATCCAGTAGTTGAAAAGCCCTTGCCTCTTTTACTAACAGCCACTTAGACTGGTCCAAGGGAGAGAATTTAAAGAGACACCATCCACTTAAATTCAGCTCCCATCATTTCGGAAAAGAAATGCTTTTATAAAAGCCAAAAGCAACACGTTTTTTAAAACATTCCAGTAAAACCAGCCATTTATATAACAACAAACTCTCCCCCACAGGGGCTGAAACACCGAGACTGCAGGGCCAAGAACCTGACAGGGACTTAGCAACAAAAATGATTGTCATTGTCCAAGGCCAGAGAAATAAAAGTAACTAAAGAGCATTTCCAGCATCAAGGATAACGGGAGAGAGGAACCGCCAGACTGGATCAGTCTCACCATCCATCTTGTCCAATCAGGGGCGCCAGAACAGGGGGTCCAGGGGAGGCTATAAAGCGGGAGGGCTATGTCCTGCAACTTTTTAGTGGCTGTAAGGGTGAGCGGCTATAAGGGTGATGGGGAGGAGGGGAGAGAGAGGAGTGAGCAGGGGCGGGGTCTTGGGGTAAGAGGTGGCGTGGGGGCGGGGCCTTGGGAGAAGGGGCAACTTGGGGGCAGGACCTCAGGGGTGGAGGCGGGGCCACGGTTTGGGTGCCGGTGGCCCCCCCACTTTTAGGAAGCTTCTGCCCCTCCTGTGTCCAATATTTTGTTTCCAACAAAGGCCTGTACCAGGAGCGGGACAATGATGGGGAACATTTCCTCCTTGGATTCTGAATGTTTTCCCTGTTAATCACAGGCAATGTCTCTAGTAGGAGTGCTGTACGGCCCAGGAATACCCGTCAACTACACCAGCAAAGCACGCCTCGTGTGGCTGGAGCTGTCCCATAAAAGCTGCACTCTGTAAAGGGCCCCCTCCCCACGTGAAACAACATCTACCAGCGAACACAGACGTTTGTGAACAAGGGTCTGATGTTCAACCTCTTGAGGCGCGTAGGAAGGCGCAGCTCATTTGGTCTGGAAATAGTGTTTGTTCTCGACCTGAATGTCAGCGTTATTCAGAAATTGGAAAAACCAAACCAAGGCCAAAAAGCTCATCTTGCTCTGAAAGGTGGGTAAAGGCTACTGAAGAAACAGAAGCTCCTGGTGATGCTAGACAGGGCTGTCCTTAGGGTTTATGGGGCCCTACGCAGTATTATTAAACTGCTCCCCTATGCCTGACTTGCTCTTAGCAACACAGACATAAGCTCACAGCATTGGAAAACTTGCCACATGCACGTGATTAAAAACAGTTGAAACAAACGAAGCCAGTGTAATGTTGATGGACTCCGCTTGCACTAAAGAAGTAGCGCTATAAAAAAAATTCTGATTTATTGACAGAATGATGCGGAGAGTCACAGTTCCCCACAGAGACCCGACCCCCGTACTCTCTCCCCCACGCAGCATGGGCCGTGCCGGCGCATTCGGCTCTGTGAATACCTTCTGCCTAGTAAGGAGACTGCAGCACATGCTGTGTGTGCCAGAGCTGACCCGCTCTTACCTGCTGTCCTGGTCATAGGTGCAGACTCCGTGGGACGGTGCTTCGGGGCTGGAGCACCCACGGGGAAAATTTACCCACTGGTGCTAAGCTCCCCGCCTCTACCCCCTTGCCCCCTCTCTCTCACGCATCGCACATGAGAGGGAGGGGGGTAGAGGAGGGGAGCTTGGCGCCAGTGGGTGCTCTGCACCCACTAAATTGCCTCTCACGCATCAGTGGCCCTGCGCTTACCAACTCCTCCCCCTCCCTCCCAGCGCTTCCAGAGCACCGCAAACAGCTGATTCGCGGCATTCAAGCTCTGGGAGGGAGGGGGAGGAGTGGGGACGGGGTGGGCTCGGGGGAGGAGGCGGGGCAGGGGTGGAGCAGGGACGGAAAGAGGTGGGGTGGGGGTTTGGGGGAAGAGGTGGAGTGGGGGTGGGGCCTGGAGTGGAGTGGGGGTGTTGAGCACCCCCGCAACAAGATGAGAAGTCGGTGCCTATGGTCCCAGTGGTGCCCCAAATTTTTGCAGGTGCGTATACTGTGTATGCCTAAAGGATGGCCCTGATACTAGGAAGGTAGAGTGTGTGAAGAAGTTTGTATGCCCAGTAATTCCTCCACATTAACCTATTTGCTTTAGTAAATGTCTTCCTCCTTTGGAACCTTGCTCCAAGGGACACGCAGACTTGGCCACAGTAAGGGATATTGTAGAAAAGCCCATCCAACAGCATCAGTCACAAGGCAAACAGATTCGTGTGCACACTGATGGCACATCTGATAAATCCTTCAAGAATGGTGGTTGTGGTGTCTTCATGCAGTGGCCTATTGGAAGGAGACCAAGTTCAGGACATAGCAGCTTGAACTATATGGCCCAACTGAAAGCTTTCTTCACTGCACTGCAAGAAATACACAGAGCAGAAATAGAGGTGGATGTCGTGATGTTTGTTAACTTGCAGGTGGCAATCCTTGGTTCCTTTTGGAGAAACCAGAATCCCAACGACAACGCAGTTCATCAAAGGACTCGGAAAGCAAGGCAATATGTTGACTTTTCAATGGATTCCATCATAATTTGATGCATATGGGAATGTATAGGGCCCTTCTGGCCTTAAAGTCTGTGAGTCTACGAAGTAGCTGATGGCCAAAACTGGAAGATTGGAAACACAGCTGAAATGACAATGGTTGAGGATATTGACACCCTTAAAAGGGAAATATTAGCTGAAATAAATGGTCACAAGATGGAAGCTCCTCCGACTGATATCAAAGCATCTCAGAAAATAACTTCCACTGTTGTGAGCCTGAGGACAGGGCACACTGCAGGACTGAAAACCAACAGAGATGGGACCAAGACCATCTCTGCATGATGTGTTGGGAGCTGGCTTTGACACCGGCCCACGCTTTTGAATGTAATATTGTAAGGAAAGTGAAGCTTTTCAGATTGGACACCTTGGAGCAAACCTTTACAAAGGACCCTGGATGAGCTGCCAAATTCATTCTTGAACCCCATGGCCTAATCTGATTATCGTGGGACAAAACAACAATAGTGCAATTTTGCCGGTATAACTCTGTCTACACTAGCGACTTCTGCCACTCAGGCTGTATCAGTCAGAAAGCATATCCTCACACTCCCGACTGGCATGCCAGCAGAAGTCTCCACTGTAGATCTGGCCTAAGATGGAGTCAGTGAGCTAGAGAAATACATTGCACTAGTGTACAACGTACCGGTTTTTTTAAGATGACCGTATCATTTTCATTGACGAATCTAACATACTCTTTGCCACTGACGAGGCCAAGAACTTAGTGGGATCTTTGAGGGGGGTCAAGATGCATGTGGACAAGGGGGATCCAGTGTATTTAGATTTTCAGAAAGCCTTTGACAAGGTCCCTCACCAAAGGCTCTTAAGCAAAGTAAGCTGTCATGGGATAAGAGGGAAGGTCCTCTCCTGGATCGGTAACTGGTTAAAAGATAGGAACCAAAGCAGCACCGGCGCAACCCATTAGGCAACCTAGGCGGTTGCCTAGGGCACTACAATTTGGGGGGCAGCGGACCGGGGCGGTATTTCGGCGGCGGGACCTTCCGCTGCCTCTGTGGGGGGCGGCATTTCGGGGCGGGACCTTCCGCCGCCTAGGGCGGCAAAAAAGCTGGTGGCGCTCCTGAAACAAAGGGTAGGAATAAATGGTCAGTTTTCAGAATGGAGAGCGGTAAACAGTGGTGGGCCAGGATACCCTGTGCCAGATACTAAGGGTGTGTCTACATGGGAAAGTTATACCAGTATAATTATACCCCGTGTGGACACTCTTAGGCTACATCTACACTACAGGGGGGAGTCGATTTAAGATACGCAAATTCAGCTACGTGAATAGCATAGCTGAATTCGACGTATCGCAGCCGACTTACCCCGCTGTGAGGACGGCGGCAAAATCGACCTCTGCGGCTTCCCGTCGACGGCGCTTACTCCCACCTCCGCTGGTGGAGTAAGAGCATCAATTCGGGGATCGATTGTCGCGTCCCGTCGGGACGCGATAAATCGATCCCCGAGAGGTCG